>NC_141537.1:177367141-177726141 GCF_021556685.1 Rattus norvegicus
AGAAATTAAAGACTTCTTAGAATTTAATGAAAATGAAGGTACAACATACGCAAACTTATGGGACACAATGAAAGCTGTGCTAAGAGGAAAAGTCATAGCTCTGAGTGTCTGCAGAAAGAAAGAGGAGAAAGCATACGTTAGCAACTTGACAGCACACCTAAAAGCTCTAGAACAGAAAGAAGCAAATACACCAAAGAGGAGTAGAAGGCAGGAAAGAATCAAACTCAGGGCTGAAAACAACCAAGTAGAAACAAAAAGGACTATACAAAGAATCAACAAAACCAGGAGCTGCTTTTTCCAGAATGTCAACAAAATAGATAAACCCTTAGCCAGACTAACCAGAGGTCACAGAGAGTGTATCCAAATTAACAAAATCAGGAATAAAAAGGGAGACATAACTAGAGAATCTGAGGAAATTCAAAAAAACCACCAGGTCCTAATACAAAAGCCGATATTCAACAAAACTGGAAAATCAGGAGAATTTTCGAGACAAACACCAGGTTCCAAAGTTAAATCACGATCAGATAAACCATCTAAACAATCCCATAACTCCTAAAGAAATAGAAGCAGTTATTAAAAGTCTCCCAACCAAAAAGAGCCCAGGACCAGATGGGTGTAGTGCAGAATAGAAGACCGCATACCAATACTGATCAAACTGTTCCACAAAAGAGAAACAGATGGAGTATTACCCAATTCCTTCTATGAAGCCACAAATATGCTTATACCTAAACCACACAAAGACCTAACAAAGAAAGAGAACTTCAAACCAATTTCACTTATGAATACTGATACAAAAATAATAAAATTCTTGCAGACCAAATCCAAGAAAACATCAAAATGATCATCCATCATGATCAAGTAGGCTTCATCCCAGGCTTGCAGGGATGGTTTAATATATGGAAATCCATCAACATAACCCACTATATAAACAAACTGAAAGATAAAACCCACATGATCATTTCGTTAGATGTTGAGAAAGCATTTGACAAAATTCAACACCCCTTCATGGTAAAAGTCCTGAAAAGAACAGGAATTCAAGGCCCATATCTAAACATAGTAAAAGACGTATACAGCAAACCAGTTGCTAACATTAAACTAAATGGAGAGAAACTTGAAGCAATCCCACTAAAATCAGAGACTAGACAAGGCTGTCCACTCTCTCCCTACTTATTCAATATAGTACTCGAAATCCCAGCCAGAGCAATCAGACAACGAAAGGAGATCAAAGGGATTCAAATTGGAAAGGAAGAAGTCAAAATATCACTATTTGCAGATGATATGATAGTATACTTAAGTGGCCCCAAAAGTTCCACCAGAGAAGTATGAAACCTGATAAACAACTTCAGCAAAGTGGCTGGGTATAAAATTAACTCAAACATATTAATAGCCTTCCTCTACTCAAAGGACAAACAGGCTGAGAAAGAAATTAGGGAAATGACACCCTTCACAACAGTCAGAAATAACTTAAAATATCTGGGTGTTACTCCAGTCAAGCAAGTGAAAGATCTTTATGACAAGAACTTCAAGTCTGTGAAGAAGGAAATTGAAGAAAATCTCAGAAGGTGGAAAGGCCTCCCATGCTCAAGGATTGGCAGGAGTAATATAGTGAAAATGGCCATTTTACCAAAAGCAATCTACAGATTCAATGCAATCCCCATCAAAATTCAAACTTAATTCTTCACAGAGTTAGAAAGAACAATTCTTCACAGAGTTAGAAAGAACAATTTGCAAATTCATTTGGAATAACAAAAAAAAACAGTATAGTGAAAACTATCCTCAACAATAAAAGAATCACCTTCAAGCAGTATTACAGAGCAATAGTGATAAAAACTGTATGGTGTTGGTACAGAGATAGGTAGGTAGATCAGTGGAACAGAATTAAAGATCCAGAAATGGACCCACACACCTATGGTCACTTGATCTTTGACAAAGGAGCTAAAACCATCCAATGGAAAAAAGAGCATTTTCAACAAATGGTGCTGGTTCAACTGGAGGTCAGCATGTAGAAGAATGCAGATCGATCCACTCTTTTGCCCTGTACAAAGCTTAAGGACCTCCACATAAAACCACATACACTGAAACTAATAGAAGAAAAAGTGGTGAAAAGTCTCGATCACATGGTCACTGGGGAAAATTTCCTGAATAAAACACCAATGGCTTCTACTCTAAGATCAAGAATCGACAAATGGGCCCTGATGAAACTGCAAAGCTTCTGTAAGGCAAAGGGCACTGTCATTAGGACAAAACGGCAACCAACATGTTGGGAAAAGACCAATCCTACATCTGATAGAGGGTTAATATCCAAAATATACAAAGAACTCCAGAAGTTAGACTCCAGAGAACCAAATAACCCTATTTTTAAAAATGGGGAACAGAGCTAAACAAAGAATTCTCAGTTGAGGAATATAGAATGGCTGAGAAGCACCTAAAGAAATGATCGACATCCTTAGTCATCAGGGAAATGCAAATCAAAACAACCCTGAGATTCTAGCTCACAGCAGTTACAATGGCTAAGATAAAAACTCAGGTGACAGGAACACTCCTCCATTGTTGGTGGGATTGCAATGTGGTACAACCACTCTGGAAATCAGTCTGGAGGGTCCTCAGAAAATTGGACATAGTACTACCTGAGGACCCAGCTATACCTCTCCTGGGCATATATCCAAAAGATGCTCCAACATACAACAAAGACACGTGCTCCACTATGTTCATCGCAGCCTTATTTATAATAGCCAGAAGCTAAAAAGAACTCAGATGCCCTTCAACAGAGGAATGGATACAGAAAATATGGGAGCTGGAGAGATGGTTCAATGGTTAAGAGTGCTGACTACACTTCCAGAGGTCCTGAGTTCAATTCCTCACAACCACATGGTGGCTCACAACCATCTGTAATGGGATCCGATGCCCTCTTCTGGTGTGTCTGACGACAGCAACAGTGTGCTCACATACATTAAATAAATAAATCTTTAAAAAAATATATGGTACATCTAAACAATGGAGTATTACTCAGCTATCAAAAACAATGACTTCATGAAATTCATAGGCAAATGGATTGAACTAGAAAATGTCATCCTGAGTGAGGTAACCCAATCACAGAAAAATATACATGGTATACATTCACTGATAAGTGGATATTAGCCCCAAATCTCGAATTACCCAAGATACAATCCACAGACCACATAAAGCTGAAGAAGGAGGACGACCAAAGTGTTGATGCTTCACTTCTTCTTAAAAGGGGGAACAAAATATCCAAGCCTGCCCTACATGGGTATACAATATATATATATATATATATATATATATATATATGTATATATATACATATATATATATATATATATATATATCTCCACCAAAACTAGAAAAGATTGATGAAACTAAGAAGTGCATACTGACAGGAACCGGATATAGCTGTCTCCTGAGAGGCACAGTCAGAACATGTCAAATACAGAGGCGAATGTTAGCAACAAACCATTAGTCTGAGAATGGAATTCCCATGGAGGAATTAGAGAAAGGATTGACAGAGCTGAAGGAGCTTGCAACCCCATAAAAACAACAACAATGCCAACCAACCAGAGCTCCCAGGGACTAAACCACTACCCAAAGACTATACATAGACTGACCCTGGGCTCCAGCTGCATATATAGCAGAGGATGGTCTCATTGGGTACCAATGGAAGGAGAAGCTCTTGGTCCTGCCAAGGTTGGAACCCCCAGTGTAGGGAAACGTTAGGGGGGGATAGGAAGTGGGGATGGATGGAGAGTGGAACACCCTTATAGTAGAAGCGGAGGGGGATGTGATAGGGAGCTTATGTCCAGGAAACTGGGAAAGAGAGTAACACTTAAAATGTAAATTAAAAAAATCCAAAGGAGGAGGAGGAGGAGGAGGAGGAGGAAGAGGAGGAGGAAAAGGAGGAGAAGGAGAAGGAGGAGGAGAAGGAGGAAGAGGAAGAGAAGGAGGAGGAGGAGGAGAAGGAGGAAGAGGAGGAGAAGGAGGAGGAGGAGGAGGAGGAGGAGGAGGAGAAGGAGAAGGAGGAGGAGGAGGAGGAGGAGGAAGAGAAGAAGAAGTTTAACAAGAAGGAAAGTCCAAGTCAGGATGCTTCAATCCCACTTCAATGGGGGACCAAACTAATCAGGGAGGCAGAGAGAGGGAGAGACCAAGGTGGGAGGGGGAGGGAAATGGAGGGGTCAGGATCAGCTGTAGGGAGAGACAGTAGAAAGGGCCAGAGGGTAAGAATTAATGGAAATTGGTGGCTGGTGGGGTTCGAGGGTGGGGTATCTCTAGGATGTGCCAGGGATCTGGCATGGAAGAGGCTCCCAGGAGTCTGTGGGGGTGACCCTAGCTGAGACTATTTGCAGTGGAGATATGGTACCTGAAGTGGCCACCTCCTGTACCCAGTCAGGACACCTGGGATAAGGACACCAACCCACCCTCAAAATTTTTGACCAAAAATCTGTCCTGTCTACAAGAAGTGCAGGGAGAAGGATGCAGCAGAGTCTAGGCTAATCGCAAACCAGTGACTGACTGGCCCAACTTGAGACTCATCCCATGGGTAAGTAATAACGCCTGACACTATTAACGATACTCCGTTATGCTTGCAGACAGGAGCCTAGCATAACTGCCCTCTGAGAGACTCCACCCAGCAGCTGACTGAAACAAGGCAGAGACCCACAGAATCCAGACAAGGCAGCCCAGTTAAGAGAAGGGGATCCAGATAGTTGACAACTTTAGAGTCAGTCCCCACTCCAGTTGTTGAGGGACCAACATGAAGACTGGATGGAACATCTGCTACATGTGTGTAAGGGATCTAGGTCCAGACCATGTATGTTCTTTGATTGGTGGTTCAGTCTCTAAGAGTCCCCAAGGGTACAGATTAATTGACTCTGTTGGTCTTCCTATGAAGTTCCTATCCCCTCTTGTGCCCTCAATTCTTCCCCCAACTCTTCAATAAGACTCCCTAAGCTCCATCCAATGTTTGGCTGTGTGGAGGGGAGGGAGGGGGCAGCAATCAGGATGTAAAGTGAATAACTAAATAAATTAATGAATAGGATAAGAAAAAATGAAATGCTGGGGCTGGAGAGATGGCTCAGTGGTTAGGAACACTTGCTGTTCTTGCAGAGGATGGGAGTTCAGTTCCCAGCACCCACACTCAACAGCTCACAATGGCCTATAACACTATCTCCAGGGAATACGACAGCCTTTTCTGGCTCTCAAAGTCATCTGCGAGCATAGGCAGAAACATGTTCATAAATAAAAACTAAAAAGAAATGCTTTTATAAAAAGACATGAGATGCGAGTTTACTGAGATGTTTGAGAAAATACTGGAAAGACTGTTAGACCTTAGTGTGAGTGTAGGACATGCACGCATGTTACAATGTTCAGATAATAACTAACCTTGTAAAAATAAGATCCTGACCTTTGCTCTAGATCAGATTTGATCAGGGCACTGCAAGGCCTCGGCACAACAGAATACCTAGTTCCTGCCCAAAAAGTACACATTTCTGCATACCATGGGTCTCCATGGAGAAACGGAAAAAAGATCAATATGGTTTAGCCCTACACTCATCAAAGGCTGCTTCTGGTTGCTCTAAAGTAAGGGCAATTTTAGCCAGCATTTAGACGTGATACCTTAGGGGAGGGACAGCAAAGAAAATCTAGTAGAGGACTCTTACAAAGGAGCCAAAACTCTAGAGGAAGTTTTTTAATCTATATCCTGGATGTCAGCAGATACAGGAGGAAACTCTTCCCACATACAGTGTGGCCCAGTGAGGAACTCCACAGACTACCCAAAAGGAAGCCTTTTGAGTGGAAAACATAAGAGATAACCAATGTAGAAAAGACAAGGAGTTTTTCAGATTGTAGAAGCCTCCGACTGTTATGGGGTCTGCTTAGATTCAACACAACTCAAACACCAGGTCAATGCAGATGACAAAAAAAATCATTATAATTAAGCCACTACTGACTAATCAGGGCTGCAGAACAGACTCAGGATCTGGACTGTGACCCTGAGCCAGAATGTTACAGAGCTTTTAAGCTGGAAAATCACAAACACCTATGCCAAGTTACAGTGACATTCTACCAATAAGGATTTAGGAAAAGGACTTTCCTTACGTGGTTGATTTATGTTAACTGTAGGTTTTTAATCCAACCAATCAAGTCCATTTGTTCTTCTGTGGTTAGGAATAGTCATTATGTTTAGGGGAACAAAAGATGAATTAGAAGCTGGTCAGCTGTTAGGAAATCCCCAGGATCCCCTCAGACCTTGAAACTTGAACTTAGTTTCACTCTATGATTGAAATGGAGTCTCAGAACAGAACAGCAATACTTAGGATGAGTTTCTTTTGCTTGTTCCCAAGAAGACATGGACTATAAAAGTCATGCATGAAAGGTTTTAAAGGGTAAGATGGTTTCCACTGAGGCAGTACCAGTCTAGAATGGAGCAATAATGAACTGCCAGCCCATGGGCCAAGTTTGACTCATAACCTGTGTTTGTGTCACTCGTAAATGAAGGACAATTCTTATGTCTTTAAATGACATTTAATGACATGTAACACAAGTACTTAGTACTCAGTGGTCCAGAGAAATCACATGAAATACACAGTGCTTCATCTCTGGAAGATAAATAGACTAAGTGCATGGGGACCCCATTTCCTTTGTTTCATTCTGTTTTCTTTCTCTCATATATCCACCTTTGGTGGAGAAACCAGAAACCCAAAAATACCATTCGTCACAGACAACACCAAAACATAACAAAGACATCTTTGTTCTTTGCAATTAGAGAAGCAGGAAAGAGGCAACCTGGACAGGCAAGGAAATAGCAGAGAAATGGTGGTGAAGACTGATGCCAACTGAGGTGGAATATAGATTCCCAGCCTTGCAGAACCCTGCAAATGTCCTTGTGATGTCATCACAAAAGGAAAACTTGGAGTCGGGACTATCAACCTTGCCTGTCACCATACATGCCTCCGACCACAGGAGAAGCCAAAATGTCCATGCAGCATAGTAATGATGCACTGCTCCTATGTTTCCATAGAAAAGCCAGTGGAAGCCTTTATTCCCCAGGGGTACCACGGCAACTCCCATTGAAGGGACCACCTGAGAACAGTATCCTCTCCCAGCAATAAGCAAGAGGCTCAACCCGTCACCCAACAACCAAGGGAGCCACATGTGAGACTGAGTCCATCCCCTTGATGTAAATGACAGCCAACCACTCCAGTCCTGAAGGGTCAGCAGAGAGAGCCATCTTAAACAGATGTAATGATCAATGCATGCCAAAAATAAGATCTCCAAATGATCAAGGGAAGTAAAAGGGGACAATTCTGAAAGACTGCTCAATTGCCTGATTTTATTTGTTTCTGTACTATTCAATGGCAGAATTACAAAAATAGAAAACAGACCAGTGCTTATGAGAACATGAGTGTGTGTGTGTGTGTGTGTGTGTGTGTGTGTGTGTGCAGACATCACTATAAATGAGACAGGAGGAATCTATATGAGGGAAACCATTCAGTGCCTTGTGTGCACAGGTGTGAGTACTCTGCCTGTGATGCTGTACTATAGCTTTCAAAATACTCCCTGCAGGGAACAGCGGGTAGAGGGAGTATGGATATTCAGAGAAAGCCAGGTTGGGGACAGGGTATATCGCCCAGTTAGTATAGTATTCACTTAGCATATACAATGTCCAGTACTAATTATTTTAAGGTGTTAGGAGCCATGCCTGTAACCCACATTTCAGAGGTAGAAGAGGAGAATCAGAAGCCAAATTCAGCATGGCTACTAAGCAATTTCCAGGATAGACCTGTCAAAAAGAAGGAAAGACAAAAGAAAAAAAGAATGAGAGAATGAAAGAAAGTAAGAAAGGGAGGGAGAGAGGGGAAGGAAAGAAAAAGAAAGGAATTAAAATGCTAATCTATTTGGGTTTTGAAATGAACTCTTGCCCTGGAACTGAAGAACTCATTCCTCCGTCTTGAAGGTTGGGATTCCTACCTCACCTTTCCCTGGGCTGAGACTACATGCATGAGTTATAAAATTCATATTTCAGCATCCACAAAAGCTGTATTCGAGTATAGCTGCCCTAATTCATTCACTCACCACCATGACTATCCTCACATTTCAAAAACAGTTGGTAATGAATTGACAGAGCAACTACATGGCTCTCCAAGCCACACAATTACTCTCTTGGCCTTTATTAAAAGAAAAAAGAAAAGAAAAGAAAAAAAAACAAATAAACATTGCTGACCTATATAAATCAGGCCAACAGTAAACCCCAGGAAAATTTATGAACACATATGTACATACATACACACATACACACACACACATACATATACATACATACATACACACATACATACACACATACACACATATACACATACATACACACACATATATACATACATACATACATACATACATACATACACACATATACACATACATACACACACATATATACATACATACATACATACATACACACACACACACACACACACACACACACACATACAAACATACACCAAAAAAGAAAAAAGAGAAAGAAAATAAAATGAAATGTGATTCCCTTTCCCACCATTAAATGGCGTTTTTCTCCAGAAGATATACTCTCCATTTGGAATAAACAGTTAAAAACCTGACCCACCAGGTTGAGAGAGTGCAGCAGTTAGGAGGACAGAGATTTGGTTTCCACCACCCACGTCAGGAGAATCACAACAAGTTCCAGGGGATCTGACATCCTCCTTTGGCCTCCACAAGCACTGTGCACATAGGCTGCACATATGGATGTGCATACGCATCAGTAATAATTATTAAATTTTTAAGAATTATTAAATTGTTTTAAATGCCTGTAATCCCAGCACTTAGTCGGTGGAGGCTGGGGGATCAGGCATTCAAGTTGAGCTTGAACTTTAAATTTAGTGGTAAAAATTTAGAAGTTATCTGCCAAGTTCAGCATGGCCTTGCTAGAGGTGGAATGACATCATTGCTGGCTGTAGAACAGGGCCAACAAGGCAAGGGCATCCGCAAGTGTCAATGGCTACTGTGGGTGTAAGTCTTCTTTGTATAATAATGTACATATTTTCACATTCTTCCTTCAAGGAATGTCCCCCTGTTAACATTAATGAGTCTATGATAATCAAAGGCAGCCTGAGTTCTGGAGGCAAAAATGTGACTAATGTCTCAGCAAAATGATAAACCTTCAGGGAAGCTCTTAAGGCTGTGAAGAAGAACTCTAAAAACATGGGTTCAAAAATATATAATTTCGGGTTGGGGATTTAGCTCAAAGGTAGAGCGCTTGCCTAGCAAGCGCAAGGTCCTGGGTTCGGTCCCCAGCTCCGGAAAAAAAGAAAAAAAGAAAAAAAAAGAAAAAATATATATATATAATTTCTCAGCTATGTAAAATATAAGGGTCTAATATGAATTATATTAGGGGCTTCGCAAAGCTAGAGGGGCAAAAATAGTTGTGCTGTGAGCCAACTTGCCAGAAAAATATCAATGGAGGAGATAAAGAGATTTAAGGAGTAGTGATAGCAGGAGATCCCACCCAGCTAAGATTTTGTTTATGCTTACAAGGGCAGGCAGATTCCTGAGTTCAGGGTTGACCTGAACAGAGCAAGGTTAGATCTAGGTGTGGTAGAAATGGTAATTTCAGGGCAGGGCCCTACCCTTATTGTCTGTGCTTGACAGAGGTAGGCAGATCTTAGAATGCTTTTTGCAATCTTAAAAAAAAAAGTATCTGTGCTTGCTGCCTCCTAAGAAGCAGGAGCATGGGGTCCTGGGATGCTGATATTTATAGGATAATCAGAAGGGAACCTGGAGTAAATGACAGAATCGATATGTAAATAAAAGACTGGACTTGTGATCTACGAGAGATGAGCTATCCAGAGAATTTTTTAGAATAGCAAGAAAGAACTGCTTGGAGAATGATCTTGACCAGAGAACAGCAAAGAGAAAGTTATCTACAGAGAGAGAGCTGTCAGGAGATCTCTAAGAGAAAGCAGAGCACACAGCAGACTGGAAAGCTGTCTCGAGCAGAACATAGGCCACCAGCTTGGACCCACGATTTGACTTCAAGTTGTTTGGTTCTGAAAGGGTGAGAGACAGCCCTTGTCTCAGAACCCCTCTCTAAGCTGAGGATGGTCCCTGGCAGTTATCTATATTCTGACTTGAAGGAAGTACTGTAAGGTTCGAAGTGAGTCTTAACTACCGGAGATCCCCCAAGTGAGACAGGAGAACAGAGTTTGATGCAAATGAAAGAGGTTTACTTTTCCAGTATGTTGGGGTAGACCCTCAATCAGACCCTCATGGCCAGTGACTAGAAGGTGACCCCAGATGGCTATAACAAGCAGTTTTTATACTACTTAGGAATACGGGTTACATCAGCAAGGTTACAGTTTAAACTTATTGGGTAAGCATATTGACCTTTGAATCTATTGGCTAGCAAGCATAGGACTTGCATTCAATCTCTTATCTGGGACCAGAGGGTCAGGTGACAGTCAGTACATTCTGAGGTTTTTCAAGAATGTTCCTGCTCCTCCAGAGAACTGTGGGTGGAGAATGGAACTTGGCCCAGCCTTGACCCGAGGCTGAAAGCTGGTACTTAGCCTAGTCTTGACCTGAGTTGGTGGGTGTAAGGCTGTTGAAAGCCCTTAGCATTCTTCAGAGTCAAAGTTAACCTGTAAGCCTCACCTGCCCAAGGACAAGCTAACTTGGAATGCTGGGAGCTGTAGTTCTTGGGAAATAACAAGCCACATGTTTTCACTCCTCTAAACAAATGTGTACCAGATGATTGAATGTAAGCAAAAGGCACATAGGCAGAAAATAGGTCAGAAGGTACGCTTGCCTCTGATTGGACCTGATGGAAAAGGTAGTAAATTGTGGGGTTTCCCTCTATAAGATATAGTATGTGCTTTAAAAAAAATCAATCCATGCTAAACCAGCAGAGTACCAGCAACAGCGATCTCATCCACGCCCCATAGTTCCTGGGGCCAGCTGCTGCCAAGCCACTCCTATCTTCCCAGGCTGTCCACTCCCTGGGGCTGACCTGCAGAAAGCCAGCTACTGCTCACTCAGATCCTCTTAGCCCCATAAAATGGAAACACCAGAGACTTGTAATATACCAGCCAGATTTATAACAGTAAAGCTCCAACCCTAAAGTGCACAAAGCTCAATTGATATAAGTTCGAGCTGCTCACCTAGATTGGGCAAACGTACCCTACCTTACTCTGTATCTCCCGTCTATGATGTCCCTGGCTACTTGTGGCTTCTCCAGACCAGGTAGGTCAGTTCCATCATCTTCTCCTTCTGGTTCCATCTTGTCTCGCTCATCCTCCATCTCGTCTCTCCCCCCATATCCCTCCGTCTCTTCTTCCTCTTTCCCCTCTCTAGAACCTTCGACTCTGCCTTTCCCTTTCACTGCCCAATCACAGGCTTTAGCCTTTATTTTAAAAATGGGGAGAAGGTTCATGTGAAGTCACCTCAATTTGTGGTTCACTCTTAACTGTGGCAGCCCTTCTGGGGGAAGCAGGACTAACATCAAAATACAGACGGCTCCAGGATAATCATAATAAGCCACAATAAGCCTCTGCAAAACAGAACCATTCCCTGGGAATCCAGGGATAGACCTCCTGGCCAGTATTTAATTAAAAGCATGCTTCACATTTGGCTCAAAATTGTGGGACTGTTTTGTTTTGCTCCTTGTAAATCTAAGGATTAACAGAAGCAACCTGGTTCCCGATGGCTGCCGCTGCTCCAGGTGCAGCCTCACCATCGTGGATACTCTAACCCGAGATCAGTCTGTTTACCTTGCCAGACTTTTGCTGTTTCTGAGATCCAAAGGGACTGGAAGTTTTGACAATGGCCGATTGTTATGTCTTCAGTTTTGAAGGGGGCTGAAATGTAGATGACAGGCATTTCCTGAGTGACCAACACGTCTGTAGGACAAAGCAGAGGGGAACAGACATGGAATACGGGCAGAAAAACACCAGTCTTCCACAGTACATTTTGTTACCCTATGAGTGCAAGTAAGCAGCCAGTCGTTGTTGCTTTTAGAAAAATCAATTTCCAAGTGCCTGTTTCAAAATGAAAATATTTTCTTTCTTTTTTTTTAAAAAAATCTGATTGTTTTGGGTCTGGCATTCTCAGCGTGAATCAACACTACTGTATTTGAACTGATTTGATAAATTTTTTGGACACCTAAAATTCAAGTGTCTCAACCTCCTGAAAATATTTTTGTCTTAGAGTCACTATTACTGTTAAAACACCACAGCCAACAGCAAGATGGGGAGGAATGGGTTTATTTTGATTAGACCTCACTGTTCATCGTCTAAGGAAGTCAGGACAGAAACTCGAGCAGGGCAGGAACCTGGAGGCAGGAGCTGATGAAGAGGTCATGGAGGGGTGCTGCTTACTGGCTTACTCTTCATGGCTTACTCAGCCTGCTTTCTTAAGAACCCAGGACTGTCAGCCAGGGAATCACAACACCCATGGGGATGGAGGGCATCCATCACTAATTAAGAAAATGCCCTACAAGCTTAGCTACAGCCCAATCTTATGCAAGCATTTTCTTCTTTTATGTCCATAATTTAATTTTATTCACATTACATCCTAGTTGAATCCCTCTCCTTCCTTAATTCCCAGTCCTGCCTTTACAAGTCCCCCCTCCCCCGTTACCCATTCCCCTTCTTCTTGGGGAGGGGTGAACTTCCCTTGGGTACCACCCCACATTGGGACATCTGGTCCCAGCAGGACGAAGCACCTCCTCTCCCACTGAGACCTAATCAGGTAGTCCAGGTAGGAAAAGGGAATCCAATGCAAGGCAACAGAGTCTGAGACAACCTGTGCTCCACTGTGTGGGGATCCAAGCATCTGAAGGCCAAGCTGCACATCTGCTACAAAGGGGAGGGGCTTAGGTACAGCCCATGCGTGCTCTTTGGTTGGTGGTGGTTCAGTCTCTGTGAGACCCCAGGGTCCCAGGTTAGTCAACCCCGTTGGCATTTTCTTAATCTAGGCTCCCTTCTCTCAGATGACATTAGCTTTTAACAAGTTGACAACATAAACTATCCAGCACAATTTTCAAGAGGAAAATGGAGACATTTTCTAAAATTCAGTATCTGTCTCTTAATGCGGGAAAACACTCACATGCAGAAGAACACTGTTACCTGAAACAGCCATTGACCAGATCTTGCTCTGGTTCCCCTTTTCCAGGTCTTGTGATCTCTGTCAAGGGAACTTAGAGGAGACACAAACAGTGTAGTGCAGAGGATGGGCAGAGAATAGAACATCAACGAAGGACAGGAGTGGCCAGAGGAACCACTGTACCAACCTGCTACTCGGGCTGGCTTTCAATGAACTCCAAAGCGTTCCTGCTCAAGTGACTGGAAGGCCGGTGCGGACTGACTCAGTGGTGTGGTGCAATGACAAATGAAGCATCCTTCCACTAACCTCAGACTACCATGCTTCTCCCAGGGCAGAGGTGACTGAGAGCATTCTATACAACATTTATTTAAAAACCCATGCGTGCCTGAGCAACCGTGCCCATGCACACACACACACACACACACACACACACACACACACACACACACACACACACACATATTCCTGTATGCATTTTTATGTTAAAATTTACCAGTCTAATATTGATTATGAAGTTTTTACTATTATCTACATATTTTCTATTTTGTTGTTGTAGATTATAGATGCTATTAATTTTTGAGTTAGCATAAAAGCAATACTAAGATGGCATATCGATGCATGTTATTATGTGCTTTGTTCTCATTTATTCCTGTCTAACACATATGTTTCTTATTAAATATTTTTGGGTTTTTTTTAATATTTATTTATTTTCAGGTACACCGCTATTTTGCCTGCGTGCATGTCCATGCACCACACGCATGTGGTGCCCATGGAGGCTAGAACAACATTGGATACCCTGGGACTAGAGTTGCAGAGGATTTCGAGCTGCCATGTGGGCTCTGGGGACTGATTCCGGGGTCTCTCAAGAAGCGGTAGTGCTCTTAACCGCAGAGTCACCTCTCTAGCACCTATTTTTATTAACTCTTCAACAACTCCGATATGTTTTGCTCACATCCCCCCCTTTCCCATCTCCTCCCAGACCCACCCATTCACCATTTCATACCCACCTGCTTCATTCTCTTTTTAAACCCAGTAAGTCCTATTAGTCTGGCCTACGTATCCCTGGGTGTATGACCATCTACTGAGTCATGTTGGGCCCACAATGAAGCACACATTCAAAGAAAGCTGACCTTGTCTTTTGCAGCTGTCAATTACTGAGAATCCCGCCACTAGTGGGCGAGACTTCCTGTCTACCTTCCCCTCCAGGTTGTTATAACCTCTGTGAGCTCATGTGCCAACTGCTTTGTTGTGTTCCTAACACGATCCGCTGTGTCTGTTTGCTGCAGTCTTTCCCAATGATGTATGTATGTACGACCTTGCGCGGAGACAGGTTTGAGGATGAAGGAACTGCAGAGATGGCTAGGTTGATAATGTGCTTGTTGTGACAGCGTGGTGACCTGAGTTTGTATCCCCAGACCCCAAAGCTGGGTGTTTACACAATATAGCTGTGTAAACTCAGGGCGAAGGTTGGGGGAAGACAGGCTGGTCCCCGGAGCTCACTTAGTCTGGATTGATGAGTTCTTGGTTCAGGGAGAGGTCTTTCTTCCAAACTTAAGGTGGAAAGTGAACAAATATGACAGCAGGTATGAGCTGTGGCCTTCACACATGCACTTGCACTTCTTAAGAAAACCGAGGAGGATCTGAGAGATCGCTCAGTAGTTTAGAGCACTAGATGTTCTTCCAGAACATCCGGCACCCACATGGCAGCTCATAAACATCTCCAATTTCAGACAATCAAATGCCCTCTTTAGGCCTTGGCTGGTACTGCATGCACATGGTATACATACATACATACATACATACATACATACATACATGTAGGCAAAGCATCCATACATATAAAATAATAAAAAAAGAGTAATTTTCTTTAGCAGCTGACCAGTATACCTTTATTTTAAAAATTACTTTTTTTATTTTGCATATGAGTGTTTTGCCTGAATGCATGCCTATGTGTCATGTGTGGGCGGTACCTATGAAGATTATATACTTATATATTAAATATAAGATACTAGATGATGATAGATGATATATATGTGGCATTTAAATATGCCACATATTTAAAGTACTCAATAATTTTATTCTTGTTATTCTTGACCATCCGTTCACTGTTTTAGTTATTTTATTCTTGACCATCCAGTCCCTGTTTTAGTTGTTGTTTTTCTTGTGTCTAAATAAAGTTTAATAGCAAATGATGAATGAATACAGTCTGAATATTAGTTAATATTTTTATTTATGTTGAATAAGACAAGTGAAACAAAAAACACGTAGGTCAGAAAGACGTTTATCTGTGACTTCTTCTTCAAACTGAATGCTGACTTTACTACATTGGAAGGATGTTCCTTCATTTTAGAGCTACTCACAATACATTGCTGTGACTTTAATATAACTTATGTTCAACAATAGGTGGGTTAGTATTAAGGAGCTTACGGCTTCGGTGTAGTGGGGATGAAGTAAAGTGGGGTAGGTTTAAATTCATGTTTTTGGACTACATAGAGACAACTCCTTTCTCCATTTTACGGTTATTAAAGTTATTGACAAGGAGCAGCAGCTTAATGAGGAAAAGGAGTTGTGAAAAGCGAATGCTGTGTGTGCTTAGAGAAGAAAGAAAGCAGCAGACCCCGGGCCCGCGGTGGCGTTCAGAGCTGAGGGCAAATGGTCTACTGTAAAAAGATGGAGATTAGAGGTTAAGTGAACAGAACACACAGTTTTCCTGCCAGGCATGCTACTTAAACTAGAGACAGAAAGTAGAATCACTCGTTGAACTGTTCACATTTAACTTGGTAGATAAAGCACAATGAATAGTAGGAGAAGCAGTTCATGCCTATAGATATACAGGTTTTCCCGTTAAACAAAGTGGCTATCCTCAAAGTTTAAAGAATTAAAGAGGCATCAAAAACTACCAGTGTTAGACAGAGACGACTGGAAAGTACCTTAATATTACAATAAAAACGCCAAGCGAGACAAGGCACGAGACCACTGAAAGATAAAAGTTTTAAAGTTGCCCCCCTAGACACAAAGTTTAGAGCAGGGAAAAAAAAAAAAAACAGGTTAGGCCCCAGAATTGTATGTTCCAAGAAGCCTCTCCTAGGGCTATAGAATGGATAATTACATTGACCAGCTCAACAGCTTTCTCCCAGAAACTAGCTGACCATAAATCTTAGAGAACAATTTTGAGAAGCAGGAAACAACGTCTCCTAAGAACTAGCGGACCATGAAGTTAAACAATCTGAGAAGTAAGAGACAGCTTCTCCTAGGAAACAATCTTGGGGGACAGAGTTCTTCCTTGTGATTTTTCACTGTTATTCTATGACGCCATCCCTGCCCCCTCAGGTTGTGGTTTCTCCCTTTAAAAACCTCTTCTGCCAGCCTCTCGGGGTCGAACTCCACTGCCCCTGCGTGGGATACGAGTCTCGACCCCAGTGCACTGGTTGCTATCGATAAACCTCGTGTGATTACAACAAGGACGGTCTTGTGTGAGTTCTTGGGGGGTTGCGTCATCCCGAGACTTGAGTGAGGGTCTCCCCACTCCGGGGGTCTTTCAACCACAAAGGTTAAAAGCAAGGTGATAGAGAATACTACACAGGAATAACCCAGCCATTTTTCAACGCCATTCCTCAGACAAATGAACACCAAGAAACTCTGTTAAGAAATGCTATTGGGGGTGGGGGAGTAGGGTGCCTGGTATACCTGTACATTTTTACTGAGTTCAGAATTGGGACTTGGAGGCTAACGTCTTCAACAATTCAACAGTACTTATTGTCATAAAGAACGAGTTTCACAAATGAAAATATCCCATTGGTAGGTGAAGGGCGGCAATCGAGACTATTCCAGAGGCCTCGTGTTCTTCACCCACAGAATAAGAAGAGGGTCGCATGAAGGTCCTCTAAAGGTAGCCTCAGTCACTGAGAGTTTAAGATGCGGGCGTGTTAAGAGCTAGAAAGGCTACCTCCAGACTTTCAAACGCAAGACATTAGAGAAATACTCATATGGACTAAGTGTGAGCTTCCGGGCACCCGTAGTCTAGTGGACAGAGCACCGGAAGTGGCTTTAGTACCGGAAGTAGCCTTGTGAGCAGCTTCTCTTCCGGGTAGACAATAGCTGGAACTTTCTCCTGTGTAGTCAGCCGCCAGCCCCCGGGGACCATGGAGGCCGCGCGACCGGCAGGGACATTCGTGGTGGTGGGAGGCGGCATCGCTGGCGTCACGTGTGCCGAGCAGGTTCGTCGGCGCGGGCTCCGTACGGGAGGGATTGCGGGCGGACCGCTTCGCGGGTCTCTCTTCCGGCCCCTCGCCACGCCCCCTCGGCTGCGCAGCTGGTTGGGATGCGCGTATTGCTCGCTGGAGCTTTTATGGACCGGGGAGTAGAAAATGCTTGATTAGCTAGGGATCCAAAGGCAGACCAGACTCCGGGCGGAACGGTGTGCAAAATGGGCAAGGAAGCCTTGGCATTTGAACAGAAAATTCTCCCACCTTTCAGATTTCCTTCACACATGAAATTTAGTTTCTTGATAGGGGCCACGTCATTAATAACTGTGATGTAACCTTGAACTCCAAAGATAAGATTTCATGTGCAGCAGGAGTTTGTGGCAAAGGACTACAGATGAGGAATTTCTAATTATGATAAACAAATGAATCAGATGTGTTTACTTGTGCGTATTACAAAAAGAACTATTTTGTCGTGATCACCATCCACAGAAGTCACCAGAAACAGTCGAGTTTTTAAACTTGGGTAGGGTAGCTTATGTTTACCCAAGTAAAGAGTTCATATTCCAAGTTCAGTGGTCAAAACAAGTCACGTCATCACTCTGTTAACTTCATCGTAGGAGTTACTGGTAGGAGTGACTTAAGGGGTAAATTAACTTCTCTAAAGACTTAACAGTGTAGCCTGCATGGAAGAAAAGCATAACTTGAACTGCAATCAGTGAAGCTGATAAGGGACAGAAGCAAGGAAGACTGACAGAGCTCAGACCACATAGGCTGTTACGACTTTGTGTTTAATGAAAGTCTGCAAATAGGTGGTTTTGAGCTGGGGAGTGAAGTGTTCAAATGAAAGCTTTACAAATGCGATTAGCTACAGTGTGTGTGGTGTATGTTAAGGACAAATGGTTGAAGCAGGCTGTATGAAGCAGGAAGCTAGTTCAGTTCTTAGGAGTATAAAGTTTTGAGGACTTGATCCAACAATGAAAATAGAAGGTAGATTTCAGAGTATGGAAAGGAAACAAAGGCATAGTGTGATGATATGGTCAAATATAGGAAGTTCAAATAGGTGGAGTCAAAGGATTGTTACAGGTCCTAAGGGCATGTGGTCTGAGGATGCTGGGCTTCCTGGGCCGTGGGGAACAACAGGCAAGGGAGTGGAATCCAAGATGAGCAAGTGATTCCCCTCCAAAGTGTGGGGCAAAGGTAGAAATAAGCAATTGCTTGGTAAGTCTTTGCATCTGTTAAGTTATAAGCTAAGGTTAAAATGGCACTGCCTTCCCTGAATATCAGAGAGGGAGTGCGAAGGCTATGGAAAGAGTCTTGCTGAGATTTCTTTCTTTTTTAGGCAAGGCCCTTTATTTGTTTTATTTATATGAGCACACTGTAGCTGTCTTCAGACACACCAGAAGAGGGCATCAGATCCCATTACAGATGGTTGTGAACCACCATGTGGTTGCTGGGAATTGAACTCGGGACCTCTGGAAGAGCAGTCAAGTGCTCTTAACCACTGAGTCATCTCTCCAGCCTGAGATTCTGTTTCACATTAGAGCCTTGCCTTAATTTTGTTCTCAGTGAAGACAGGTAAAAACAGTTTGAAATGAATGGAAGCAGGCAGTTTGAAATCAGCTGTACAGCTTTAAACTGGCGTGCAGAGTAAGCCGGCCAAAGGTCTGCTGTAGTGGATTTACATGTTCAGGTCTTCGTTCACGTTTTACATGACCGCATTGCTCACCTTCTCACTGTAAGGGTTTGCCATTACCAGTGCTGTACCATTGTGGACAGCACTCAGAAAAACACGTTTTTACATGCGAAACACTGAAGTTTTACTGCTTACACACTCATTCAATAATGCCTGATGTTATTTCTCCTCTCTCTGTTTAAAATTCAGCTGGCTATTAATTTCCCCGCAGAAGACATTCTCCTGGTCACAGCCTCTCCTGTTATCAAAGCAGTTACAAACTTCAAACAGGTGAGAAACTGTGTAGCAATTAACTGTGTTTACAAAGACGTAACACATTGCCCTTTCACTGAGTTTATTGTCTTGAGAAGTCTGAAGCTTTTCTTTCCATTAAAAGTCTCTATGTTCAATGTATATTAGACACAGTTACTTTTAACTGAACTAGAAAATTCTGAAGTTTAACTTTATCTCTTAATAAGGCAAATCTCACTGTGTGTATTCATTCATATAGGTCTCTAGGTACCTTGAAAATTAAAAAAAAAAAATGTTAAAAACTCCTGAAAATGGGCATATTGCAAAGGCCGTCTGGTCAGATTTCCATGCAATGCTGGAAATGCAGCCAAGGTTAATCACTGATCTGCAGGGTTCTGTGTTCCATCACACAAACTAGAGAGTTCGATCCTTCTGTAGGGTCTGAAGGATTGTGGTTGAAGATGTGGCAGCAGAGAAGGAAAGGGTTTGAGTAGATGAGTAATGCGCCCAGAAATCTCAGCTTGAAAGGGCAGAGGGAGTCCAAGGAGGTCGGGATATTTTTGTTTGTTTGTTTGTTTTGTTTTGTTTTTTTCTTGGTTTCTCTGTGTAGCCCTGGCTGTCCTGGAACTCACTCTGTAGACAGGCTGGCCTCAAACTCAGATTTACCTGCCCTGGCTCCCTAGATGCTGGGATTAAAGGTGTGTGCCACCACCCCTGGCTGGATAGTGATGGTTTTAAAGCACAGGAAAGAGGGGTCTAAAGATGACCGTTTTATGGCAAACAGAGTGGAGAAGCTAAAATATATTTAAGAAGATAGATCATCTGTTCAGTTAAACACTGGTTACGTTAGTTGTGTTAGCTTAAATTTCGAGACCAAACAACAACAAGAAAGGACAAGCGTGTCAAGACAGACAGCTGAGCTCATTCCACTGCATAATGCATGCGCTAATCCACTTTCTATCAACCTGACAAAGTGCCAGAGAGTGTCAACCTCAGGGACGAAAGAGGAGGAAAGGGGTCTGTCAGCCCATGGTTAGGTGGCTCTGTGTTCTCCAGCCTGAGAAGCTGGAACATCACAGCCAGTGTGTGGTCGAACAGAGCTGCCCACTGTGCGTAGGCTGAGAAGCAGAGAGGAGAGGAGGCACTGAGTTTTGGTATTCCTCTACAAAGAGCCTACAAAGATTCCTGCTGTAGGTTCCACCTCCGCGAGACCGCCATGCCTTTACCTCGTGGGTCTCTGGGAGACCTAAGAAATCACCCCACAACAGTGCCGTGGGCTAGCCTTGTTTGCAAGCATGAAACAGTACTGTATCAGACAAAGGAATAGCTCCTTAAAATGTGAATTTAAAAGTCTGTTTGCTTTCATAAAGGTGTCTAAAGTACTGGAAGAATTTGATGTTGAAGAACAGCCAAGCACCATGCTGGAAAATCGCTTTCCCAACATTAAGGTCATAGAATCTGGAGTAAAGCAGCTGAAGAGTGACAAGCACGTGAGAATTTTTTTTTTTTTTTTTTTTTTTTTTTTTGTTAGATGAGGTTTGCAGTCTTAACCCCAGGTTTTCCTTCTTTTCTTCTAAGCATACTTCTGTTGCCACCATTACCTAAGCCCCTAACTGTACAGGCTAGAGGCGTTGTTAGGAAGAGCTCTGGGCTTCAGTTTACACACCTCAGATGCTGATGCTGTTTATAGAAAACCTGTGATCCTAGGTCCACAAGGTCCAACAGACTGCATTGTAATAGTGTATACAAGGCACAGTCACGAAATCACCACGAAGCTCGGAGGGAGGGCTGGGATGCGGTAAGACTTCACAGAGGGAATGACAGGCTCGAGCTGGGCCTTTAAAGATGGTGACTTAAGAGTTCTGCAAGTAGAAAAGGACATTCTAAGGACTGTAGACCCCACAGAAGGAAATGGGAAAGATGGATGGTAAGTCAGAGGGATTATCAGATCGTGGAAAAGGAGGCTGGTGAGGACGTAAATAAGATTGAGTGATACCAGTTTATTCCATAGCCACTTGACATCACAGAAGTGTGGACAGTAGTTTAAGTGAGACACATCTACCATTAATTTGAGGATAAACTGAGGGGGACAAGTTGCTCTTGGCCAAGCTCAGATTACAACCCACTTGCAGTTGCCAGGTTGGCAGGGACAGTATCATTGGGAAAGGCTCTAGGTTTGAGCCAGCTTATCAACTCCTCCAGACGTTGTTCCTCCTCACCCATGAGAACAGGTAAGAGGTCTCAGGGATGCTGTATCTACATGTGAGCTTTCGGAAGGATGGAAAAGGGTGTTTATAGTTGTTCCTGTAAGCAGCTCTTAAGTTATGAGTAAAACACGATTCACTAAAAACAAAGGAAACTCGACCTGTTCCATGAAAGGCAAAACATTTGAGCTCCAAATCACGGTGAGTATTCCTTGTCATGGAGACAGAGTCTAGATGATAGCTTGGTTATTTTTACAAGTGGAAGTGAGCTCTTAAAGGGATAGGGACACTTACAAATCAGAATGTCTCCCATCGATATGCAAAAGCATCCCGTGTGATTCCAGTCTCCGTCTCTCGTATGTCTCCTGTTAGTTTATAGGAATTCGGGCTTTTGTTCCCGTGTAGCTCAGGCCGCCCTTGAACTCCTGATTCTCTTGCCTTGTCTCTCGGTCCTGAGACAATAGATGTGTCACCACTATGCCAGCTTATCACAGCTACTTCCAAAAAGTTAGCAATAGCTGATTAAAAGGCATAGTTTTGCATTTTAACCCACCTAAATGTGAATTAGTTTAAAGCTTTGGTCAGTGACTCTGCCTTCTGTTTGCCATTCAGATTCTGCAGGAAGACTGGTATGGATTTTCTGTATGAGCTGCACTATGTTGGATTATGGGGTCACTCATTTGTGAACAGTACTGTGGGTAATAAAAGCCTCTGTGGGGAGTGAGTGCTGTGACTGCCGGAGTTTACAGATCACACACCTGGCACAGATGTGAACCCTGTCACTGTCCACATTCTCATAGTGGCAAGTACTTTCAGTCGTTTGCCTCTAAAAGGTACAGCTATATGCTGGTTTTTCATCCCACATTAAGGGACTCACTAATGTTGACATAACTTTAAAGCATGGTGAGTTAGTTTCTGAGGTTAGCATGTTTTTCACTTGAATTAAAACACAACACTCCATGGTCAGGCCCAGTACACAGCTGTAATGCAAGCACTTTGAGGAAAATCAGGACAGTCATCCTCAGTCGCACAAGAAATTAGAGGCCAGCATTGGCTGGATGAGACCCTGCCTCAAAAAAGCACAGCAAAAGCATTTTCTTAAGTGTACACATTTTTTAAAAAGTTGCACACATGTAAAATCCTCACTATTAAAGCTAGGAAATACTGCTAAATCTATCGTTACTTGTACTTAATAATAAAAATATTATTTTAAGACAATATTTTATTTTTAAAAAGACAAATTATAACTTCAATATGCACTGATCGCTTGAACCCAGTACAAATATAAAGATTACTAAGGTTTAATACAATTAGAATCACAGTCTTCAGAGGCGGGAGGAAGAAGATCATTTTAATTTGAGGTCAGCATGATCCTGAGATTCCCTTCATGCAGCAAGACTCTGTTTCAGAGGAGGAAGCCTAGTCTCCCTCTGAGTATTCTCCACATAAGTTATGGCCCATGCTTATCGCCCCCTCCATTAGCTGTAATCACTCTGAGCGTGGAGCGCCCCCAAGAGGCAGCCTCCAGTAGATCATGGTTTGCTTTTGTGTAAACCTTTTCCTCCTGCTTTTCTTGCCCTGTGTTTACAGTGCATCTTCACAGAAGATGGCCGTGAGTATGTGTATAAGAAACTCTGCCTGTGTGCTGGAGCTAAGCCAAAGTTAATCTGCGAGGGAAATCCCTATGTACTGGGGATCCGTGATACAGACAGTGCTCAGGTAATGTCTTAAGGTTGGGTCTGTGAAAGGGAAAGTGAGTTCTCCTTGGGAATTGAATACTTCACTGACTGTTAACTCCTACAATGTCATAAAGAGGGCAGTTCTGACCTGTCATTATTCAGAGGCCTGCCAGGTTCACTTTGCTAATGGTTACTAGTTTCAGCCTAAGCTAATGCCCTGTTCTCTGGGCTTGAGGCTCAGAGAAACACAGACAGTGCTTGGCCTTCACGTTAGCACATGCTCATCACTCCGTATTGGGATTGTGAGATTTGCAACTAAACTGTGTAACAACCATTTTTCCAGGTAAATCATACTTAGATTTACCAGTAATTCCCCAGTAAGAAATACACTAATAATATCTGCAAGGTCTTTTTGGATGGAATCCTAGGACTTGCTTGGCTTGTTTCTCTGCCCTATAAAAAGTGCAGACTCTTCTGGACTCCTTCCAGGCAGCATGGCAGCCTTCACTTTAAATTCTGTCAGGGTTTTTCACCCCTTGTTCCCAAAGCTTTCTGGCTTCATCCCCACTCCCGACAAGGACATGATTATTTTCATTTATATGATCCATATTCTTAAAAGTAGCTAACGATTTTTTCCGGGCTCCTGTTGCCTTAGTTCCTTGAGAACTTAGAGGAAACTTCAGCAGAGCCAAGCAGCTTCTTATGAAGTCAGGCTCACAGTAATAGTGCGTTTGTGACTGCTTCCGCTTAGCCTTCTAGTCCATGAGCTCACTGACGCCCCTGGATATTGTGTGACTCCCAGGAGACCTTGTTACAAAGACAGCTGCGTGGGTGGAGGGAAGGCATGTAATATTAACTGGAGTGCATGTGGGTGGTGTGCACTGGGGGGTCTGTGTTAATGTTTCTTTGAACATTGCAGAGAAGATGGGTCAATCTAGACAGCAGTACCTGTGTCACAGGTTGGGAGGAGGATGAGAAAAGGATGGTCTCCCTCTGCTAGGGTAACTACCGAGGGCTCCCTGTGTATAGTTACTGTAAGGCAGTGCTTCCCAGCCTCCCTCTGTGGCTGTGGCCCGTGCTGTGGGGACCCTAACCATCACACCGTTTCACCTCAGAATTGGAATCTGATGAATCAATAACATAAATATCTGATATGCGATCTCTGTGAAAGGGTCGACTAACCCACAGGTTGAAAACCACGGTTCTGAGGTAAATAAATACTCCGTGTGTCCTGTGTGCCTCGCATCTCTGTGCCCCTGCTTAAGGCCTGTGAGAACTGGGAGTCAGTTTTAGTCCATGATGTAAGTTTTTATAGGAACTTAATGGCAGAGGGGAGCAATGAAATCTTTGTTCTGATGTCATTCTAAAGCAGGGAACACCTGTACCTGTAAAAGTGCCAGAAAGGGGGCTTTAGGCTACTCGGAGCTCCGGGGTCGGGGGTAGCGGGGGGTGGGGGGGAGGGAGGAGGTAGCATGAGGAAAGGTGGTGCAAGAGGCACGAACTGTCCTAAAATGGTAACATTTCCCCAGTTAGTGTTAGACTTTTGCTGTCCCTGCTACTCTTTAAGTTTTGTGGACTTCGTGTCCCATCATGCTTACATAAACACAGGAAGACATGGTGCCTGTGTTCCTTTTAGTGTGCACCACAGGGCACAGGAGGTTAAGTAGCCCCCAGTAATCTTGTCAGTAGCAGCTAAACCAACACTCCTAGTCCATGTGCCCTGCTTCTCAGTCCCCAGAACTGCAGGAATTGAGGGACTCTGGGGAAGCCTGTAACCAAGGCCTGCCTGCCAAAAGTAAAGGATTCAGTCATAACTGGGTGTGTGGTCATGTAGACAGTGTCTTGCTGTGGTTCACAGAGCCTTAAAATGTGACAGAAAGGCAAGGGAACTCTAGAGAGGTGCTGCTGTCACAACCACAAGTGACATCCTAGGCACAAGGTGAGGCCATTATGGTAATTGGGAACGAGGGCCCTGGCACAGGGGAGTAAGTTTTATTTTGTTGTCCCTTAAAATACTCATGATTCACATATTATCAATGATGCCTCTACACTGTCAAATGCTACCTCATTGTTTCTTCCTAACGCAGGAATTTCAGAAACAGCTTACAAAAGCCAGGAGAATAATGATTGTCGGGAATGGTGGCATTGCTCTGGAGCTGGCGTAAGTATGTCTCTAACACTGAAGGATCCTCTTAGATTGTAGGACTATTGGCAGAAGAGAAAGCACATCTCAAAAAACATGCATGTTCCACCCTATATTCAAAGAGAAAGCACACTTTACTTTAGCTCTTGTAGGACTCCAACTTGCAGAAATGTCCCCCAAACACACACGGTCTAGAATGTGTTTGACCTGGGCAGGCTTGACTCACAAAGTGAACACTGTTTAATGATGGCCATGTGTACCTTTAGCAATCGTTTACTCAGTGTTTCGACATTACCTGTCTGGCTGCCAGAGCCCAGTTTGTCGCTGGTTAGGATGTGAGTTCTTACATCTTAATTCGTGCTTTGAAGAAATGAGAACACCTTCATACAAAATATTTTCATCTTAAGAAATTTCGAGTTTGGTGAATATTGGGAATTTAAAAGCAGGTGATAGTTTTTGACAACTGCATGAAGATGTTAGCCTGTAAATCTCCTTCCAGCTTTCTTACATGAACATCTAGAAAAGCCACAGACAAAGCAGTGTTTTCAGTTCTGTTAGGCCATGCTCATCCATCTACCATTACGGCTTCCTTTGCATCCAAGTAAAGTGCTGGTGACCCCTCAAATCCCCAAAGCCTGCTTCATTCTACTTTAACTCTTACCGTCCTTCAGTGACCCACACCCCTATCCAGTCCGTGTCTGCTGCACAGAGCAGTTGTTACTTGGAGGATTTCTCCCTGACTTTTTCCTACAGGAAACTGTACCATTCCTCCTAGGTATGAAGTCGAAGGCTGTGAAGTGATTTGGGCCATAAAGGATAAAGCCATTGGAAATACATTCTTTGATGCGGGCGCAGCAGAGTTTTTGACTTCCAGGCTCCTGTCTGAAAAATCGGAGGCTAAACTTGCACACAAAAGAACGATCTACACAGTCGAAGGCAAGTGCTCACCTCGTTCATTCGCAGGTGAAAAACTGCATTTATTTTAAACGGAAAGGAAACTCAGTAAAAAGTATTCCGGAGACAGGAATAAATTTCAGATTAGAAAATACATAGGGACTGAAGAGATGGTCGGTGTAAGTACTGACCTTTCACTCCTACTGCTCTTTGACGACCCACAGTTGATTCCCGGCACCCACAGAGAAGTCCACCACATCTGTAACTCTAGTTCCAAGGGACCTAGCAGCCTGGCCTGGTCTCTGAGGGAACTGGAGCACAAGTCGGGACAGACACAGACGCACAAGCGGGCAACACCCGGTCACATTTTTAAAGTGTAAGAGAGCATGGGGGCATGCTGTTAGTCACAGCACAGAAGGCGGCTCGCAGTCCTAGGCTGGCCAGGACTACAGAGTAAAACCCAGTCTCGAAAGGAAAAATAAAATAAAGTCTGAACAACTCTTTTTTTAAGTTAATTAAAAATAGAAAATATACACTTACTGTAAATGGGAATTTTAAATAATTGATCAGCCCATTTGCAAAACAGTTCCTCCTGCTGAGCACGACTGTTCCTACCAAATCCACTGAGAACACTCACTAGTTTAATTTAATACTCTTCCAACAAGTTTTTGACTTATAAAATTCAAAGTGAATGTTCTAAAGTTTGGAGACAATACCAATTGACAGAATTCAAAATCTAATAGCTAATTTCCGTCCTATTTAAATTAGCAAGCATGTAACACTGGGTGCTCACAGACGACGGGGTGCAAGGCCACCTGTGACCTTGCCACAGCACTCAGTGAAGAAAGCTGCTTAGAGTGACAGGGCCACCATGCTGCCTGCCTGCGTGTGAGAATCAGGACACTGCACAAAGGCTTCGAGAGTCTTTGCCAGCAGTTTTAAAATCTGTATTCATTTCTTAGAAGCAAAAAAGGAAACCAGTACCAAATCTAAAGCCGATTATGTGGGCAGTGCCCTTGGACCAGACTGGCATGGAGGCTTGGCTTTGAAAGGAACAGAGGAGGTATGTTTCTGTGTCACTTGACTTAAGGTATACCATGCAGGGAAGGTCTTCAAAGCCACTGTCCCAGTTGGCCACCCAAAATAGCAAATATGAAATTTGTCTAAGCTGTTCAGCCTTCTTTTTACTGCAGAGCTGGACACACCTACATACAGACTACATGGCTAACCACAGTTCTTGGTCTTCTGCTAAAGGTCACGTAGGTGCTCACGCTGATCTGAACAAAGGCTATTAGGTGGAGTCAAACATGTACTTCCTGTTTCACCTGAACAAGCAGATGACTTGCTATCACTTATCTTAACACAAAAAGCTGTCATTCAGTATTTCAGGAATGTAAATATATCTGCATTGATTTTGAAACTTTCAGGTTTAAGTGGGTGGACAGGAGCTGGCTAGGGGGTATCTAGTTGGGGACAGAAATGACATGCAGTGGCTCCTCCTGGATCTGCGGGTCTCCTGAGATTGCACTTTACCATTACTGGAATTGTTGAGAGTCCTTCAGTGAGGAGGCTGATACAGACTGAAGCCCTGTGGAGCATCTCCAGGTTCCCCGCTTCCACTCACCATGTCCTGCTTTGCCTTCCAGTGCTGGGTGGCTCCTGCTCACTCCTGTTCCACTCGGACTCTGGGAGGCTTGCTCGGAAGTGTCAGTACTGCATTTGTCAGTGTAAACGTCATGGCACTGTCTGAATCATGCTGACCAGTATTTATTTTGCTTCCAGTTTTCTCACAGTATTCACATTGAAACCAAATGTGAAGTAAAGAAAATCTACCTTCAAGAGGAGTTTAAGATTATGAAGAAAAAATCCTTGGCTTTTCCAAAGGATCACCATAAGTCAGTTACAGTTGATAAAGGTAAAGGAAAAATTACTTAATCTTGGTATATTTTAAACTGCACATTTTCATATAAAATTTGGTAAAAAAAAAAAAATCAGTAACTACAGGCCCTCAATTCACTACTTATTGGGTATGTTTCCTAATAAATTCCATGTTGTGTAACTTTGTTTTATTTGGGTTGATGGTATTTGGACCATCATAACCCAACCTAATCAGTCAGTCAGTATTTTGCAGATCAAAACAAAATAGCTTTCCTAAGTAACATGCCTTCTATATTAAATTTAAAAGTCTGTGTTTGGGACGCATTCTGCAGTGGTAGTGAGGAGAGGATCCCACACAGCCCTGTGGGTAACCAACACTGCTGTGGCAGCCATGTTCTGGAATCTTGCAGTGCTCTGTAGGAAACGGATGGCAGAGTCCAGAGACTGAACAGTGAGGAGAAACATCAGAAGGAAAGGTGGGGGCTGGAGAGGGGGCTCAGCACTAGAGACTGCTCTTCCTTGTTGATGTAAAAATATTAAAATAAGAGAGTATGGTTGTCTTTTACCCCGCTGGGTCTACACCTCGGTGCTCCAGGTATCTGCCAGATATCTTGGCGGAAACAGCCCAGCCGCACACTTTCCTACACTCAAACCCTCACATAAAAGAACACACAACACAATAATCTTAGATCCAATTGGTAAGATATAATTGCCCACTTAAACATACAAAGTCCGGTACCATCCATCCCTTAGGAGCATTGATAACAGCCTGTAAATACACAGAGCAGAATCTTAACATCACCGGCCATCTTGTCCTGCCAAGGCTTCTCTCCTTCCTCTCTTTCTCTCTCCTCGTCTCCTCCTCTTCCTTCAAACTTCTCTCCCGCCCACCTTCCTTCTCCTCCAATGACAGGCCTCGCTCTATCCTGTTCCTGCCCCTCACCTGTACTTTACAGATTCAATGGGGAGAAGGTTCTGGTGAAGTCACCTGAGTTCTGAGTATGTGACTAGGCAGCTGTCCTTGGGGCAGTGGAATTAGCATCAAAATACAGATAACTCCAGGGCAAACCACAACACTTCCTGAATTCAACTTCCAGCAGCCACAAGGTGGCTCACAACCATCTGTAATGGAATCTGATGCTCTCATCTGGTATGTCTGAAGGGACTGTGTATTCACAAACATAAAATGAATCTTTAAAAAAAAAAAAAAGGAAGAAAGAGTAGGATTAAGAGCTCAGTGACAAGAAGTGCTAATCAGATTGCTTCACAAGTATGTTAGAAAGTGGTCATTTCTATGCCCACGTCCAAAGGACGGTGCTTTGTCTCCTTTAGAGGATCATGCTTGAAGCTGCCAAGCACAAGACTTTGTCATTGTACTCAGCTGTCCAAGCCAGAGGAAAATAAAGCGGCCTTCTGAAGCCGTCTGCCTTTTCTCTGTCATTCACATGATATTGTGGATTAACTGCTAGAGATGACACTTGAGCATCTTTTTCTTTTCTTTAAAGAAATGTGGCCTGTGTATGTGGAACTGACGAACGGCAGCATATACGGCTGTGATTTCCTTGTCAGCGCTACAGGAGTCACCCCAAATGTGCAGCCGTTTCTCCATGGAAACGATGTAAGGTGAATTCTGTCCACTCACCTGTCTTACAGTCCTGATCTTTACAGTGTCTAGGTTTTAAACAGCCATCATTGTAGTAGTAACTGTAACTGAATTTAGCAGCAACACCCCACTCACAGTGTTCTCTTCTACTTCGCATCCTTAAGCAGTTAACATCCAGCTTAAGATCATCTAGAGCCAGTGTCCAGTTTATCAAGGGGTTGGTGACAGACTGACCTGTGTGAGTTCTCAAGAGTAAATCTTACAGATGGTTCTATAAGCATTTTAGCTTTTGAAGTCTTAATGTTCTTTTGATTAGGGTTGGGGTAAACATTAACTATTGAATATTCTTAATGTTGAAATTCTGGGACATTGAGATCTGTTGGGTAGGAACTGAATCCCTAGACAGTCCGGCCAGGTCTGTGTACTCCCGTAGCTCCTTTTACCTTTTTGATTAGAGATTGGCGTTTGTTAGTGCGTGCAGGCCTGCCCTGCTCATTAGAATGAAAAGTCCTGTCTGGTTCTGTCATCCTTATGCTAATGAAAAACTGTTTAGTTTGACCTAGGAGAAGATGGCGGCCTGAGAGTAGATGAGCAGATGCGCACGTCACTTCCTGATATCTATGCTGCTGGAGACATCTGTACTGCATGCTGGCCGCCAAGCCCAGTCTGGCAGCAGGTGAGCCTGCATGTAGAACCACGTGTCTGTCAGTCTAGGTCAGCTACTGAGGAGTCCAGTTGTCTGCTCCAGCTTTTCTACTTTAAATCCAAAGCCACTGGAGCAGATTTCTGATGAATAAGGAGATTCCCACGTTAAAATCACTTAGTGTTACAGTAAACTGAAATGGTTTTAATTTATAAAGTTGTAGGCATTAACCGTTCTCTTCTGCTTAACCTGTCCACAGCAATTATATCATTGTCATAATTTGATACAGGGGGGAAAGTAGCTCAAAATAAGGGTACCCCTTATTCTGAATCTCCTGGTTTTACATGCTAACCCACAGTGCAGACTCAATGAACTCAGTTAGGTGTGTCCAACCCATGGCCCAAAGGCTTGTACCCAGGATAGCTATGAATGTAGCCAGACATGAAGTTTTGAACTTAGTTAAATATTATGAAGTGTTTGTGATCCCTTCAAATCCTCGTCACTCAGCTCTCCTTTATGACCTCTGGAGACAGCGTCGGGCTGTCAGAGGTCAGAGAGACCTGCCAGGTAGTTCCAGTGCTGTGGCTTTGTAGGCTCTTCTGATGCCATCTGGCTGTGCTGTGCTCTGCTGCTCTATAGCAGACTCTGTGTCATCAAACCCTACAGAGACTGAGTACAAGCAGACACTGTCTTCTGGACATGCCCAGAGCTCAGGCTGCGGCTGGGATCTGTACAGGAGGTGCCCAGAGCTCAGGCTGCGGCTGGGATCTGTACAGGAGGTGCCCAGAGCTCAGGCTGCGGCTGGGATCTGTACAGGAGGTGCCCAGAGCTCAGCCTGCAGCTGGGATCTGTACAGGAGGTGCCCAGAGCTCAGGCTGCAGCTGGGATCCGTACAGGAGGTCAGCATTAGGTACACATCCCACATGGGTACACAGATAGAGGGAACCGATCGCTTATAGCCAGCCTGTCCTCCCAGTAGCCGTGGGGCAGAGTTAGTGTTTATTTCAGGTGAAAAAGCTGAAGCTGAGACAAGTTAAATACGTAAACGCTTTATTAGTACTCTCCTGTCACTCCCAATAGTACGATTTCTGTCTTGTATCAGGAGAGTAAAAAAAAAAACAACATGAAAACCTCTGCAAAGTGCAATGAAAACATAATAAAGGAGAGACAAGCACTGTCATAAAGAGGTTGAGGCCTTGTGAGAGTCGGGGCCTGAAGTCCACCTGTGTCTGTCTGACCAGAGTCCGCTCAGAGGCTTCACTGTCACCAAGAAGCAAAGGCCTGGGTATACGACAGACTTTGGAGTAAAGACTGATGACATTTTGTCCCACTTCATAACACCTAAAATCCTCATTCTATTAGTGAAATTAATCAGATATACAGTTGGGTTATTATCCCTTCATGTTTGATGCTAGAATTAGCGAATACCATCTTGACTGGTGTCCACTTGTGACCACTAAAGATAACACTAGCTAGAACAAACCCCAGACTCCCTGGAAGTACACTTAAGGGAATTTATAAGATTGAAACTTTAGTGCAGAGGAAGTAGTTAAAGTGGGTATAAAAGCTCTTGCCACAGAAGTATGAAGACCAGAGATTTGAGTTCCTTGAATCCGTGTAAAAGCTGGACTCAGCACAAGCTACTATAACCCAGTTCTCCTGCTGTGAGGTGGGAGTCCCTAGGGAGTCAGGAGGCCAGCTAAGCCAGAGTACTCACTGGGAGAACCACAAAGTAGACCCCACCTCAGACAGAGTGGAAGTCAAGGACTCAAGGCCTCTACTGACGTTCCTGTGTGCACCATAGCATGGGTGTACCCCATTCCTGCTCACGAATGTGCCCCCCCCCACACACACACACACACACACCCTCTCTCCCCCCCTCTCTTTCAGATGATAACCAGAAGTACCATTTCCTACTGTTTCAGATGAGACTGTGGACGCAGGCACGGCAGATGGGGTGCTATGCAGCCAAGTGCATGGCTGCAGCTACTATGGGGCATCCTATTGACATGGACTTCAGCTTTGAACTGTTTGCTCATGTCACTAAATTTTTTAACTATAAGGTAAGTGGTAAAGGGAATGGATATCCTTTTGACTTGAAAGTATGGCAACCTATAGTTCCAGTGATGTCAAGAATGCTATTTCAAGGACGGGAAAGATGACTCTGTGATTATTGCTAATCTTGAGAAGACCTGAGTTCAGTTCCCGGTTCCCACTTTACAGTTCATAGCCACCTACAACTTCAGGGGATCTAACACCCTCTTCTGACCTCCATGGGCACCTACACACCCATGGCACGAGCACACACACACACGCGCGCACACGCACGCACAGACACACCCATTTAATCTCTAAGCCATGAGTCTAGGAAAACATGGGCTCATTTTGTGTAGCTCGTTCATGAGACAGCTCTAACATTCATAAAGATTTCATCCACATAGATGTTCTACTTTTATTAATGTTAAAACTATTAATGATGAATATAGTCACTGGCTGTTTTTTAATATGACTGTAGGCTGCATGGCAGTCTTATCTACATAGTTTGTTCATGCCATTTAAATGCTTTCTTTGGGCCCCTCCCACTGTAACTGTAAGGAATGGTTTTTCTGTCTACATTGACATGGCCTAGATAACTTGGACACTGTTATCTGTGGGAGTTGGAGGGAGCTGCTCAGAAAGACGATCTCCATTCTGCTTCAGGTTGTGCTGCTAGGCAAATACAACGCACAAGGCCTGGGTGTGGACCACGAGTTAATGCTGAGGTGCACCAGGGGACAGGAGTACATCAAAGTCGTCATGCACAACGGACGCATGATGGGAGCTGTCTTAATTGGTGAAACTGACTTGGAGGAGACATTTGAAAATTTAATTTTAAACCAAATGGACCTTTCATCATACGGGGAGGATCTGCTAAATCCAGATATCGATATAGAGGATTATTTTGACTGAAATTGGAATCTCTTCAGGAATACAAAGCACAAAATACGGAGAAAACATGGGAAACCGAACAACCACACTGAGTGAACGAGCACTCAGTAGAGAATGCAGAAGCCAGATTCCAGGTTGGAAAGAAAGAAAGAAAATAATCCTTAGGATGGATCCATTTAATGACTGATTTGCAGATGAACACTCCTAGTACACAGTTGACAATAAACCTTGACTCATACAAAGCACCAGATCCTTTGTTTGCCTGAACATCATAGTAAGGCTGGGGTTTCAGGAGGCTTGCTGTCTCGGTTTACTTAGATCAGAGTGCAGATTGTGCAGAGCCTTCTTGCTGATACATTCATTACTGTCGACTTACTGTTTCTATCTGAACAAGAACAGCAGCTTTTCTCACCAGAAGTCATCCACATTGCTCAGCTTAAAATGTCACCCACTTGGAAAGGTGAGCCCATGTCAGCATAGTACTGCTTTAAAGGAGAGTCACGTCAGAAGATAACAGCTAGTTACAGCAAGGCAAATGGGCTTACAAAAGCTACGTGGACTTAATGTCAGATATATCATGTTTAGACAACTTTACATGAAAGTTGTACTTCTCATTATTATGTAAGTAAGCTCTGAAAATAACAGCTTTATATGTATAAAACATAAAGTTGTTTCAAAAATTATAGCTGATTATAAAAGTGACCCACACATAAACACACATAAGCAGTTACATTGTGTCAGATTAAGTAACACTCAAGCATCATGAAGTTTTCTTTTCTTAGCGCCTGTGTTCTTAGAGCCAGATGGCTGAAGCCTGTTTTTAGACTTCTGGAAGTTACCTGAGCTCTTTTCTTTCCCCTTTGAATCCACTTCACAAGCTTCAGGTGACGCAGCCTGCAACAGAATGACAAAGTGGTACCCTGGTAACCAACCTTCAGCCACACAGCTTTCTCATGAGCTTAGCAGTCCCAGAACACCCCCTCGGAATCATCAACTCCTTAAGGGACCTGGTTCCAAGCTACACATTTCTACTCAAATATGGGCAACTGTCTTTAGTAAAGGAGGATGCTGTAAAGGGAGAGCCCATGCCAGCATAGCAAGCACTCTGAAGAGGGCATGCAGTTCCCAGAGGCTGCCACAGCACTCAGTTAACGGGCTTGCTGCCTCTGGGAAGCAGACTTGGTTTGGACAGCTTGACTTGTTTATAGTGTACCTATATGCACACCATCGATGTCAGAAGACAGTCCACAGAAATAGGTCCTCTCCTCCACTAGAGGGCAGGAATCAGTCTCAGGATGGAGCTCTGGTTTTCAGGGTCACAGAAAGGACTTCTATTATTAAGCCACAGTAGTAGAATCCAGCAGACTTCTTAACCAGAACAGATTCCATCCAGTATTACAAGGGAAGTATCTCGTGGGACTTAATCTGCAGTCCTCACATTCTAAGCGGTTACAGCCCCCCACTCTACACTGGGCCAGTCTAAAGCCCTGCACACTTATAAAATCAAAACATAGGAAGAAAACTGACATCATTTGTGTCTAACCAAACCTAGTAAAGAACTACAGAAAAGCCCACAGGCCTCAGGCACACACTGAAAATGAATAGCCAGTTACCCTAACGCTGCTCTGTGTGGACCTCTTCACTTGCATAGTGACAGCATGGCCTTCGTTGCTAAGAAGACTAGCTCTGGGTCCCACCTTCAGATACGAGATGGTAGCATAAGCCGTGAAGCTGTAGTCTTCCCTGTGGAAAAAAAGAGCCACAGAAAACTTGAAGGAGTCACAGAAAATATTTTTAAAACATTGATCTAAGAAACACTAGACCAGCACAAAGACCTAGTTAAGGAACTAGGTTGGGGTTTGTTTTAACCTTCTTGACTTTGTGATCAAAGTCTAAGAATTAGATAAACTGTTTCCTATAATGCTTCACATCAAATAACTGTGAAGCTGTTCACTTTGCTCCAATTACAGTGGAAGAAACAGACACAGAAGACAAATGGGCTGTGTACTTGAGATACTGCTGCAGGAGAGCATGTACGATGATTTTCTCCAGGTCTTCTCGGGGAAGGGCTGGGACAGCAACGCCAGCCACTCTGAACTTGGCTGCTCCCTTTCCCATCCAAGCATCAATCAGCTTCAGTGGGGTGAGCTTTTCATTCAGTCCTTCTGCCTGCTTCAGAATCTTGATCAGGGCTTGGCAGTGCTCGGTTATATTCTTTTTCTCAAACGCTGCAAGGACAGACATGGTGGGCAACTGGGATCTAAAGATGAGGGCAGGAAGCCACCTCTGCTTTAACTGGCTCAGTAAGCACGACAGGCCCCTTACACATATTTTTTTTTTTTAAATGTGCTCAGAATTAAGACCAGGGTGTTGTTCCTCAAGGCTCTATCACCAGATCAAATTCTGTCCCTAAAACACATGTAAGGATCGGGGTGATGTAAAGAAAATGACCTGACTATCAAAGACCAAAGTGTGCCCTGGTAACAAGTGTCTGTCAGCTGTCACTGGAAGGTGAGCACTGCAGAACCAAGTGCTCTTCCCTTTCTTACCTCATTCTGATCATCATTCATTCATACTGTGAGAGCCAGGCTGGGCTCCTAGAGAACATCCTAAGTCCAAGGCCCCAAGTACTGGGCTTAGCATCCTGACTTACATGCTGGACCCATGTCAGTGTGGTCTCTGTAAGACAGCCTTCTGAACTAGTAAATGAGCATCTGCAGCCGTCAAGTTAGTGCAGAGACCATCCACTGAACCATCGGAACCGTGGTCAGTCCAGCTTCTCAAGAACACAGCACAAAACACGGAACCCTGTACTGTGAGAAGCCACTGACCAAGACAGACTGTGAAATACTAAGGATTGTCTTTCCTTATGTAACAGTATTTCTATTTAGAGGAACTCTAACATTTCTTTAAAAATGTGCTGCCTCCAGGATAGCAATATAAAATGTGTCATACACATTTGACCTAGCTTTGTTTTTAATGATTTGTATCACTTTTGAGTCTGTTAATTCTTATCAGTTTGTCTTTTGAATCTGTTTGGAGAGTCTAACCTTCCCAATGAAGCCCTCACTGCGTTTAGCCTCTCAAGAGCCTAAAACAACAAACAAGCTTACAGTCGTCTTTACAGCAGTTGTCACACATTTTGTTACAGGCGTCTGCATTCCACACTTCATCAAAATGTTGGGCTATTAACGCACGGCGACACCTGCAGACACACGGGAGAGAAGTTACTCATCTCACCAAGTATTCAGACTCTGCTCTGGAGTACATATATATCCTGTTGGCTTTCTACTGCTGCCACAGGAGTCCCACAGATGTAGTGACCAGGACCACACAAGTGTTTTATCTCACCATGTGTACAAAACATCTTAGTGTCGGGTTAGGGATTTAGCTCAGTGGTAGAGCGCTTGCCTAGGAAGCGCAAGGCCCTGAGTTCGGTCCCCAGCTCCGAAAAGAAAAGAAAAAAAAAAAAAATCTTAGTGTCAAAGTAAAAGTGATGGCAGGCTGGATGTTTCTGGAAGCCCTAACCTCTGTGCCCTTAATACTTTCTAGAGTATTTCTGCCCATACTCCTTGGTTCCTGTCCCCCTCCACCCTCAGAGCCATCAACTGTGAGCTCAGTTTTCTCTCAGCAAACTGACCTCTCTACTCCCTCAGCCACTTAAGGACCCTGACTACAGTGGACCCACGAAGGAATCTCAATTGTCTCCTGCTCTACCAGCAGTGCGAGAGCCACTGCTACAGAAGTGGTCGGCCTCACTGTAAGGAGACTGTCTTGATGATGAAGTACGTTCTTATAGTTTAGGCTAAATCTGAAAACAGTCTCCTGGACCATTAAAGAAATTTCCACCTTCTCCTTTCCTTTGACTACTGAGGCATCAGGTGGAAAGCAAATACCATTTTATCACTGGCAGGTCACTGCCAGCACTTCTGAGCTCTCTGTGTGACAGGTAATAAGGCACAGGATGGTCGAGGCCCAGGGCCTCTGGGCCCTGAGTGATGTAAGCAGAGACTGCCATGTATTTCCTAATGAGAAACTTGATCCCGCCCTGGACTAGTCAGTGACTCATAACCAGGGTGAATGGACTTGTCTGAACTTCAGTCCGAAATGCCTAGCTTCCCGGATGCCTTTTCCCAGTCACTATACACAGCTAAGCAGCAGAGCCAGGAAAGGGGCTTCTTGATGCATAACCTTCAACAGCCTGGCCTTGGGGACCCCTAACAGACAGTGTCTCTTTAAGATGAAGGCAGGAGGGGCCCAGGGCTGGCCCACTGTAGACGCCTGCATTTCCAGTGTTCTCCAGCAGTGCACGCAGCTGCCATACCACACAGCACACAGTGCAGGGAGGCAGGGGGCTCACACAGCACACAGTACAGGAAGGCGGGGGCTTACTTGCTGATATTCTGGCAGTATGACACCATCTCATACAGCTTCTGCTGTCCCACATTCTCCATGACCACCATCGAGCTGATCCTGAATATGTCTCCGAAGCCGTAATACAGAATACAGTCTGCTCTCCAGTCATCTCGACCTGTGCTTTGAGGAATTTTGGGATTGCGTCATTGCTTTTAAAAACCCAGAACATGCAAAAACATGTCAGTTGGCAGAAAGAGCTTCACAATGGAGCTGTAAGTTTCCTATGTGAAGTTAATCTGCAAGAGCTACCCTGAGGGGCCGGTTAGATGACTATACAGAGGCTCATCACAGATCAGTTTAAGATAGAAAAACAACTGTCATGAGTAGTTCACTTATTTTGGTTGTACATGTGAATGAATCCACTAAGTAAAAATTTCAATGGCAGACATGAACATATTTTACAACACACAAGAAAACAATTTTTAAACCTAACAGAATGTAAGAATAAGTATAAATATGACTTTAAAAAAGACTCGTTCTAAAAATTAGTACCTAAAAACAAGTATTAAAAGTCAGGATTCTGGTAAGGGGGTTGGTTGGGGAGGGGAACACCTTTATAGAAGAAGAGGAGAGGGATGGGATAGGGGGCTTATGGACGGGAAACCAGGAAAGGGACTAACATTTGAAATGTAAATAAAAAATAACCAATTAAAAAAACAACCCTCAGGATGCTTAAACACGTCCTCGATAAAACCTCCTGAGATTACTCCTGGTCGAACCTACATACCGGCACGCCCACTCTCTTGGTAGTAATTCTCCATGGATTTGCTCATTGAATGATGGATGACAAACCTCACGTCAGGCTTATCAATTCCCATGCCAAATGCGACTGTTGCCACTACCACCTAAAATGTGTTAATATTTGGTCAGTTAGTTAAGTCATTTACATATTTTAAGGGTAGATCAGGCTTTCCCAGACTGCATATGCTAACCTGAAGCTCATTGGCTGACCACTGCGTGTGAACCTTGGTCCTGTCCTCCGGCTCCATGTTGGCATGGTAAGTGCCTGCACGGACCCCCAGCTTCTGTAAGCTAATGGTGACTTGTTCAGAGTCTTTCTGAGAAAAACAGTATATGATTCCTGAGGTAAAAGATGGCCAAGTATTAGATACATATGCAGGTCACATTTGCTGGGAGTTTACTGTGTAACAGGCTCAAGACAATGAACAATTACAAGGCAGAAAGGGGAAAGGAGTCATAAAGTCCCAAGCCTCTGAGCACATACCGATTGGTGGGCATAATCCTAGGTTGATATACAGCTTGTCAGAAACATAAAAGAGCCATACCAGCTCATACCAGCTCATACCAGCTCATACCACCTGGGGTTCCCAAGACCTCTGCTCTCTGCAACTTTATCCCACTACACAGCACTTCTTAAACTGATGGAAGTTCCATAAGATGATGTGAAGACTGGGTTTGAATAATCTGCCTTGGTGTGGTTCAACTTCCCATCTCCAGGAGTAGCCATAGCAAAAGGCTGTAGGCACACCCTCCAGGAGGGACAAACAGCCGCATACCATTACACTCTACAAACAACCTTGAGGACAGTGCTGAAGGGATACTAGGCTTCAGTCTCGCCAGTGAAATCCTTAGTCCTGGAACTCAGAAACAGATGCTCCCAACTTTACCCCCCTCACCTGGAGAGTATGGACAGCGCCCTTCCTGTGAGGTAATGTGTCCCGTGTCTCTTCAGAATATTGCAGTACCCTACAGATACTAACTTGTCAACAATACTCAGCATTGCCATCCACTCCTCAGGAGGCAAAGCAGGCAGCTTGCATTCCAACGAGACACGGATGTCACAGACAGCCTACTAGACCAAGTGAATGGATCTGACTTCATCTTCTGGTGTCAGTCATCTATCACTGGAGGGATCATGTCATTTCATAAACTCTATGAAAAGGTTCCCCAAGTTGATCTGCTTTTAGCATTACCTGACTTTCCTTTGTACCGTCCATTAATAAGGTTTGCAATGTTTTCGATAAAGTCTTCAGCACTCGAGGGCTTCTGCCGAACCTGCAAAAAGCTTTCTCATAAAAAAGTAGACTCAGGGGTTGGGGATTTAGCTCAGTGGTAGAGTGCTTGCCTAGGAAGCGCAAGGCCCTGGGTTCGGTCCCCAGCTCCGGAAAAAAAAAAAAAAAAAAAAAAAAGTAGACTCACCAGTGTCATCTAACTTGTACGTGCAAACCACCTCTGAGGTGTGATTCCCTCTCGGGTAGTGTCTCCTCCTGTCACTCTCGCCCATATGACTCATCCCTGCCTGTATCTAGCCTGTCTCCTTGACTTTCAGATCATAATCTGCCGGAGACGAGGAGGCATATAAACAGCAGGTAACTTGTGAACATGGGGGTTTTTTATTGTTTGATGCTTTAATAAAACCATGAAGCACAGTATGGATGTAATGACAATGCAAAGATTACATCTGTCCTTAAAACAGATTGAAAGGATTTGGAAAGCCACTGGGAGATTTTACCTTCAAGTATCAGAGAAACCCACATGGGAAATACTGGCAAACTCATTAGTGTGTGTTTATAGTTTCATTACTCAGTCACACAGATATCACCCCTCCTTGCTCTCAATCCTGTGCAAGAAAGAATTTAGCAAATATACCCTATTCGCTCATATTGTATAAAAAAAGACGGTATCATTTATCACAGCATTGTTTTCTATTCAGCCTAATGGAGATTATGCTGTACAAGTCACAGAGAAACTAAAGCACTACTTTACTAATGTCCTAATAATTACTTTATGACATTAGAACTGTTTATACTGTCATTATGTCATAAACACAGTAAAGAAGTATAACCTGTGTACCTCATAGTAGAGATTTGGTCTGTTGAAAGACGCTGTAAATGTCAAACATTTCTCCACACATAGGATTTTCTGTGCATCCTTCAAAACATGGTTGGTTGCTGTTGCTGTCAGCCCAATCAGTGAGATGTTGGGAAACTGGCGCTTCAAGATGCCGAGTGCTTTGTAATCTGAAAAAGATGACAATGGTCTGTCTGTCCCTCAGAGAAAGAGTAAGTCAGATCCTTAACAGCACAGATTGACAGCCACCTTGTTTTACTTGCAGACTTGGCTATAACAAATTTGAAGGCTTGGTGCTTCCTGAACTCAGAAGTTTTGCTGCACTTTTCTTCAGAAATAATGTTCTTGACAGAGGTCACATTCATTCCCTATGAAAGCAGGTGTTATGCAGGTCGTTACTCTTGACCGAAACATTGCTGGCAGGCCATTCAGGCTCAAGAAACTCACATGACTGAAAAGGCATCTCTATGAGGTTATGTAAGTAAGCAATTAGTGGGAGAAGGGAGGCTCTCCAATAGTGTAACTGCCTATAAGTTCTGCCCAGGACTCCAGCATTCATGAGTCACTCATGTACCTATAAGTAATGAAAGTCCCATCACTTTACCAAGCTGGACTTGTCCTTACCTTCTCTATCTGGGGTAAATAGCAATGATAGCCCCAGTAAAGGTCATGCAATAAGGAACACTAGGCATGCTGTCAAGCTCTGCACAACGGGCTTACAAGACAGTGAGATAAGGGGTTGGGGATTTAGCTCAGTGGTAGAGCACTTGCCTAGCAAGTGCAAGGCCCTGGGTTCGGTCCCCAGCTCCGAAAAAAAAAAAAAAAGAAAAAAAAAAAAAAAAAGACAGTGAGATAATCAGAACACTTGACTTGCAAACAGCTAGAAGAAGCCATCAATCATCTGTGTGGCTGTCAGCAATCCTACCACCTGGTACCATTCAGAGTATCAATTCAGAGCAGAAGACAAGTAGTGGTAAAGCCACTTTGGGAAGAACCTGCTTCCAAGACACCATTCAGACTCGTACCTGCCACACACACCCAGTCATGACAAGAGTGGTCCTTCATACCCCTTCAGTACTTAAAATGTCTGGAAGAAACTGATAAAGAAATGTGGTAGGAAATGCTAGGTGTCAAGAGAAAGCCCTGTGACCACCGAGGAGAGCGTGACTGCCTAGGGAGTTGTAGATTTCAGAGATGGCATTTGTGTCAGGTCTGGAAGACTACAAAGAAGTTCACTAACCAGGTCAGGAAGGAGCACAGCACACAGCAGTACCAGTCACTGTGAAAATTACCCAGCACCATTCAGGGGAGTCAGATCACAGGGTATGGTCTACTGTCCAATCCATTCAGGAATTTTACTTCCCAGAATTCGTTCCATGTACAGTAGCAAGTGCTGCTTGTCTCTGAACATCTTCCTACAAGTTCTAGCCAACCTGGTCTCTTCCACTCTTCCTTGGACTCCTCTCCCAACACAAGCTTTGACAACCAACACTGGCTCTGCTAGGGCCTTAGCAGGCTCCACAGATGTTACACTGAGGTCACGGTTTCACAGAGAGCTCTTCCCCACTTCGAGCCCCTTGATACTTTGTATGACCCTCTCAGCTCTGGTTTGTCCTTTGGTGCTCAGAAAAGTACTGAGGTCACCACTGGTCCTCCAGCTTTCCCCTTCTGACTTCCCTATGCTCAGTTCTTCCTTCAGCTGTGCAGAGCCTGCCTTATAATCAATTTACAAAAGTCCTGTCACTTTCAGTCCCTCTGACTTCTGCCTGCATTCTCAAGAAGGCCTCCTAAGAAAGCAGACTTCCTGGAAGCTGTGAACAACACAGCCAGCTGATTGGACTCTGATAAGGTTCAAGGGGTCACCACACAAGTCGAAAGTCAAAGAACACACAGGCTCTTGTTCCAGAAATCAGCCTTGGCTAGCACTGCACAGACTATGCTGGAACAGGCAAACACTGGATGAAGGGAATCCTATCTCAAGGCCCACATCAGATGCCTGCAGTGCTGAGCTGCAGTGACAGCATGGATAAGACAAAATCACTGGTTGCTCAACTGAGTTCCATTCTCAGGACCTACATGTAGCTCAGTCCAGTCCAGGGAGCCAACACTCTGGCCTCCTCAGTCACCAGGAACACAAGGTGGATATACACACACAAAGGCAAAACACTCACATGTAATATATATCTATCTCAGTCTTTGGGCCATAAGATCCTGTCACTAAAGAAATGTAAAAAAAAGAAAGATAAAGACAGATGGAATAAAACTCTAGAAAACACTAGTATTTAAGGAAAAAATGAAACATACAAAAAATTGGAAAGTAAGAAATTCACTTCCTTTCATGTGTTTGTTTCACGATGGTAAGCAAGCAAGGGAGAAGGTAGGACTACCGGAAGGATTGGACAGCTAAAGGGCTAAGTGGCTACTGATGGGAAGCTGATCTGTGGTACAAAGCCGCACAGCCGTGTAGACAGCAGGGAAGGGACCCGTCCCACCTGATGTGGGCTAGTAGAAGGTGACAGTCCAGGACAAATGCAGCAGAGACCATGACGACAACCTAGAGACTGCCCGGGGAAAACATGGGACCCATGATAGATGAACAAGCTGACCCAGAAGTCCTTGAGAGTGAAAAGTCACAGAAGGAAAAGTGGGCTAGGTCAGGGGATAGGAATTGTAAATTAAAACTTGTAGCCAGGTGTGGTGGCACATGCCTGTAATTCCTGCACACTGGAGGCAAATGCAAGTAGATCTCTGAGTGCAAGGCCAGCCTGGTCTACATATCTAGTTCCAGGACTACACAGAGAGCCCCTATCTCAAAAAACAAACAATAACAATAATAGTAATTAATAACGTGTATGTATATATGTATGTATGAGCATGTATGTAGCATTTGTGTATGAGCACATCCATGCAGACGTCAGTGACCACGTTAGGTGTTGGTTCCTTATCTACTTGAAGGCAGGGTCTCTTCTGCTGCTGCTACTGTGCTGCGTACACCTGGCAGGCAGGCTGGCCTGCCAGCTTCCCGGGACCGTCCCTCCCACCTGCACGGGGTGCTGAGTTGCTGGACTCAGCGTCATGGGTCCTGGGGACTCTGCATGGCAATCACTCGCCCTAGCCAAGACTGTTTAATAAAACAAGGCTGAGTAACTTTCTTTAGGGTGTCTTCGGGATTAGGTTGGCAGCTGAAGCATTACTAAAATATCTCATCACACTTGAGCTTCTCGGAGCTGGGTGGTACACTGGAAACCCAGGAAGACGAGAATACCTTTAAAGTCCTACAGATTCCTCAGTGACCAGGAAAGTCAAGAAGGGGTCCGGAGTGCTAGAGATGTAACTGGGGAGGAGGCTTGTCTCTCACGGGTAACAAGTGGCTGAGATGCTGCACTAATGAATGGAGGCAGAGGAAATGAGCACCGACTCCATGAGTGGACAGTGAGCAGAGGCAGGCCCGCCTACCGCGATCAGCAGATGGAGAAGTAACCCCACATCCGTACCCGGCCTGAAGTCATGTCCCCACTGACTGCAGCAATGCACTTCATCCACCGCCACTCCAGTCAGTCTCCCGGCCTCATAGGCTTTCTCTAGCCTCGACATGAACATCTTGCTTTTTGCAATTTTCTCTGGAGTCACATAAATCAGCTTTAAGTGGGAGTTTTTATTCATCATTTCAGTGTGCACACATTTTACATGTTCCTATGAAAGACAGAGTAGACACTCAGAGCAGAGTCAAGTCGATGGACCATGATACTAAGTGAAAACCAGTGTTCATTACTAAAAGGCAACAGAAGAGCAGTAGCCTGGGGCTCTTCCAGAAGCAGATGCTGGCTCACTAAAAATGAAGCCCCATCCCCGGGTAAGCCATGACAGCTGTGCCCTAGTGATCCACATCCAGAGTGCTGAAGATAAAAACTAGTCACTTGGCAAAAAAGGGAAGAGTCATGAATATGTCAAGATTTTCCAATAAACAATGTGTATAATTTTAAGTTGTTAATAATAAAACCCAAAATGTGAACCAAATACAGTAGCTGTGGCCATACAAATTCACTCATTAAATTTATAATTATACACCCATGGACAAAACCATTTAGCTGTTTTAATTATAGCTAATTTAATGAAGTTATCAAATACTCATTTAAATATGTAGACTCTTGGGTACACTTACCATTAAATATTATAAGTATTAATATTTTAATCAGAATGCTAAGTGTTGCATTGTGCTTCACTTTTCTCTTCATTAGAGGTGCAGGGCCCAGCAAGATGGCTCAGCAGGCCAAGGAGCCGACCTGACTGCCTGAGTCAAATCCTCAGGAGGGTCCACATGGCAGGAGAGTGAGTCCTACTCCCTGTCCTCTGGCCTCCGCCTGTGTGTGCACTGTGGCATGTTCACGCCCTACTCCACTGACACACAAGTCAGTTTAACAAGTAAAACAACAATACAAGTTATACACTGAGAAATGTACAGTTAAACATGTGGCCTGGATTTGTTCATATGAATAAATCAAGGGGTTACGAGGATTGATGGAGAATGGCAACCACTTGTGTATTCCATAACTTGTGAATTCCATAAGAGAATTTATAAGGAACAGCCTGGAAGTGGTCTGTCCTGCTGATAAGGTAAGACAGTCTGTCCCCACACACACGTGTGCTCTTAGTGACTCGTCTTCTGTATTAATGGATTGCACAATGAAAGATCCTTCCTTGCTAGTGTGTGTGTGTGTATGATGCATATACACATGTGTCCATGTTTACATGGAGTCACGTCAGATCAGAGTGAACTTTCCTTCTTTATATGCCCCACCTTACTTTTCTGAGATACAATCTCTCACTGAGCCATGAGCTCATCAATTAAACCAGGCCGGCTGGTCAGCAAGTTCCAGGGAGCTTCCTGTCTCTACCTCCCCAGCTCCAGGAACACAGGCAGGAGCCACTATCATTCAGTTTGCACATAGGTCCCCAAATTAAACTCAGGTTGCCCTCACGCTGCAAGCACTACCCACTGAACCATCTTCCCAGTCCCTCCTTGCTTTATACTACATAACAAACATGTTAGCAGATGCGCCCTCAGAAGTCTAGACGGGAGAAAGGCTGTCATGTGGAATGCAGTCTCCATGAGCACCAAGCGCTGGGCTGCTGTGGGACCGAAGCAGTACCTAAGGGAATAAGCTTGCTGCTTCTAACAAGGTCACAAGGACAGTGAGCCCAAACCCTACGACTTCCTGTCTCGTGAGGTACTGAGCTTTCATGGATTGCTTTTATCTTTATAAGTAAAAAAGGCATTGTTAATTCATGGGGCATACAAAAATAGTGTCCAGAGCTAGCTGTGAGCAGAAGCCCCAGGCTCATAACATGGTATTTAGAGTTTATACCTTACCGGACACTCAGATGCAGGTGAGGATCCCACATCAGTTAAGATTACTTTACATCTGAAACTCCAAACCATGCTCCCATACCTTAGAGCTAGAAGAATTCAACATAGTAGCTGAAATCCCCAACTGTTGTAAAACCATCAGCTGATCTTCCATAAGAGAGATGAGTGGACAAATCACCAGTGTAAAACCTGAGAGAGAGAACAAACCAAACCTACGTCAACTCTCCAAGGCCAGTGCCCTGCGCTGAAGCAGTCGCTCTGCTGCACCGGCCAGGCTGTCACCGCTCAGGCAGCTGCTGGTGCAGATTTACCAACTCAAGGGACGTGACGGGCAGGACAAATGGCCAAGGAAGATGACTGTAAGGCAAGTGAAGTAAAACACAAGAACCACTGTGTGGGGAGATGGCTGGGCAGTTAAGAGCTGAGTCTCACACAGGACCAGGATTCAATTCCCAGCACAGAGATTCACAACCATCTGTGGCTCTAGTTTCAGGAGCTCCTCCTCTGAGCTCAGGCATGTGGACACAGACGTACACTCATACATAAAAACTCAAATAATAAGTACGTTTTAAAAGAAAACATAAATTTCTACCTTTCTTCAATCCTGCAGAAATACATTTTACTATTTTTAATTTGTTACCCTCTTTAACAACCAGTATAGAAAATCTCAATGAAATAATACACACTAGGCTGTTTTATCAGGGAAAAATTATTCAAAGCTGTCCAAGAGAACATAGCCTGTGGTGCTTAGGATGGCAGGCACATGTGGCCTTCACTTTAACATCAGATCGGTGGCCTGAGTGCAAACCAGTGAGCAGGGCAGTGACTGAAGGAAGTCTTCACGTGCGAGCTGCTGTGTGCTGCTGAAATGACAGTTCCACTTCTACTCTGTTCCTTACAGGCAGAGAGGCAGACTGAAATATACTGACTCACACGGGGACCTTAAAGGGCTCTTGCCCTGTCTGTTACTCTCTTTCTCTTTCCCACACTTTCACCTTCTTCCTCATTAGGGACAGGCACTCAATACACTTAAACAGGTCATGTCCCTATCTGTCAAAAACCAAGATGCCTACAGTGGTCTGAATCCTGAACCCTGAACTCCTTGTTGGAACCTAATACACACTGGGACAGTGCTGACGAGCACAGCCCTTAGGTTAAGAGGATCAGGCAGGAAGGGTGAGGCCTAGGATGAATGTCCCAATAAACAAGGAACAAGGGACTGGCCCTATGATATGAGGATGCAGCAAGAAAGGGCCACATCTGAGGAACAGGTCCATTCCAGACATCGAATCTGCTGCCATCTTGGTCTTGGCCTCCAGGGGCTCCAGAACTGTGAGTGATAAACTTATTACTTATAAATTATCCAGTCTAAGACAGTGTGTTATAGCACATCAGACAGACTAACACTGCTCTCCTTTCCTCATAGCCACTCTTTCCCAGAGTGCCCCACCCTCAGAAGCTCAGCTTCTAGTCACTCACCACCACATTTGCTGTCTGGGTCACATGCCAGCTCTACGTAAATTCATAGCCAGGGTCAAAGACTATTCCCAGCCTCTAACCTAACTTACAGGTCCTGGTTTTGTGTGGTCTTCTACCAGCAGCCATCACAGGTCAGTGACCCTCCCACCTCTCCTAGCCCTGACTATCCTCCAGTGCTTGTCTACCTCAGCTTTCTGCAAGGTCCTCCTCCTCTCAGCCTCAGGTGTCCCTCCGAGCCCTCCTTCCTCCCATGCCACCTGAGAGTGCACACTTCACTTTGGTGGGTTCAGAGGATTTGCATAGTGCAGGCTAGCTCACCTGGCCCAGAGCTATCATCTCACCCCATGCTTCCTCCCGCTGCAGCCCACCTGAATGTCTGTAAGCACCATGAACTCTATACGCCCAGCCCTGACTGCACCCTTTCTCTCCATCCACACATAAGCCTTTTCTCCCATGGAGCCGTGGTAGTGAATACCTGCGACTGATAACAAGTGGGTTGAAAGCAGTCTGCGGACTCACATTAACCGTCACGTACCGTCTGAGCACAGCGCTGGCAGCTGGTAGCACAAGCTCTTCCCTCCTCCTGTGGGCATGACAAGAAAGATGTCCTTTCTCGCCATGGTGGCATTGACAGTCTCCAGCTGCAGAGGTCTGAACTTCTGCAGTTTAAACACATCTCGCAGCACATGTTTTACCTTTCCGGACCATGGGAAATCTACAAAGAGAAAAATAAGCTAAGCAGACTGGAAGGATCAAGACTGACAATAAGATGTGAGCAGCCACTTTCCACATGAAGCTACCAGAATATATACAAATCACACAAGTACATAAAACTTTCAATATCTGTGAGCCACCAAAACATTTACCAGTGTTGTAATTAGTGTAACTAAGTAGTCACAGCAAAGCACAGTGAGCGCTATATGACTACTACACCAGAACCTAACGTAAGCCAGTGCCAGTAACTGAGAATTAGCATGCATGAAGGAGGGCGGTGCTCAGCCAGGCACAGGAACAAGTCAGTGGTGACTCAGGAGTTCAGAGCTGAAACGCCAAGCATGAATGAACTTAATTAAACTCTAGACTCTGGGTGTAAATGTTCTGCATTTAGAGACCAGTACCGAAAAGAGTCTCCACACACATATAAAGTTGTAATTTCTGAAATATTCCATTAAATCATAAATGTTTGTACAACAATGTTAACTGTAAGTAGAGCTGGGTGTTTGCCGGCACACATGTCTGTGTACCATGTAAGTGCTTGACGCGTCAGAGACTAATAGAGTAAGGTGTTGTATACCCTAGAACTGGATTACAGATGGTTGTGAGCCACCATGTAAGCTGGGAACAGATCCAGCAATCAGTGCTCCTAACCACTGAGCCATCTATCGAGCTCTTCACTCAAGATCTTAAGTTAAGCATGGTTTGTTCTGGGCCGGGTGTGGTGGCACATGCATTTAATCCAGGCATTCAGGAGACAGTCGGAGGTCTGTGCTTTGGAGGCCAAACTGGTCTTCGGAAGTTTCACAACAGCCTCAAAGACAAACAACAACAACAAAAACCACAAGGAGTGGGGTCTGTTCATGGCAAAGGGTAGGTCTGGTTAACTTTTTGTTTTAGTTAATGCTGAAAAATCTGGCTCATATTCTTTTTTTTGACACTGATGTTTGCTACTAAGACCATATGCAGAGAAAATAAAACCCCAAATTTCAAGTTTACACATAAAGTATTATAGCGATGAGTAAAGAATGTCTGCCTGCAAGTCCCCCTCACGACAGAGAGCTCCATCTCCAGCATGCACTGATCCACGGGTGACTTCTTTCTAGACTACAGCTGTGGAAGGCAGGAGGCTGGCAAACCTTCTTTACTCCATGCAGCTGGAGACGTGTCACAGTCGCCGCTCGCCTCGGCAGCAGAGTCCTCTAAGCACTGCTTGATTCTCTTTGTCAGGACTGACTTTCTCTGAAGGAGCTCGTGCTGCCTCTCTGTAAGTTCTTGAATCTGGATGTCAACTGCATGGAGCTCACTGGACACAGACTCCAGTTCATCCGTTAGAGCTGGGAGAGGAGAGAGAAGAGAGAAGGAACAGTGTGAGGTCCCTATTGGTTTCTGGGAATCCCTTCTACATTACAAGTCTAAAAGTAGGAGAGCAGAGGGCTAAGGACATGTTCTAGAGACACAGAGACCTGGACTAGTCCCCTTCCCAGCTAAATGATTTCAGCAGAACACCAGCCAACACTCCACTGTCCCCTTCTACCTCCACTGTCCCCTTCTACCAACTGTCCATAATATGCAGTTATTGAGACCAAAGTACTTGGGGAAGTTCAGTGGTTCACACAGGGAATTCTTGACAGGCGCTGGCCAGAAGCTAAACGTATAATAAATGACAGTTGCCATTCTTTTTTTTTTTTTTTTTTTTTTCCGGAGCTGGGGACTGAACCCAGGGCCTAAATCCCCAACCATTCTTATTATGTCATTCTTATTATGTCACACAGAACTGGTCTAACAGTTCCCTAAATCTGCAAGCAAGTCACCTGGCGACTGGCCTCACAAACACCCCCATGTTTGGATTGGTGCAGCGCATGAGAACAGCCTGCCAATCATCACAAGCAAGCTGATGGAATGTGTGAAACAAGGAACAGTGCTGTGCTGACCTGCTCTGCCATACCATGGCTGCGGACTCATGCAGTCCCAGGATGCACTTCCACTGTCCAAGTCAAGTACTGACTCAAGTATCAAGTCACAGGAAGGCTCCTTTCGATACCAAATCAAGGAAGTGAGAGAAATTTTAAAGCTAATGGTACCACGTGTGCTTGAATAACCAGTGTAGATGAATCTCTTCAGGGGATAAAATCTGTGGTCATCATCTGAAGGGAAGAATGAGGCAGCACCAGGCTCTCACTGGGATGCCAGGCATGGGGTCAGGTGCTCCGGCATCTCCCTCATGTCAGGGATCTGCTGGTGCCCCTGTGCCCGTGGGTCAGAAGCTCCTGCAGTTCCTGCTGCAACTTCTCTGTGCTCCTGGAACTCTGGGGTAGGTTTGTTCGCAAATGTATGTGACTGAGGTCTTGGCTCTTCAACAGGACACAGCATCTGGATGTGACAGCACACTGATGCAAGTGTCTCAAGCTGTCCTCCTGAGTTCTAGCTTACCCTTCAGGGTGCAGCCCACACATGCCGGCCCGAGCACATGCCCCCCTCCCATGCTCTGTAACTGTTGTCGCTGCTCTTTCATCTCTGCAGTGCTGACCTAGGACCTCAGGCAGACCACACAAGCATTCCACCCTAACCTACAGCCCGTCCTCCTGTATTCTGAGAAAGGGTCTCTCTGACATACACAGGCGCGCCTTGAACATATAGTCCTCCTCACTCGGCTTCCCTAATACTGAGATTACAGATGTGTGGCATTACACCTAGCTGCCCACATTTTCTACAGATGCTTAATACCTTCCTTCTGAAATCTGCGGTGGCTAGCCCAAGTCTTCCAAAAACTAGGTTACTATGTTACCTGTGCTTCCTACCACTAGCACATCAATTCATAAGGCACACTGCCAGGACCGCAATGGAGGCACCGTATGAAAAGTGAGCTCGAGCAAGTCCAAAGTGAAGGCAAGCACAAAGGGTAAAGCCCATTTTGCCCTCACCATCCTCATGACTCGCTGATCTCTCAGGGAGTTCCTTACACCTAGGTTCTTATTAGTAGACTGAAGAAGAAAAACAATCCAGGCTCAACTTGGAGAAGACTGTGTGACACACTGGCCCGTCTGAAAACGAACAGGATTATTGCAGGGAGCCCTGAGCAGAAACTCGGAGAGAGTTCTAGTTTGCAGTCCCTGTGTGGGTGTGTACTGCTTCTCACGGTGCCTGGGGTACAAATGCATACTGATCCACTGCCAGGGATAAACTGGAGGGTGGTTAGGGCTGGGCAGAGAGAAATCCTGGGAAAGTGAATAGGGTCTGGGGAACGCTGTGTAGGAAATCCACATGGGCATAACTGGGAAGTTACTTGTGTCCTCTGTGGGGGCCCACTAATAATAAATCAAGAAAATGCTAATTCATCTAGTGGACAAAACCATCTGGAAATCAGCCAAGCCCATTCTTGTACAAGGGCAAGAACAAGCTGCCAGTCTTCAGTCCCAACATCCATTCACTGAGATTAATCTGGTCAGCGTCCAGCTTACAGACAGCACATCCTCACTGAGTCTCCTCTGTGGCATCATTCTTAAGAGGAAGACCAGAGTTGACGAGACACTGGGACCTTCTGTGGTGCAAGTACCTCACTCAGTCACTCAGTGTACAGACACCCTGCACATGGGCTCCACCCCGCACACGGGCTCCACCCCACACACGGCCTTCACCCCGCACACGGGCTCCACCCCGCACACGGCCTTCACCCTGCACACGGGCTTGCCTCCTCTGAAACGCTGCCATTTACAAAATGCCTTGTGGACCACATTCATATTTTGCACAAACTACTTCACAGCACAGCACATGAAATTCTAGGGAATTCACTGACCAAATCATGCCCCTCAATGTTTAGAAGTAGCTATCCTGAGAGAGTAACAAAAAGTCATTTCAAAAGATCAGTTATAGTGCCAATATAACCTTATAAAATTATATAATGCACTATAACATTAAAGGGTGCAATAGACACACACACACACACACACACACACACGCGCGCGCGCGCACACACACGCATGCACACACGTCTGCTCCACATCACTGAGTACTGATACCTCTCCTGTAGACTCAATTCACAACAGTAAGAAGCAGGGTTCCTCCTACTCTTGAGAGAGCTGCTAGTTAAACTACCCTTAAAACTAGATCTTGAGGATCTAGGTATCAAGGAGAAGATGCTTCTACCAAGGAAAAGAACAGTTGCTCAAAAGATGGAAGCCAATGGCCTGCCCTCAGACACTAGAAATCAAAGGCAAGAGGCAGCTGAGCTCACTGAGGAAAGTGACCGCGACTACTAAGGGGGAGGTGGGTCACTACCACATGGTAGGACTGTGTCTGAAACAGGGGTCCATGGGACACCTCTCACCATCCCCATATATTTCTATGATTAAGCTATTACACAGTGACAATGGCACCCCTAATAAGCATACCAATAAGGTTAGTCTTCACACAGAAACAAATCAGATACAGCTCACATAGGAAGCTGGAGAAGACAGCTCTGAACACCAACTCTGACCACTGACCACCAAGAATGGGATCTGCACACCATGTCTTTCTCCTGCTCTTTGTGATTTGCCTCTTGGCCAGGCTTGTAGCTTTCTGGTTTTAGTTTCTTAGTTCCTCTCCTATTACCCAAACACCTAACATAAAATACTAGTAGTTAACCTCCTATGTCAGGCTGTGACTGAGATGAGTAAATCAATCTGTGATCTCTCTGGGCGGCTGTACAAGGGAGAGTGTCATGGCACAAGCATGACTGTACCACTGCCTTCATTTGTAAGTTAAGTAACAGAGGCCAAGGGGAGGGACATGCTGTGCTGCCTTAGCCAGGGTGGAACCATACTGACCAGCATCCCCTTCTCTAAGCAGTGCTAGAGAACTGACCTTAGAACTGAAACAGAAAACCTTTCTTTCCGCATCTACATATCTAGATCAGGGTCAGATCAGGGCTAATCACCTTGACATGAACTGCTGTGAGGTAACCTCAGAACAGCCTCCAGAGCCTGTTCTCCTTTAGTTCTCTAAACCTACAGCCAGGCTGTGTGCAAGGACAGTGACAGTCTCCTCCTTCTTCCAAACTGTGTGAGAGCTGAGAGTGGGTCATGTGATAAGAACTAGCAGACCATCTTCAAAGAGATTATTTTGCCTTTGCTCTCAACATTTTAGACCTCTTCTCATTCTGCATGCCTTTCAGACACCTCAGACCTAATCCCACAGACAACATAGAAAGAAGGCTTAACTACTTCCCACGGTCAAGTAAGGGTTAATCACTGCAGTAAATCCTTTCAATAGTCTTGGCACTTCTGCTTCTCTGATCAAATTCTGCCTGACCCAGGTATTAGTGTCAACCCACGCATCAAAGTCAGCACTTGTGACCCCTACACAAAGTCCTGATGAACGAGAATGTATGAAAATCTGGGTGCTGAGACTTTTCTCAAAATGCTACTATTTCCAAAGCTCACCTCTACGACACAGGTCGCAGGAGGTGAGAGCAAACACTCAGTGAATGACATCAACAACCCATGGAGGAGAGCATGGCCAAGAGCACGGGGCGTGTACTGCTACTCCACCTCAAGAGCATGTTGAAGAGAGTGGTTCATACGCCAACCAGTGTTCCTAAATTTGTGGTTCACATGTAGATATTCTAACAATGTGCCAACCTGAAATTAACAAATGATTTCCTCCTACCAAATAAAAGCCACAAGCCAGAGTCAATTTCAGAGGGTGCTTCAAGTATGGGTCAACGAATGGGCAGAATACTAGACAAAATAGACTAACTTCTTAAAATGGATCTGCTCCATTATTTCATTAGCTTTAAACCATAGCCCATGGGAGATCTACAGTCAGGGCAGGTAAAATAGATGTGGAATCCAATCGCACCCACACTGTACCTCTGTTCAGCAGCACCGTTAGTCTCATCTTAACCAAGAATAAAGGATCTAAACAAATTATTACTACTGATTACCAACTTACAGGATGTGAGAACAGACAAAGCCAACACTTAACACTTAGGCAAACTATAACATTGTATGCCTGTTTGTGTGGTGTGCGATGTGTGGTGTCTAGTGATAAAAAACCCTTCTGAATGTTTTTCTAAAAAGAACTCAATCTTGTTTCCCAACTGGTATTGTATGGTAGCATGCAGCAGGCCATAACCACTACACTCCAGAAAAAAACTGGAAAACCACCCTAGTTTAAAAGTTTCCTGCCCTGGCCAGACACCCATCAATCGAACCAAGAGCAAGATGTTATATTTCAGCATAGTCTGAACACGTGAAACCTGCAATGGAGGGAAACACATCACCACAGTGAGAGCTGATCTGGGGAAGGTCAATAACGCACTAACTGCTTCTGTGAACTTAAGGCACTACTCAGAGGGCCATATAAAGATTTAGATCCCAATGGGTCCAATGTAGCACTTTTTATGTTATCAGAGGGGGCGGGGGGACAGACAGACAGAGACAGAGACACCAAAAGGTCAAATAAGGTCAGTTTAAAACAATGTCACATTTCAGGCATTGTGTGAGGAGGGAAGTGGGAGAATGTAAAATGAATAAATTAATGGAAGAAATAAAACCTATTAAATCATAAAAGTTTTAGTACCACATCTGGAGTCTATATTTGTTTTTTTCTAATCACATCCCAAAACCGTACAAATCATTAAAAATGTGGTTGAAAGCTAAGAAAGCTGATGCCGATTCGTGTTCATGCTAACTGGAGCTGTGGGGTTATGAGTGACTTGTATTTTCTTCCTTGTATGTTCTCAGTCTCCTAGACATCAATCAAAAGCATTCTCTGAGCCCTCACGCACTGCTGACGGGAACATAAAATGCAGCCACTGTGCAAAACAGCACCAGCTCCTGGAAACATCAAACACAAAATTACCATTCATCAGTGGGTCCAACTCTAGGTACACTCAAAAGAACTAGAGATAAGGCCAGTGAGAGGTAATGTTTGCTGGGCTTGCCTGATAGCCTGAGGAAAGTGACCTGACTCTGCCCTCTCTACAAATGCTGTGGCACACATATACCTATATTCTCACATGTGTGCGCGTACACACATACACACACACATGGGCATACACGCACGCACACACGCACACACGCACACATACACCTATTCTCACACACACAGACACAAACACAAGTGCACACTTAAAAATCCAAGTTGTCATATTTGGTTAAAAACAATAAAACATCAACTATTCCACAACAAATAAAAAGACACACAAAACATAGCACAGCACATTACATACAACGGAACATCACTGGCATTAAAGGGAAAAAATACTTTATATTTTGACACAAATTACCTTGTAGACATAATGCCATATGAGGTTAGACAAACACCCCTGTGTATAATGTCCCCAAACAGGTCAAGTTCAGAGAGGAAGAACAGTAACTCTCCAGGGTTGGAGGGGGGAAGTACAAGTTTTATGGGCCTGCCCACATGTGGGTGGTGACAAGGTTCTGGAGATGAACAGCAATGGCAGTCACACAGTGCAGACGCTCTGATCACCCATGACCTGTCTGCTTACTAGTACTCACGTGGGAAATTCTGTTGTACATAAAAATAAAGTAGCCTTAACAAAATCATTTCTAGAATCAAGATTTTTCTAACTTTTTATATCAAAAGGCAAATCGAAGTAGAAAAACAGTAATACACAAAGGGTAACCACATCCACTGACCTGGGATGGAAGCCATTCTAAAACTGAACCGGAGATCCAAACGTCCTTCTGAAGTGAGAGAACAAATATGGTAACATGTCCACCAGCAGTACTGTCGAGGTCGGCAGGGGCCCTGTTAGCATGCACGGGCATTAGTGACTGGGCAAAGGGGGTGTCTTCAGGGGCAGAGGCCTGTGCAACGCACTTCCCGTGTGTGCATTACTGGCAGCTAGAACTGTTATGGTACAGCCTGAGTACCTGGGGGAATGGAAGCTCCCCAGTGTTTCTGCCCCACACGAACATGAGCAGTCATCCCAACCACTTCTCTCCCTTTGTTCCTGGAGAGCACCACTGTCAAATGATTCCGGAAGCTCTCTCCATGCCTCCTGGTGGCAATAAACACGTCTTTCTCCACTCTCTTATGTCTTAGTTCTGCTTGCTTTGCCTTTTGGCTTCAGCATGTTCAGCTCTACAAGGTCATGAGTTTAATCTCTAGCACCACCAATCAAACAAAATCAATTATATCAATAATGCTCAGTCAATGAGCATTATTACATACTTTATAGAGCAATATAATTTTTAAGAAATCCTATAGATGTTGGTGCCAAACAGAACAAACAGAGTGTCAACAACACTCCCCGAACAGGCAGAATATTAAATAGTTCCAACGCCAGGATCACATGTGCCTTAGCAACCTGACATACTGATCCTCTATGTCTTTCTCTCTGCCTTAAAAACCGGGGTGGCAGGACTCTTGGCCTCAACTCGCCTGCCTCCCGGGTGCTGAAACTAAAGGCATGCACGGCCGTGCCTGGCGGGACTCATCGTAAAAACAAGAAGTAGGATAGATTTTTAAAAATAAGTGGATAGATGAATAAATAAATAAACCACTTAGCAGTTCACTGTGCACTTGCTTTAGAGAGTTACAGTTAAATGCATCCTTAAAAGAAATTAGTATTCTAAGCAGGTCATTTTCAGAACTTTCTCTCTTTTTTTTGCAGGGAGTTTATTCCATTTCTCTGTAAAATTTGCTCACTTGCAGAGGGGGATGGGGATGGGGAGCACACTAGTACTCTGCTGGCTTAAAAGAATCTGGGACAGTTAAAAGTGGAAGAAAACTTGATTTATATTAAAATTTAATGGTTTAAAGCTTAGGCCTGAATAGTCACTTCCCTGAACTGTTACGAACATTTTTATTTTTGATCAATGACAATTTGTTACCATTACATAAAAACAAAATGAGAAAGCATGTCATATTTTACTTAATATTGTGTTTTTAGTAATTATTTGGGTAGGTTAGTAACCTGCCCAAAATTCCCTTACAAGGACTTAGGTTTTCTACCTGTTTACGTTTCAACTGAGTTTGCTAAGTCACTGTGCGCTCAGTTAGAACACTGGCTTTTATTAGGGGTGATGTTTTAGTTTTCTGGATCAGGAGTCAGGATCTCAGTGTGTCAATAAACTGTTTTGCTCAGTTAATAATCATCTGTCACCATTACATAAAAACAAAGAACATTATATTTTGTTTAATTTTATATTTTTGCTAAATATAAGAGTGCTCTCCAAAGACAGATTGTGCAGACATCTATTCTCACTTGGACTGTTTCCTTTATCGAATTTGTACCCTTCCTGTACAAGGCTGTTAAGACAGACAAGCCTTGATTAAAGAGTAAGGACAAAACTATCGGACATTTAAGGATGGGTTTAAGTCAAGACTCTTCCTTCCTCGTGTATGAGAGCATCTTCTTATCACTTACACTTCCTAGAGTGATAACATTCGGTCTATGGGCTGTAAGATCCTCTAACAGGGCAGAGATTGATACTCTCCACTTTTGTAAACAGCCTAGCAAAAAAGTCTTTTCCAGAACCTGAGAACAGGCTCTCCCTCTTCCCTTAGGAGAGACACGATCTAAATCCATTTCCTCCCACTCTTTCAAATATTTCTTTGGACCTTGCTGCCAAAAACCTGCCCATTGCCCAAATTAGGTAAATTCGCAGCAAAAGATATCTCAGCACGAAATACACCCAAGAACTAATTAAGTTACGAAAAGGTCGGTCAGTCAAAAGCGTGAACCAGGTCGGCGGTCATCAGTGCGGGAAGAAAACGCACGCTAACCCTGAGCGCATCCCTCCACCGCGCCGGCTCCACAGGAGGCAGAAGCACATGCCGCGGCGGCCAGGGCTCCTGAAACCGTCGGCAGACGGCAGAGGCGCCCGGCTCCTAAACCCCCCGAAGACAGCCGCAGCCCCACGCGCCGAAACGGGCGCAGCCACGAACCTGTCAGCTGTTCCGCGTGTAAAAACCTTCCCGCCGCCTCGCCCGCAGCGCCCACCCTTCCGGATCAGCCCCCTCCACCAATCACAAGTCATTACCTTCTCTGATTTGCTGTGTGGTGCGGCGTCCAGGCGCACATCCGAACAACAGTGCGTGCTATTGGCCTCTCCGTAGCCAATGGAGCTCGGCCTTGCGGCCCGGCGGCGGCGGCTGCGTGTTTCCGGAAGACGTGGCGGCTCGGGCCCGGGTAGCGTCGCCGAGGCTCTTCTCTGGACTAGGCTTCGCAGCGTGGGCCCCGAGGCACCGCGGTTCTCGCCGCCGCCGCCGCCATGATCTCCCTCACGGATACCCAGAGTAAGCGCTGCCGGGTCCCCACGTTGGCCGGTGCTCCCGCCGCAGCCTCTGCTCCACCCCGCAATGAATGGAGCGAGCGCGGCGTGGGGCGGCGGCCCGCGGGAGGGAGGGGGCCGCGACGGGTGGACCGCGGACCTGCCCCGGCTCAAGTGGCGCCGCCGCCTTTGCCCGGATGACACCGGCGCTCTGTCTCACGGAGCCGCGGCCGGACCAAGTTTCCAGGGTGGCGGGAATGGGGCTGTCCGCCTGCGCCTAGGCTCCTGCAAGGCTGGGGTGGCTGGGGGCGTAGAGAGCGGTGATCAGACACTACTGTTACCAGCCCATCTAGAATTCACTTGCAAGGACTTCTGTTTTCCGCCCGTTTAAGTTTCAGCCAAGTTTACTAATTTTGAAGTCACTTTATGCTTAGAGCATTGAAGCTGCTGCTGTTTTAGATTTCTGGGTTAGGAGTCAGGATCACACTGTAGGTAAATGAGGCTGGCCTTGCGCTCATTGTGTCAGGGGTAGCCTCCCCACTTGTAATCCTTCTGCCTCTGTCTCTTAAAGTTCTGAGATTACAAGCATGAACGATCCTGCCTGTCTCTACAGCTAAAGGACTTCTTTCTTAGTCTTGTATGCTGTACTTTGTGGCGTGTTTTATTTTGGCATCCGTCGCTGCCTATCATCACTCTGAGCAGCTTTACAGACTTGCCTTTCTAGTGGCCACAGAGATTAGAGCATCCCAGCCATGTGTTCTACAGACTAGCCGAGCGTTATCCCTGGCTCCATCGTTTTCCACTTTTCTACCGTTTCTTGCCAATCTTAATTATTTTTTCTATTTAAAGCTGTTTGCTTTTTAAAGATTTTTTTTATGGATATGACTGACATCTTTTGCCTCGCTTTTGCTCATCGCCATGAACTTTGTTTCTTTAAACTCTATAGTCACCTTAGATTTTCAAGATGCACTGAAAGTGAGGCAAAAACCTTCCTTGAAGTTATTCTCAAGTGGAGTTTGAAGATTTAAATTCAAGTGGTGGCACACTGGAATGTAACAGATCCTTATGGTTCCCTCCACACCCTGGCAGTCCACTCTGTCTGACTGTGGATTGTACAGCTGCCTTCTCTAGCCCAGGGGTGTTGTCTGTTGGTCCAGTCAGGCTCATTTGATTCTAGTCAGAAATAAAAGTGTCCTTTTTCCCCTACTCTCACTACTAACAGTCTTATGGACATGTTTACTGCAACATGTAGTTATATAGATGAGAATGATCTTAATTATTTTCTTAAGGTTTTCTTTAACATGCATGTGGAGGCCAGAGAGAGAGGATCTTCCTGGAGCTATAGTTACAGACGGTTTTTAGCTGCCTGGTATGGGTTCTGGAAACCAACTTGGATACTCCTGAAGAGCAGTTTTCAGTACTTACATGTTTAATTCTTACACGAGCATGGGAAAGCGGACTTGGACCATTTATGAATTAGAACATGTAAGATATTCAGTTACACACAAAGGCAGAAAAAGACATGGTCCTGGGATTACTGGTTCAGAAGCCTTTGTTGTTTTCACTGTAGTACTAGCTTCTGAGAAGACTTGATGTAAACATCCACATCCTGGGATGGTACAAGTCTGTGGCATATGAACTACCCTGTGCACAGGGCAGAGACCATCTCTCTCCAACAAAAAACTAACACAGTGAGGAATTGGATTTGGGGCAGAAGAAGCTGCTTTGCCCTCATTTTACTAGATTTCTTGGGATGGGAATTCTGTGATGTTCACTTGTGGTCTAAGGTGAGATGGTAAGTTACAGCCAGTGGTTAGGGAACCAGAGCTAGTCAAATTCAGATTGTTTCTGTGTCTTTGTTGACTGCTGGGTTGAACCCGTAGCATCCCAGAAAGGTGCCAGCATGAGTCATGGCTTTCAGAAGTGAGGAGGTTGATAAAGCTCTGAGCAGAGCTGGGTGGATGACAGTTCTTGATTGGCTTAAGATACTATAGTCCAGTTCCCCATCCCAGCAGGGCCTAAAGAAATGACAAGACTTACTCAGGGAGATGGAATGGGGCAGCTCCCAGCTTACACCTGGATTGTCAAATTAAGTAAAGTGCTGCTGTGGTATTTGTTTTACTTAGTGGAACTCTTCTGTTTCTTAAAGGGTGCGATGAGGAAGGACGGGCCTGCTCTCAGTCTGTGAAGGTGCCCACATCACTAAGATGTCAGCTGTGATTGACAGTGGGCTGAACTGGTCTTTCTTTAGAAAATGTCTTCAGTATGCCTTTTATTTATGTTAGCTAATATCTCAGGTTGCTTTTACCAAGCTTGATTTTTGATGGGCAGAAAAAAAAATAGATTATGTTTTCCCAAGTATGATTCAGGCAGGATGAGCACTGCACCATGTGGGCCTTTTGACTTCAGAGAACTTGCAGATGGATGGGGACAGGGACAAAGGAAAAGGTGGAGATGAGAAAGGGGTGTTATGAGGGATTGACCCATTTCATGGGGGATTCCTGGCAGCATTGGACCAGTGCCATTGTGGCAAAAGAGTCCACAGGCAGCTGTCCCCTTCTGACCCACACCTCATGAACCGTGGCTGTAGTAGGATTGTGGAGTGAGAAGACTAGGTCTGGAGTTTCCCTGCTGCCTGTGACCTGGTGCTTCCCACCCTGATGCTTGTGTACAGCAACCAGGAATGGCTGCTCATGGGAAACTGGAGTCTGTGTTGCTACTGGGTGCCTCAGAACTTTGTTAAAGGAATCCTGAGGCACCGTGGGCACACTGAGCTGTGAAGAGCCTCATGGGGGTATCTTTTCCACTGCAGCTAACTCTTAAAAGGTCTGGTACCTACTGGGTTGTTCTAGACTACGATTAAATTTAAATCACTTACGTTTTACACATTCCAGTGCCCTTGAGTTTAATAAGTATGTTTTTTAACTGTAGGTAAAAATATTTATAATGGCTAAAATAGACTAGATAGTTAGCCATAGTTTGATTTGGGGCAGCTTAAATCTCCTCTCTATATGTTATCTTTCAACCCTAAGTGATGTGATTCTAACTATATTCCAGTGATGCTGGTAGGGTTGCATGTTCTCTGGGAAGTTCTTCGTAGTGCCTGACTCCTGACAAGTTAGAGATGCACAGGAACTGTTTCCATATAGTTTCCTCCCATTATCTTTAAACTTGAGGGATGCTTTTATTTTGTATGTGTGTGTGCACTTTGTGACATTGGGATCTTGTTCAATCATTCTGCATCATTCACTCATACATGTATGTATGTACATGCGGATAACAGGGTCTACCACTGAACCTGGAGCTCACGGATTTGGCTAAACTGCCTGGCCAGTGAGCTTCAAACTCCCTGTCTCTGCCTCACCAACTCAGGGATTCCAAGCCTGAACCACCACGTCTGCTTTTTATTTAGATGCTGGGAATCTGAATTCAGGTTGTCATGCTTATACAACAAGCATGTTACCAGCTTGATTTCCTTCATAAATGAACATCTTGGATGTTGATTAATTAAGATAATTTGTGAACTAGAAGGTAGTCACATGCAGATGACTGGGCTGTTATGATTTGCTCCTAAGTACTAGTTACTAGAGTTTCACTTCCTCCTTCCTCCATGTTTTTCTCTAGGAAATTAGAGTCTAACACCTAAATAATTGTTTTAAGAAATTTTCCTGAGACATTTGAACAAGAAAGTATTCCTTTGGTATTTGCATCTGAAATACATTTAAATTAGAATAGGCTTGTAAATTCTTTCAGACTAATTTTAGAATCAAAATGGAAGATATATCAAAAAGTTTAGGACATGGAGCTGTAGAAAGGTAAAGGTAATAAAGTGTCAGCTCCTCAGACCCTCTGTTTCCCCTTGTCCCTCCCCTACCCCTGGTGTGAGAGGGCGGGTTGTAACTGGCCTGGATTTTAGCTCTCTAGAGCTGAAGGGAAAATAATAACAGGTCAGGAAACAACGACTTTTTTAAAAACAAAAAAAAAAAAAAAAAAACAAAACAAAGCAAGCCATCCTCTAACAGCTAAAGCATGTGACTGAGAGGTGGCTGGCGTTCACGGGAGTGAGTCTGGCCTCACACAAAAGGTAACGAATGCCTAGGGAATACAAGGCCAATACAGCATTTTTATGCAGGATGGGCTTCATTTAAACTGCACCACTGAATTCAGTACCTACCGCAGCCCTTGGTCTCTCGTAGTGGTTGACAAGTGTTAGTTTCTAGGTAAAGAAGTAAGCGTGTAAGCTAGGTTAGGATTCCAGGTTCTAGTTTTAGACTTTAGACTTTAGTAGTGTAAAGTTTGTAGGTGATAAATAGTTAAAGCCTGTGCGTGTTAGTCTAAGGCCAGAGTGGGTTTTTAAGAGGTAAATGATATATAAGCAGAGGTTTAGAATCTAGGCCTGTCTCCTCTCCTGCCTGAGAACTGGGCATTCTCCTCTGTTCCTGACTTACATTTGGCTGTAGATCCAGTGGTGCTCCCTCACCCTGGTAAAGATCTTGATGCTGGAAGAACCGGGCCTGCAGTCCTGGGGCCTGCAGCACTCTGTGCTGGGGCTGTGGGGTCCTCGGGGGCCTGGATCTTCTTTGTCTTTAACCATGTGGTTTCTGTTGCAGAAATTGGCATGGGCTTAACAGGATTTGGAGTGTTTTTCCTGTTCTTTGGAATGATTCTCTTTTTTGACAAAGCACTGCTGGCGATTGGAAATGTAAGTCTTTGAATATGTGCCTTTTAAATTCTCATGAGTTTTTTCTACTAGGAACGTGTTGCCTTTTAGTGGTAGGAAATGACTGTCAAGTTTACTGTTTGCAGCACCAGTGAAGCCCTCGACTCTGTGTGACTAGCAGATAGGCTCAAGAAGGTTCTCACCGGTTTACTACTCTAATAGTGTTTGTGCTGGGGTTTACAAGGAATTAGATGAGTGCTACCCCTGAATAGGAGATCAGGGCAGCTGACCCAGCCAGGCATGGTGGCTTAGGCCTGAAGCTCAACACAGAAAACTGAGGTAGGATCGCCACAGATTTAATGCAGCCTGGGCTACAGAAAAAGGTGCTGTCTCAAAATGTAAAAGAAAGATGACTTGCTAGCCCCTTGCCATAGTAAACTTATGAAAATATTTTAATGAGAATGTCTAAGGCATGATTAAACTCTATAGACAGATTTTTGGTAACCTAAAAGTTTTTAAAACGTACGTCGTTTTGCTGTGCGATGGGTAAAGGGCTTGTCACCAACCAACCCGGAACCTACGTGATGAAGGAAGAAACCTAACTCCTCTGAGATAGCCTCTAACCTGCACTCGAATGCCCCACTCAGGTAAATAAATGTCAGTTACTCTTTTCTTGAATACTTGGCTGTGGCGGTAACTGACCTCCTTCGAAACAACATGCCTTGTTCCCTTGCTTGTGTACTGACCTGTCCATGCGTTGGAGGTCGTGCAGGAACTCCTGCCCTATCTGTGTGTTGGAGGTCATACAGGAGCTCCTGAAGTAAGCAATCCCTTAGGAGCAGGTGGAGAAGTCCTTGCACGATGCTAGATGGTTTTGAAGTCTGTGGCCTATTTTAACTAAAGAGAGAAAGGGTATTAAAGTTGTTGTTTTAAGCTGGTGGTATTAACAGCACTGCTGTCTGGGGATGTGACACTTAGCTGGTGGGCTTGGTATGTACTGGTAAGGAGTAATTTTTCCTGAGGAAAGCTAATGGGGGAGTACTTCACACACAGTGAGGGAGGGAGTAACCAGCTCAGGGATAATCTCTTATCCACACACGTATCACTTCTGCTGGGCTCTTCTCCTGAGCTTCACATTGAACTAATGTTGTCTGCATCACCCAAATCTTCCATCATAGAAACCTCCACACCCCAGAGACAATTGTAGAATCAGGAAGTACATTGGAGGGACACAGTTAAAGCAGGCTGGCCATCCATGACTTGCCAGCTGTTTGCTTAAACAGGCCATTTCTTTCCTATCCAGTCAAGCTGAGAACCTGCTGTAGCTGTGGATCCCTTATCCCATTTCACCTTCCTTCCTTCCTTGAATGGAGGTAGACAAAGAATGAGGCCGGTGAGGGTAGCCAGGGCATCAGCACGCTCCCCACTCCCTGTTGTGGCTGCTGGGCATAAGTGCAAGGCCCTGGCATTTGTGCACATCAAAGACCAAGCAAGCCCTCACCAGGGAGCTGTCTCCTGGCTTCTGCAGTGTTTAACCTTCAGTGTGTTGCATTGTCTTTCTCTCCCAGGTTCTGTTTGTGGCTGGTTTGGCTTTTGTAATTGGTCTAGAAAGAACATTCAGATTCTTCTTCCAGAAGCACAAAGTGAAAGCCACTGGATTTTTCCTGGGTGGTGTGTTCGTGGTCCTTATTGGTTGGCCTTTGATAGGCATGATCTTCGAAATTTACGGATTCTTTCTCTTGTTCAGGTGAGGTCCTTCTTTTCTGTCATGAGCCAGTGTCTCAGATAACGTTTGCAGAGACCGGGGTAGGTAGTTGGGCTAGTGTGGGAGACTCACTTCCTGAATGGCCACTGTTTACATTGTTTTTATTATAAGTTTAAGTCAGTCAACTCAAAGGCAGTTTCCTAAATGTAAATGACTGCCTATGTGAGATAATGAAGAATTTATAAAATATCTCCAGTGCTACAGAATTCATTTTTGCCCTTGGTAAGGTGTATACAGGGTTTGCTATTTGTAACAGGATGGGTAGGATGTGGACCGTGGTTTTGTTGTGTGAATTGTTTCCCATCGGCAGCACATATGGTAAGAAACCTAGTACTGAACTCACTGGAAATGCCGGTCACTGCAAGTTAGCCAGAAAACAGAGTACATGCGTGAAAAGACAGTGCTCAGAAACACTGCTCGTTTTTATTTTCAAAATGTCAGGCACAGTGTCCCCTAAACATAAAAATGACTTAAGTACCAAACCTGTCTGAGGGGGGCTACCAGTTCTGATATGGAAAGCAGACTGTAAAGATCACAGAAATGCAGTGATAATGTCATGTCACCATGGAAGGACACAGAATATTCTAAGAGCATGGTAAGGGAGGAGTTTATCCAAAGAGAAGGAATATTTGGATAAGCTGAGTCTTAAAGAATGAAGCAGGGCTCATCTTGTAAGCCAAACACATGGAGACATTGGTTGACTGACGGGCTCAGGCAGAGTTGTGAAAGCTGTTGTTTGTTCTGAAAAAAGGAGAGCAGTTCCCCATGGGAGTGTGGGCCACGAGCCAGAAGAGGCTGCAGACTTCTCTGAGGTGCTTATTGTCTACCAGATTTAGGCTAAAGAGCAGCGTCTGCAGCAGAGAGTTAGGGAAGGACGCAAAAGATTTGTAAGCCAGAAACAGTTGAGCCAGGAAGGCATTTTGGGAGAATAGGCCTCAGGCTGACATGCACGTCAGGATCCAGTGAGAGCGCTCTGTGGCGAAAGGGGCTTGCCACAGAGCTGAGGACAGACCTGCGTTGGATCCCCAGGCCCTACGGTGGTGGAATTAGAGAGTTGGTTCCCATAAGCTGTCTATGTCTGCCCTCCACGCGTCATAGTATGTGCTGCATGCTACACATGCTCACATACACACTAGTGGAAAAAGGTAGGGTGCGTTTAGGAAAGAACAATTGGAGATAGAAAAAAACATTACAAAGGCTCAGGCTTGGTACACAGTATAAAATTAGGAGAAAACGCTGCCTGCTCGCCATTTGAAGTGGGAAAAGCATAAAGACAACAGAGACAGACGAAGGCCGAAAGATCAGAGTTGGCCCTTGATGCCGGTGTAGAATGACATGCCGTCATTTCTTGGTAAACTGCATTAATACATTGGCTTACTGATTTAAAGAAGCTTCTAGTAAAACCCTTGCGGTTCTGTTGGGTTTGGTTTGTTCTGCGGGAGTCTTGGTTTGAGATCTAGAGTCAAAGGTCTTTGTGGTTCTTTTTCCAAATACATATAACCCTCAGCACCAGCATGTGACACCACCTATTGTATTTTTAAAGATACCTTTAAATATCCATTTGAGCTTAGTACTGCTAAGAAAGCAACCTCCATGTCTTTGAAGCATGTGCTTAGTTGAACTATCTGAGCTGTTCTCATGTGGTGATAATAGTCATTCCTGTGGGTTCAGAGTTAAAGCTGGCCCTTACTGACCGTCCTTCACTGTGGTACTTTCATCCCTGTAAACTGCATTTTAAGACCCAGATGCAGTTTATTTCTAGAGCGTTCGCAAATTGTGTTTGTTTCGTGGGTTCACTGATCCACAGTTAAACTGATTAGAGGCCGTGTCACTTGAGTGGGCATGTATCCACACCAGAAACTGACGTAATGTGAGCCTCCCCACTGGTAGGTGTACTGTCAGGTTGTGTTCCTGGTTTTCTACAGTCCCCTTCTTCTGGGTCCTCCCCTCTGCTTCTGTCCTCAGCAGTAGAACAGAAAGCCTGTGGTCTCATCACAGCACATCTAGGTCCCATTATATTCTGGGCACCATTTTACCAGCGATCAAATGGTTTACTGGTGAGTCAAGTGCTCCTCTTACTTGACTGGTGGTTGGCTCCTCCTGGTGGAGCACTGAGGCCTAACTGCCTTGTCTTGCTCCTAGGGGCTTTTTCCCAGTGGTGGTTGGCTTTATCAGAAGAGTGCCTGTCCTTGGATCCCTCCTGAATCTCCCTGGAATCAGATCAGTAAGTAGTCACACATTTAGCTGTGCATTTGTAAGAACCACCCAGACGTGTGGATTGTGAGCCTTTTCCCTGGGAGTTTGCATCATTGATGTGATCGCATAATTATGGTATAAATGATTGTGTCACATGAATCCTGGTTACCATGAAAACCAGAAACCAGTCGTTCTTAGACCTATGAAACCTGACATTTTGTTTGAACATGACATTTTTAGTATTGTTTTCTATTTTGATGTTATTCGGGTTGATAATGCTAAGCTACTTTTATGAATTGATAGGTGAAACCCTTCCTGTATTCGGGGTGTACTCTGGATGCTTGAGACTAACCTGCCATGGGGACTGCCAGCTCTTGTGGGGTCTCAGAGGCTTCTCAGAACCTCTTTGTACACACCTCTGTCATACCATTTACCTTTTTTAATGAGAGCTCCAGACCTGTGACCACAGTCCTCCAGGGCAGAGGTAAATGGCTTTAGCCATTCTTCCCCAGGGCCCAGCATAACACCTGCCACTCAGGATAAAAATGACAAACATTTTCCCCAAGGGAATGAGTGAAGGGTGCCGGTGTCCGATGTCAGACCCAATCAGTCTGATGACAGCTCCAGATGACTCCCTCTTAGCTGTTTCTCTCAATCTGAACACTAAATGAAGTGGTGAACTACAGAGATGCTGGAGACAGCTGGGAGAGGCGGTGCTTCGGGCTCAGAGCAGCCCGTGAGAGCCGCCGCCGCAGGCATGATCATGCAGAACAACTGGGTGAAAGCCCGAGAGGCGTTTAAAAGGCTTGCTGAGTCTGTCTAGTAGCTGCAGAGAGAAAAAGGACTTGTAGAAGGAGGAGCACTCCTGTGAGTCCAACCTTTCCACACCATGTCAGTCTCAGAGGCAGAAGAGCCCTCTGGATACAGCCTGGGTAGTTGCAGTAACCTGTGAAGAACAAATATGGTGTTTGGGGTTTTTTAACCATTGAAATTTACTTTAAAGTTCTTGTGACTCCACAGTGTCACCTCTTTATGATCATTTCAAAGGTTGGTATGTCAGCTTGGGGTGGGGTGCACCGAGGCTCCATTCGTCCTTATTACCAAACTCAATGTAGAGACTCTTACAGAGAATGGATTTACTTAGACCTGTAGTTGTACTCGCTTACAAGTTCTGTTGTGATTGTGTACATGGGCAGCCAGGGATCTGCAGTCGTTGCCTAAGTAGCAGTGCAAAGCGTAGGGCAGAGGCACTGCTGGCTATCACACAGTGCTCTCCATTGCAGCATTGCCACTGAGCGTGGTACACTGCCATCGGGATACTGAAGACAGACAGACTTTCTGATTTCAGATAGCCAAAGTTAATAACCATTTACATGAGTGTTCGTTGAAGTTCTTATTTGAAAATTACAAGTTTACATTGGCAACACTGAGTGTTTCAGTCTTTGCCCATTCAGGATGCTGTCCAGAATGCTCAGTTAACATCTTTTTAGTTGATAGCTGTTGTTAATTACTGAACTTAATTGAGTTAAATCTGTTTGTCCAAAGACCACATAGGCCCAGAAGAGATCCACAGGAATGGTCAGTGGAAATATCTTATTGGGGTCATTACTGCATGAGTGGCTGGCATTTCAGTCTTTTCTTTTTGTTGAGCTAGCAGTGTCAGTGTCATTTTTATTATTTTACTCATTGTGTTGCATTTTTCATGTTTCACCCTTAAATTCATGTGTATAACATGTCATGCAAAAGCGACTTTAAAAAAAAAATTTTATACACATCTGAGAAGATGGTGGTGGGCACCATCCAGTTAACGACTGTCAGTCATGCCTTGAATTCCTGCAAATGCTGCAAAACTGGATGTTTTAAACCAGCATCTAAAGGGCTCAGTCAGTGCTGTGCAATGCTTGAGTTCCCTCTAACTCTGTCTTTCTTCTCCTTACAGTTCGTAGACAAGGTCGGAGAAAGCAACAATATGGTATAACAACGAGGGAACTGAAGAATTTAAATACTGTATTATTTATAAAACCCTTTTGAAGAATATTCAGCACAAAGTTAAATTTCACGAACTAGCGTATAAAGTTCCTTACAGAAGTTTAAAACGTACGCCCTCCAAAGTCCCGACAGCTGTGGCAGAAGCGGCAGCAGGCTCATGAGGTCGGAGACCTGAACGAAGATGGAGAGGGCGCGGCCTATTGCAACGCTTAGTGACGTCAGACGGCTGTCTCTTAGTCTTGCTGCAACGTGTGAGACGGTCGTTCGTAGACAACATGGTGTCTGTTACTGTTTTTTAGAAGATTCAGGAACACCACTAGGCATTTGATTTTTTTTTTTTTTATGATGTCCATTGTGATGGCCCAGATCTATCTAGGTGTGCTGGGTTTCTAATGATGCCTGGATTGGATTGGATTATGTCGTCTCCATGTATCAGCCCAAGGAAGCCCAGTTTCATGTGTGAATCACTTTTTTTGTAAACATGGATAAAATAAAACTTTTGTGGTCCTTTTGAATCCTAATATTTTGGAGCCAGATAAAAATATGAACTAGTCTTTTTTTAAATACACGGAGGTCATTCTGAGCTGTTACTTCCTTAATCATAGCTGACCACATTCTTTCTTGACTCCATAACACTCCGGAAGCTCAGATCTCTCAAGTGTGGCCTGGATGTGTTCATACAATCTGTCCCACGCAGAAGCTGAGCAGAGAGCATTCTGACCATGGAGTAGTCTGCTACAGAGACTATTGGAATCAGTTTTTGGGATCCTAAGTGACACACACCACATGCGTCCTCCCATGCCATGATGTAGTTTTTCTTGTTGGGTTCATAATGAAATTCGGCCATAGTTTCTCACCTTGTTTTCATGACTTACAGTGACCTTGAAGGTGTGTAACATGTGAAAGGTTTATTCTGTGACTGTGAGAAGGGCTAATTATTTAATCTTTATTTTTCCTCTTATTTTCAGCTTTGTTGTAATATCCAAAAATCAGCATGCACCGTATCTGCTTCCCTTGCTGTTCCGCACCTGAGTTAGGAAGGAAGACGCCCTGTTGACATGTAAAAGCTCGCTCTTTATAACTAAACCGGCTGTAGCTTCTCCTAACCACCATGCTGGGGAAGCATGCTGTTCCCATCTGTGGCCAGTTCCCCACAGGGACAATGGTGATTTCCTTCCTCGCCTGAGGTGTTGGCTTTCCTGTGGGACATAGGAGCCCTTGGTCAGACACAGCACGATTTGTCTTACTGATGATTGCACTGTTTATTTGTAACAGTCTCTAAGCTTTTTAATGCACAAAGTCATAATGGAAATTGTATTTATTTACAGACCATTTCTACAGGACATTACAATGTTGTTTTCACTTAAATCTCTCAGTGCCAGGAGAATCCCCAGCCTTGCCCATCTACGGAAGGAAGGAAGGAAGGAAGGAAGGAAGGAAGGAAGGAAGGAAGGAAGGAAGGAAGGAAGGAAGGAAGGAAGGACTGGTTTGTAGTGGGATGGTTCGTTCTTGTGGATTACTGTCGTGTTTGGTACTTGCATCCAACTTTGGTGTAACCTGTGAAAACTCGATAAGTGGAGAATCCTACCTCAATAGCTCATGGGATAATAAAAGACCTGGCGTTGTGTCTGATGTTCCTCAAAAAGTCATACCTTTCCTGAAGTGTCAGTGCTGTGCTTTGAGAACTGGCCCGTGTAAGGTGCCCTGTAGATTTATAATAGGCTTTGGCCTCTATGATTGACAGGGGCTAGATATCACGCCTGTTAGAGCAAGAGTCTGCCATTTAACTCCTTTGTAGACATGACCCTATCAAAGTGGCTTTTGCACTACAGCAAGCATCCCCTTTCAGCAGCCTGATTTCAGAAAACACTGGACCTGAGAAGACATGAGAAGTTCCTAGTCCTCAGAAAGGTAGAGGGCTGAGGTGGCTTTCAGTTTGGAGTGAATCTACAGTGGACCTGGGACTGCTTGGCAACGCTGTTTTTCTGTCAGAACCATGAGGCTCTGTTTTTAAACAAAGCAGCCCTCAGACTTCTGGAAGCCCTATTGTGAGTTCCCTCAACCCTACTCCCTTCTGAAATGAGCCTTCTGTCTTTAACAGAAAACAAGCAAACAGAAAACATACTTTGATTATTCCCCCAAGATGGAGGACAAGGTCCGGTACTCAGCCTTAAGTGTTTCTGTCATGTTCAAATGTATCTTCTGTAACAGAAACAGACTTCAATGTTTCCTTTCCCTTAGAATTCTCTGGAATTCAGCTGCTTTAGAAGTCTCATGGTCAAATTATATACTCTAACAATGGCATATTGTAAATACATTTGTCTTACCTCAATAAAAGGGTACTTTTCTATTCATTGGTGGTCAAGTTTATCTTTGGAGTTTTAAAGCTTAAGTAACACTATAAAATAGCCTACCTTATTTTAAAAATTGGGCGTTGTGCAATTTTGTCTGTCAAAAAATGCCCTTGGACATTTTTATATCCAAATTGCTTAAATACAGTCATATAACAACTAAATTACTGAAAACACATTTGGAAGCTATTTAAATGTATAAAAGAATTCTGAGTGGATCGAGAGATGGCTCGGGAGTTCTGAGCTCTTAGAGGGATCCAGATTTGGTTCCTGACAACTATGTTGAGGCTCTGGACCTTCAGTATCTGCAGGTCCCAGGGATCTGGTGTCCCCTTGGGTCCTCTGGCACCAGGCATATATGCAGTGCGCACACATGTAGGCAAAACACTCATAAATGTTAACGAATATTCCTTGCCTTGAGCTATATGCTGTTTTTAAAAATGTCAAACTCCTTCTGGCATGTTGGTGCAGACAGGACCTTTGAGTTCTGGACAGCAGGGCCAAGTAAGTGCTTTGGGAAGCAAACGAACGGGTTGGACTCAAAGGTCCGCTGAGCATTGGGTTATTCAGCAGACTTGAACACTTAAAGCCCATGACACAGGCCAGCCATATCATAAGCCCTATCCATAAGGAATTCTTAATTAACACCTCCAAACATACTGAGTTGCCCCAAAACAGGTGCTGGCAAAAGAATGTGCAGACATCTGAGACTTTCAAGCCTTTTATTTTCTTCCGCTCAAGCCTTCAGGAGTGTTGAGCTTCCTTTCCGATATGTGTCATACATTCAGGTTCTCTAGACTCTAGGACCCACAGAATGAGCCAAGGCCTTGAAATCGACTTAGCTTGTAGGGAACAGCCTAACCATCCCTGTCTGTACTGGGAAGAATCCTGGAGCTCCTCTGTCCATCAGTCTAGATGCCTGAGATCCAATCTGGTGGGGGAGGCTTGGATTCCTGGAGAGCTGCAGTCCATGTTGAAAAACCAGAGAAGCTCTTGCTCTTGCCTTCTTCCCCTTTGTCCCTTCTCTCCCCATCCCACCCCCGACTTTCCTCCACCATGCCTGGACTTTACTCCTCTCCTCTTCGGCTCTTCTTCTTTCATTAAACCTTCCCATGTGGAAAAAAAAAGAAAAGAAAAGAAAAGAAAGAAAAACCAGAGAAGCTGAGATCCGAGAGCAGCGAAGGGCTGCAGCACGGATAGATGATACACTCGTCTACGGTCCGTCGGGGTCACTGCTGGATGGTTCAGCCCACTCAAAGGGTGTTCCACAGTTCAGTCAAAAGCAGTCCAGGAAATTACCCTCCGCTGCCCACAGCTGTCTCCTTCGCTGGTCCCAGTGGTCCCTCTCTATCTTTGGAGGGCAAAAAAGTTGTCGGCATTTATTCAGGAGTTTTTTTTTTTCTTTTGCTATAATAAGGTGTTTATTGTAGTGTGTGTTTTCTGGTTTTTGTTTCATGTAAACCTCAAGGTTCAGAACTGTCACTGCTCCTTATGTAACAAGCTCACTTGATTTTTTTTTTTTAAAATCACTACAGGTAGTCAGGGCTTTTCAGGGAAAGCTGTTCTCATGCTGCCATTAATTACAGAATGTAAAAGATGGGCAGTGAGGAGTGGAGATTAACTTCTGAGTTCAAAGGACTTAAAATATTTGCTTGGGTTCTTTTGAAAATGTGGCCTGGAAGAAGCAAGTTGTCATCTATAGTGTTTCCACCATGAGATCTGTGACAAGCACACACACACACACACACACACAAAAACACAGCCACAGCCTGTGCATCACTAACCTGGATACACTGTGTCCTGTGTTAAAACTTGACTCCAGTCAGTTCTCAGTAGAAACTGTTAAGTATCCATCTCATCTCTCAGGAGGCTGAAGCAGGAGGATTGCCAAGAGCTCAGGACCAACTTGAGTTAAAGAATGAAATGTTACCTTGTCAGATGATTCATTGGTGATAGATGATAGATACATGATGGATGGGTGGGTGGGTAGATGTACGGGTGGACAGACAGACAGACTTTTGATCTAGTGCCTCTCCCAAACCTTGTCCAGGGACCAGATGCTCGCTGAGGTAGGATGTGGAAAGTCACTGGCTGGTTGCAGTTCTTTGCTGTGACAGTTCTCAGTTGTGAGGCCCTCAGTGCCACCAGCACATTTCCTGTTACCTCCTTACCCGCTTAGCCAAGACAGCTGGATCTTCTGGGTCCTTGCCACCGAACTTTACGTTTTTTACACTGATTCAGTAGCAAATGATTCTTAAGGCTCCTGTTTCTTAAGGTGTATATCCACCACTGCATTCCATAGCTGCAAATAAATATTAAACCAATGTAAGTGGAGTTATCCAGCTCTTCTCTTGCTGTCCCCTCACCCGCTAGTGTGCTGAAGTCAGTTTTGTGGGAGCAGAGGTCTCTGTCACCCACAATATGAATGAGGTAAACAGTGAACCCTGCAGAAATCTACTTCACACCCTACTTTTACACAAGGCTCCTTGTTACTGGAGAGGAGGAATGACCAAGGGCAGCCTTTCCTCTCTAGGAAAGCCAGATGCCACCTAGGACAATAAAGGTCTCTCTTCACATCTACAAGATGGTGTGAATCATTGATTCTCAGGTCACCCTCTTTTCCATTGTGAAATAAAGGGACCAGTGCCTTATCTGGCCCCTTTCAGTGATATATGTAATTACAATGATTATATAGTAATTAGAGTTGATAATATAAAGATTCTTCTAAAGGGAAAGTAATCAAGGAAATTTGCTCCCTAAATGAATATATCTGAAAATATCAGTGTGCTTCAATCTCTGGCATGTGAAACTGCTTATAATGAGAGCAGTCAAAGCCTCGAGCCTTCTTGTTGTGATCCTGTGACTGGATTTTTAATGCAAAAGCCCAGCTGTGGCAACCCTAGCAAACTCGACTGGCAACACCCAACTGAAAAGATAATTGTAAAAAGCAGAGAAAGACATTCTCCATGTGCACTGGAAAGGGTACTACAGGGCCCAGTGATCCCCAGCTAATCTCTGGGTAGGATGACAGGAGTTGTACGTTTCAACACAGGTAGTGCAGGAAATATGCAGCCCTGAGTACAACGTGGCCTGGTAATGCTCTGCTCAGCCTTAGTTCTTATTCTTCCGGCTCCAGAGAGTCATTAGCTGGCATGCATCGGAAAATCTCAGAATTTAGGCAGTTTCCTGGAAACGCCTAAGTGCCCTTCTCACGTACATGACTGGGAAGAGCCTCAAGTTCAGTGATATTGTAAGCACTAGTTCAGAAACAACCGCACCTTGACTGAGCATCCGACCAACTCAAATATATACAATTTAAGGGGATGTCACTTTACACAGTGGAATCTGGGCATCTCTGACAGTTTGTATATGCTTGGCCCAGGGAGTAGCACTATTAGGAGGTGTGGTCCCATTGGAGTAGGTGTGTCACAGTGGGTGTGTGTTTTCAGACCATCGTCCTAGCTGCCTGGAAACGAGTATTCTGCTAGCAGCCTTCAGATGAAGATGTAGAACTCTCAGCTCCTCCTGAACCATGCCTGCCTGGATGCTGCCATGTTCCTGCCTTAATGATAATGGACTGAACCTCTGATCCTGTAAGCCAGCCCCAATTAAATGTACGTTTAAGATTTGCCTTGGTCATGGTGTCTGTTCACAGCAGCACAACCCTAACTAAGACAGCATCCTAGAACCAAGTTTCAAAATCCTAGTTATCTTAGTGATGAAGGCTAAATGGTCACTAATGAACACACCTTAAAGAAAGGCATAGGAGCCTATCTGATTGACAACGTGTTTGTTCATACTGTCAGCAGAAGAAAATTCAATACGCTTTGACCTATCATATTTTCAACCAAACAACTGGGCTCCCTCTCATGGTTCAGAATCGCACCTGTCATTAATGCCTGGTGATTTAACAGAAGCCTCTTCCTGGGGGCAGTGCCCTCCTCCAGGCCTTTCAGAGCAGCATCTGGCATGCTGCCTGGGGTGACAGAGATATTGATAACATGTCATCGCCCTTCCCTTCATCTCTTCCGCAAAGTGGAAAATGGCAGTTTTGACGTAAAACACCCACTTATGGATTCACCAGATAACTAACAGAGCGTCATTCTTATTCCTCCCAAAGATCAAAAGTTTCTCTTGGTGATTCATTTTCCTGTTCCTCTTCCTAAAACTTCTATAGTTTTTTTTTATCTTTTGTTATTTTGTCACATGTGTGTGCGTGCATGTGTGTGTGCATGTATATGTGTGTGCATGTATATGTGTGTGCATGTGTGTATCCATGTATGTGTGTATGCAGGTGTGTATGTGCATGTGTGCACGTGTGTGTTTGTGTGTGTGTGTGTGTGTGTGTGTGTGCATGTGTCTGAGAGTATGCCTGTGAGAGCAGGTTCCACAACACACATGTGGAGGTCACTCTATGGGACCTGGGCCTCAAACTCCAGCCTGCAGGCTTGAAGCAGGGCTTTACCCATGAGGCCAGCTCTCAGCCCCATGTGCTTGGTTTTAATCAGTCTCCTGAAACAGTGGGAGCAAGCCATGGCATCAACAGCTCTGGCTGCTTTGCTGGCTACAGGGAAAAGTCTGCAAATCTCTAAAGATGAATTCCTATGAATCCTATGAATGATTCTCTATTGTCATTCACTAGCTGTGATGGATGATCAACTGTCAACTTGAGGAATCTAGAGGATCCTTTGGGCACACCTGTGTGGGAGGTTACCTTTCTGTTATTCCTGTATTAAAAAAAAAAAAAGACCATAGCCATTTTCAATTGAAATAGAATTATGTCCCTTGCCCCACCCCTTCCTTTCCAACCCTTCCAAGTTGCCTCTCATGTCTTCAACTCTCAAATTGTTAGCCTTTTTATATTATATTTGTTATATACATATGTGTGCGTATTTACACACACACACACACACACACACACACACACACACACACACACCACTGAATCTATTTTTCTTGTTTCATGTAAATGGTTTCCAGACTGACCACTCAGAATTAGACAACCAATAAAGAGGCTCATCCCTGGGAGAGTCCACGTCTTCTCCTTGCAGTCACTGGTTACCTATAGTTCTGTCTAGAGGTGGGACCTTGTAAATCTTCCCCTTGTCTGTGAGCAGGTCCATTGGTGTTACTATTGTCCCATTACTGGGAAGACTTTCCCAGCAGACTCTTTGCTATTCTGGCTCTCACAGTCTTTCTTATCCCTCTTCACAAATGTTCCCTGGCATAGACGCAGGAGCTGTGATGTAGATTTATCCATTGGGGCCAGGCTCGGGTAACTATCTTGACTAGGTTAATTGAGTAGGGAAGCCCTATCCCCTGTGGGTGGCACTATTCCTTGTGCTAAGATCCCAGGACTGTGTGTAAAGGAAAAAGTGAGCTAAGCAGAAACATTCATTGCTCTCTGCTTCTCTGTGGATACAGTGTAACCGCTGCTTTCAGCTCCTGCTACCTTGACATCCCCACAAGGATGGGCTCAGGTTTGAAACTGTAAGTCAAAATAAACACTTTCTCTTTTTAATTGCTTTCTGGGGTATCCCAGTGTGATGGTTTGCATATGCAATGTGATGGTTTGCATATGCTTGGCCCAGGGAGTGGCACGATTAGAAGGTGTGGCCTTGTTTGTGTCACTGTCTGGGTGGGCTTGGAGATCTTCCTCCTAGCTGCCTGGGGATGATCAGTCTGTTCTTGGCTTGCTTCGGGTGAAGATGTAGATCTCAGCTACTCCTGCACCATGCCTGCCTGGATGCTGCGATGTTGCCATGTTCCCACCTTGATAATAATCCTCTAAACCTGTAAGCCAGCCCCAATTAAATGTTGTCCTTTATAAAACTTGCATTGATCATGGTGTCTGTTTACAGCAATAAAACCCTAACTAAGACACCCAGCAGCAGGAAAATTAACTATGACCCTCCCCAAACCTCAGTTGTCCTATCCTTAAACGATGATCAAACTGAACATCTAGCATCTGAATCTCAGTCTCATTTCCCAGAATTACCAAATAACATTTACCCTTTAAAAACCCCCAAATTCATATATGCAGGCAAAACACACATATACATATATGCATACTGTATACATACAAACTATATACATACATTCATACATACATGCAATATACAGACAGAGATTTAGATATACAAAATGGGCTCATACTGGGCAAATTTCCTTAAGATCAAGATGAAGATGAACTTTCATGAACTAATGCTATTTAGATGAATTAACGACTTTATTGAATCCTTGATTTGATTCAAATATTTTTAGGAAGAAAATTTAAGAAGATGGTTTTAGTTGTTTTGCCAGAAATATGTAATAAACTTAGAATCAAGAATAAAATGTGCCCACTCCTCATATAAGAGTAGATAAAGACTGAATAGAAAGGAATACAATGAGCTTTCATAAATTACACAGAAGAGAAATAGGCTTGGGACAGATTTGTGATCAAGGAAAAACATTCATTCTAGGTCAGGCACAAGGATAAAGCCATAGGTGTGCTCTATGATAAAGCAAGGCCATGTGAAATTGTTGCTTTGAACTTATAATGAGCTTATAGGATGAAGCACTGCTTTGAACTTACCATCAACATTCTTCTGTAACTCCCCTTTTGTGTAACATTTTATCTATGAGGTAATTTATAAAGAACTTTTGTCTAAGGAGGTATAAAAATGCTGAGAGAAAAAAAATAAAGTCTGACTTTTTGGGCTCTGCTCCATCCATGAAATGTATATATGTACATGTGTATATACATCTGCCTATATATATGTATGTAGGTGTGTGTGTGTGTGTGTGTGTGTGTGTGTGTGTGTGTGTAGATATAGATATATGCATGTGCAATTGTAAAATGGATAAAACAGGTGGGTCAGGGCCAACCAGAGTATGTGTATGTGTATGTGTATGTGTATGTGTATGTGTATGTGTATGTGTATGTGTATGTGTATGTGTATGTGTATGTGTGTGTGTGTGTGTGTGTGTGTGTGTATGTGTATGTGTAAGGGCATGGGGAGGTGTGACTGACTTCCTTCCTTCCTTTTCTTTTTACTCTCTGCCTCTCAAAGAGTTAACAAACTCTGAGCCTCTTGTCAGGTGAGGGAGGGGCCCTTGAGCTAGAGAGAAATGAGCCCAATTAACTAAGCTTTTTTTTTTTTTTCTTAATCTCCTGCTGTCATCAAGAGTTAAATTACCAGAAGTCAGTGACTTTTGGCTCCAGAATAGCAAAGAGTTAAAGAAAGGGCGAAATTGCCAAAGTAAACAGCTTTTGGCCCTGATTGCCTTTGCCAATGCCACATTCCCTTTTGCTGCCTCCTTCAGGGAACTGGATCCTTGGCAAACCTAACTGATCTAAACAAAAAGACACACGGGGGAGGTCATCACACCCCAGCACTGATCCACTAACATTTCCAGCATTGCTCTAGAAACTAGTTCTGTCTACTGCCATGCTGTACCAGGTGCTCTGTGTGCCCTAACTGAATACTTCATCAAACACAACACATGCTGAGGAAGCTCAGGAGGTGCGGCAATCGACAAGGTAGGGAGACATTTGTCTTCTGCACAAAAGAAGAAAACACCTCCAGCCAGTAACATCGAAATTCCACAAATCACACCTCAGACTACCCAGATTCATTACTTCTTCTCCTTAAAATGACTTTTTTGCAGGCTGTGGGTGCTTGTTTTGATTCTCTCATATTTGATTTGAAATTTAACCCACTCAAATTTTGCCTCTGCCTTCAGACAGCAGCATACTTCCAAATCCATTAGCTGTTGCCTCACATCTTGCATGGGCACACAAGCACGCACGTGTACATGAGTGCAGCACCATGTATAAATCCAGATGTACACACTCGTGTTGTACACATGCGCACGCGCGCACACACACAACACCATGTGTGAAGTCGGAAGACTATTTTCAGGAGTAAGTTTTCCCCTTCCACCATGTGAGTCCCAGGTATAAAATTCACATTATTAGATAGGTTCAGTAGCAAGCACCTTTTACCTGCTGGGCCATGTCACCCGCCCCGTGGGCTCTCAGTGTCACTGACTTGTTTGTTTCTGATGGCTCTGCCCTCACCTCTTTGCCTGGACTTTTACCTGTGCTGCTCCTGAGTGCTTGCTTCCACAGATCTGCCCAGTCCTCCTGCGGTAGCATCATTCATGTCCAATCTCTCTCCCACCTTCAAGCTCTTAGAATTCTTTCAGTTTGTACGGTGGATCACTCCGTTGTTTAGAAAGGGAGAGGCTTATCGAATGGCCTCTTTGCTGGGCTCCTAAATCAGGCATTGCCAGTCACCTGGCTTATGTTTCTACTTGCTTGTCTGATACACATTTTTATTTCTGTGTGTTCATAATTTGCTTTCTTAGGAAGTCTCCGTGGTTCCTCTAAGGTGTTTCCTTTACCCATGCTGGAGCCAAACTCTAAGCAACATCCTTAGCTTTCATGGCTGCTTTATCTGCTGGTCCTGTATAGTCCACATCCAAAGTCATTTCTTATATTTTGGTTGTGAGCCTAGCCTTTAACGGCTGAGCCATCTCTCCAGCCCCCAAAGTCATTTCTATCTCTCCGTTCTAGCCTTCAGTCAGAGTCCTTTGCTTGGGGCCATTTTCATATGTACTAATCAGGTCCAAGTACCCTTCCTTCTTATGCCCCCCACTGCACAGTTGCCTTCCTCTGCTTCAAATAAACCAAGCTCTTTGCTCTCGCTCTCCTCTCTCTCTGTTTCTCTCTATGTCTCTGTCTCTCTCTGTCTGTCTCTCTCTGTCTCTGTCTCTGTCTCTCTCTGTCTCTCTCTCTGTCTCTCTCTCTGTCTCTCTCTGTCTGTCTCTGTCTGTCTCCCTCTCTCTCTCTGTCTCTGTCTCTCTCTGTCTCCCTCTCTCTTTCTGTCTTTGTCTCTCTCTGTCTGTCTCTGTCTCTGTCTCTCTCTGTCTCTGTCTCTCTCTCTGTCTCTCTCTCTCTGTCTCTCTCTCTGTCTGTCTCTCTCTGTCTCCCTCTCTCTCTCTCTGTCTCTGTCTCTCTCTGTCTCCCTCTCTCTTTCTGTCTCTGTCTCTCTCTGTCTCTGTCTCTCTCTCTGTCTCTGTCTCTCTCTATGTCTCTGTCTCTCTCTCTGTCTCTGTCTCTCTATGTCTCTGTCTCTCTCTCTGTCTGTCTCTGTCTGTCTCTCTCTGTCTCCCTCTCTCTCTGTCTCTGTCTCTGTCTCTGTCTCTCTCTCTCTCTCTCTCTCTCTCTGTAATGGGTAACTGGAATACTAACTCCAAATTCCCTGGAATCTTCATTTCCTTGACTTTTACTCCCCCTAAGATAACCCAGCACTGCCCTGTCATGTCATCTTGGCTGCCTTTACTTTACTAAGCATGGTGCCAGCACTTTAGAGAGAGTTCCCCTAACGAGAAGAGTAGCTGAGACCAAGGGGTAAGAGGTAGACATTCAACACATATTTGTTAAATCACTGACTAGATGGACACTTGAATGAATGAATGAATGGATGAATGAATGAATGAATGAATGAATGCTGTCAAGTTCCTCTGAGGCACCCTAACCTTTTCGTGCTCACAGGGGTGATTCATCTTCACCCATGGTTTGTTTCATTCACGATGGTAAAATGCGCTGGGCAGCTAACAGGAAAAGCGAAGGTGACGGCGTTGATACAGTCAGAAATGTCTCCTGGCTGCTGTGGTCAGTTCCTGAACAAATGATATCCGCTCATCAATCATTGTCCTATTTCTGTCAATTAGACCTCCCCGGAGGAGTCATCAGATCAGCTCAGTCCTGAAGATTGACAAGCTAACCCGTGGTCTTCTTCCCCATGTGCAGACTCAAACACAAGGCGTTTTTAAAGCCCGGGGTTGTAACAGGATCAGAAGAGTGGAAGGTAGGGCGACAGATTTCGCGGCTCTGGACAGGGTGGGAACATGAAGGTAAGCAGCAGATGTGCACCTGACATCTTTCCAGCTGTTCTACAAATCGTCCATTTTTCTATCTGGGTTATATGTATTGAACACTGTAGTGACTGGACATTTGAAGAATAGTGCCTTTAAATGGTGCAGTTGTCTGATTTTCCTGAATAGAAGAACTCATTTCCCAATTCTTTATTTGGGTGAAGTTATGAAAGTCATATCTTTCTAGTTTTTAAAGTCATTATTTGTGGATTAACTAGAAGGTGGGATCATATAGTGAAGTAAGGGGCCTGCTGTCCTGTCTGAAAAGAAAGCAAAAAATAAAATTAAAAAAAAAAAAGCAGCAACACTTGGATGAACCTGTGTTTGGTTGTGTCTTATAGGGGCCGAGCATCCTGGCCGTGGCAGCCTTGGCCCTTCTCCTGGTGCTGTCTGTTCTGGAAAACTCCAGCGGTGCTCCGCAGGTAATCTGCATGTAGAGAATGCAAACCCGGGGTTCAGCCTCTGCTTTTGTTTTTGTTTTTTTTTCCCCCACCGGCTGCCCTGTGATAACTACTCTTCTCTCCTCCCTGCCCTACAGAGACTCTCTGAGAAGAGGAACTGGACTCCCCAAGCCATGCTCTATCTGAAGGGCGCACGTGAGTTCCAAACTCTTTATTGTCTTCACCGAGGTTGATGGGAGACTTCCGGGGACTCCTCGAAGCCCCAGAGCCAAGAGCCTGGGGAGACAGTGTCACAGCTAGCTGCAGTAAAAAGTTAGGATCTCAGACAATACAGAGATGGTAGGCGAGGGCAGGTGGGACAAAGATGGGTTCTGATGGCCGGGAAACCTCCATTGGAGAGGTGTTTGGGGTAACCTGGCACCCTCGAAGTTGAGGCAGGAGAACTGCTGTGAGTGGAAGGCTAGTTTGGTCTACATAGTAGGTTCCAGGTCAAACTAAGATCCTGTCTAGGAAAGAGGGTAGAAAGAGGGAAGAAGAAAGAGTGGGAGAAGGATCCAAGAAAGGAGAAAGGAAAGGGGAGTAGTGGGCAATAAGAAGGAAGGAAGAGGAAAAAGAGAGGGAGAGATTGAAGGGGAAAGCTGGTGGGTTGAATTTAGGGAACTACTGTTTTTGTGCGCTAACAAGGTGTCTGGGACTGGAGAAGCCTCTAATGATCTTGACAAAAGTTAGGAAGGGAGGGAGGAAGGGTGGGGGCGGGGAAGGAAAGGGAGAGACACAGGCAAGTCCCACCGGGTGGCCTGGCTGGCGGGAACCTGTGGTCTCCCCGGTCCTGGGGTCTAGCTATCCGCCTCAGTCCGCGTCTCCCCCGCAGAGGGCCACCGCTTCATCTCAGACCAGAGTCGCAGGAAGGAGCTTGCAGACCGGCCGCCTCCAGGTCAGTGAGCACTGCGGGTCAGTGAGCGCTGCACCTGCGGTGGGGTTCCACCTGCCCTATCCCCTAGCAGGCAGTTGGTGAGCCTGGGTCCCCAGACTGGCAGGGTCTGCTGTGCAGACGTAGGGCAGAGAGACTATGTTGGTTCAGGAAGCCTGGGTATTTCTGGAAAGAGCCTTACTCCTAAATACCAATTACTATTAAAGAATAAAGACGTTTCAAGTGTATCTCCCTCCTAACTTAGTAGAAACAGCTACCAAAGGTTTTAAAACAAACTCAATAAAGTAAAAGCTATTAAAAATAGGGCCAGGGATGAATGACTGGGGAGAGGATCGCTTTTCTTCAGGGGACAACTTCTGGATAAGCTATCCAGCTCATCAGCTGTACAGGAGGGAGGGGGAGGTAGGGAGGGGGAAGGAGGGAGGGTGAAGGAGGGAGAGGGAAGAGAGAGAGGGACGGGAGAAAGGGAGAGAGGGGGAAGAAGGGGAGGGGGAGAGAGCAAGAGACAGAGAGAGGGAGAGGGAGAGAGAGAGGGAGAGAGGGAGGGAGAGAGAGAGGGAGGGAGGGAGGGAGAGAGAGAGTACAAGAGAGAGAGAGAGAGAGAGAGAGAGAGAGAGAGAGAGAGATATGAATTACAGAGGATACACAGTAAGAGTTGGGGGACAGAGAGGGCGGAAACCATGCAATCAGTACTCATCACGTATGAAATTCTCAAAAACAAAATTAAATTAAGAAATAGGTCCAGGAACATTTTTTTTCCTTGATGAATTTCATGTCATTGCCGTTTAAAAAGAAGGAAAAGTAATCTTGGTAGAATTTTGTATACAGATTTCCAAGAATAAAAGCTATACTTACTTGGAGAGATATTCACCACAGCTCAGCATCCCCATAGCAGATCCTTTGCGAGCTTCCGGTTCCGTTTCTGGGTTTGCAGTGTGAATGGTCTTATTTTTTAGGGTAGAATATGTTTCTTCTCTTTCTGCTACTTCTGATTAAAACTCATGGTCTGTGCTAGATCAGGGCTGTGTCATCTGTCAACTTAAATTTGAAATAGAGTGCACGTGAATGCAGTAAATGAAATGCAAGGTAAATATTTAATTAACTTTTTTTTTTATATCAGTACACAGTGTACTCTGTTTCACAGAGTTTTTCTAGTCTCCCACAGCAGAGTAAGATTCATGTACAGGAATACTTACCTGACACAAATACTTGAATGCTAATTTATTTACAGAGCTAATTGGCAGGAATATATAAATACTTCTTTGTTTATATGAATATTAAGGGTGAGCACGTTTCTGTTTCTCCAGAAAGACGAAACCCAAATCTTCAACTGCTGACTCTCCCAGAGGCTGCAGCCCTGTTTCTGGCTTCCTTGGAAAAACCACAAAAAGGTGCCGGGGTGGTGGCTTCTCTGTCTTCTGGACTTAGGACCTTTGCATACTGATGCCTCCCTCTCCAAACCCACAGAAATGCTTGTTCAGTAAAGGCCGGTGTACTTCCTAGTACATTGAGTCCCAAGAATACAAAACACTACCTTGATGAGATGTTGTATATGAATTTCATGAACCATAGCCCACAGTTAGTAACCTTTGTTTGTTTGTTTTGAATATAATGGATATGTATCCCCTGGTTGGCTATGTAGCAAAGGCTGGCCCTGAACATGTTATCCTCCTGCCTCCACTAAATAGAACTTTTAAAACTAAAAGAGCTCCAGTCGGTTTCGTTGTTTTATAATTAAGAGCCAAAAAATATGGAATAATCAAAATCCAACTGCTCACCGTTCAGAATTAAGCCAAAAGAAAGTTCTGATGCGCCCCCCTTCCCTGTGGCACACAGCAGGAGGCACGGTTCACCCTAATAGACAGAGGCCGCTTTGTCTGCAATCCTGGGTTGTTTTCACCTTCTGTCCAGCCTCTTTAAGCCAGGAGTAGATATAATCCTCAAACAGCTGTTCCATCCCTGCAGCTAGAACGGGTAGACTTGAGGCATCTTGGCATGGATCAGCTGGGTCTTTGGAACTTCACGACCTCAGTGTAAACCCATGCCACACCGAGTGAGGTTGTCTGGGGATAACTTTTGAGTCCCTTCTCTCCTTCCACCATGATGGTTCCAGGACCCGAAATCAGTCTGTCGTTGGGCTTGAGAGCAGGCGCCCTTCCCTGCTAGGCCATCTCGCTGGCTCTAATGACTGACATGCTCTGAGTAGCTTGCGTCTGGAGATGAGCTAAAGAAGCAACGTTTTATTAACCAAAATAAATGGAGGAGTTTTGGGTTCCCGCATCATGTGTCAATCATTATCTCTAATATTTTTTCACTGCAGAATCTCTAGGTATCATCTAAATGTCTCTTTTCCCATAAACTTAGGTTCCAGTGGAGTTTGTACTGGGATGCTTTTCTGTTTCTCAGCTACCTGTGGTCGTGTATGCGTCTGTATATCCATCCATGTGCCCGCATTTTCTTTCCCTCCAGGAAAGAACCACATTATTTATTATTTTTCCAAAGATGTGAGCAAATGCGGTAGGCCAGGATTCAAATGATATTGTGAGTAGCTGAGGGAACGTTGCATTATCTAGAAGGCAATCTTTGGGAAATTAAAATCTAGGGCACGCATGCTGCATCGGCCCCTCCTCTGTACCCCCACCTCAGGTTTCACCCCTTGTACTTTGTATATAGGGCCCTGAGACCTTGTTACTATCCAATCTTTATGAGACGCTCTAGGCCTGACATGTTTGCATCCGCGTCCGACCAACGGGTGTGTTTGCCTTCGTCTCAGTGCTTACCCAGAGGAAATCACGTGACGAGGGAATATCTTCAAGTGTGTTCCCATGTCATCTTTCCCATGCCTGAGATCTACCAGCAGGAGGCACAGGGCATGCCATTTTGATGCAAGTAAATGGGTATGATGTCAAGTGTTTAGACCGGAGGCATGTTAATCAGAGCACGACATACAGCCTCATTATACCAAAGAGGTATACGTTATACTTGCCACATCACACTCAATTTACCATAGAGATCTGGATATTGGGGGGCTAGAATGTACCTTAGTTGGTAGAGTGTTTGCCCAGCAAGCACAAGGCCTTGGGGCTCAATCCCTAGTGCGATATAAAGAAGCGTGGGATTGAATGTCTGTGATTTGGGACCTGGGGAGTGGAGGCAGGAGGATCAGAAGTTCAAATACACCCTCGGCTACCTACACACTGGATAAAAAAAATGTGAATAGCCAGCCGCGTGCCAGTGTGTGGGGGCAAATTTTAAACCCAAACAAATCAAACCGGTATTTGTAAAACAGTCGTTGTTAGCATTGACCACGATTGGTTTAACTTGAGGAGTAAAAGTCTATTCCCTGAAGTTCTGTTCTTCTCTCTAAAGCCAAGACTGTGTGTTCACTTTAAATTGTTTTCTTTCTTTCTTACAGATGAAGGAGGGGATTTTGATAAAAGCAAACTCCTGGAAGACAGACGCTTTTACTGGTGAAAATGCAGTAGGCCGTCGTCAAGTGTGCTTCTAGTCATGATGAAAACCGGAACCATGTGAAAGGGGCCCCTGCACCCTCCCTTCCCCCTTAGACAGCTGCACCCTTAGGTTTAGTCACATGGACCTCTTGGCTGGAACACCACCATGTTCTGCTGCGTTGGCTTGGCATCACCCATGTCTTACATAGGCTTGGATCTCCTAGGGCCTTTCACGTGTCAAGGCTTAGGACTCAGAAATGTTCTTTCTTTTCCCACAGTCAGGCCCTATCTTGATCTTGGCTGTTTGTTTTCTGATCCCATTTCTCTCTTGCCTTTGGTGCCACTCAGCAGTAAATCTCGTTGTTCCTCCTTTTCCTATCCCCTGGAAGAGAGAGGGTACATCAGGAAGGGAGTGGATAGTATGTCTCTTTGTAACTCATCTTGGAGAGGTCAATTAAGGAGGGGGGCGAGGAGAAGATGCCCTTATAAAGCTCCCACAAAAACACATCTCTGTCACTGCTCAGATGGGGACCCTCAGTGATGCTCAAACCCTTGGAAGGTCTGTGAAGACCCAAGACCGGGAGCCTCTTTGTCTTCCTAAGAGATCTAACTGAATTCCACATAGAAACTTGGACCTTAAGATACCGGCATATAAGCAGATGGTATTGGAAGAGTTTGCTGGAGCATATGGCACAAAAAGGGACAAACCAGTTGTTCGGGTTCAGAGGTAGCCCGTTTTCTATAGCTGAAAGGTACTCCATCATGACTTTACATTAAGGCATTCCTATGACACATGTGCATGCCATATGTACTTTTCCATGCACACACGTATGCATGCACACACACACACACACACACACACACACACACACACACACATTCACATGAACATGCACACAATGGTGGAATTTGGGAGTGAGATCCCTATAGCAAGGAGACTGACTTGTTTGGACTTATTTTGGAATTATATCATGCTCACCATGGGTGGTTTTTTTCTTACCTACTCAGTTCAGAGTCATTAACAATAAGTGCACAAGTGACAAGTAGTGATACTTACTGTCCTCAGCTTACAGCTATTACCTTGTAACTACACAGTATCTTTATGTAAATACTTCTGTAATCTGATGTTTTAACCCAACTGTGTGAAGTAATCAAAGCCATGTGTATATGTTTTGTCTGCTTCTCAGTTCATAATTAAATAATAAAACTATACTCAAGTTAATGCACTGTTGGCTTCCTTCAAAAATTATTCAAGCTCTAAGTGTGAGTGGCATCATCACAGGCACCTGTCACCAGTCATGACTTAACACTGAAGTGGCTTAACTAGAGACTCCCATACCCAGCTTATGGAGTTACTGATGGGGGACAGGCTGGCACACACTGCTCATTTAAATAGTTTCTTTGTTCCAAAGCTGCTTTTACCATCTAGCTCACAAAGTAGCTTTTCTCATAGCTGCCCCATATGGTCTCCGATGTTTCAAGATGTAATGTAGCTTTTAAAAGGCTATCTAAGTAACAGTAGCTATTCAAGTAACACCCTCCTCCTCCTCACATTCCTTAAATGCTCTGCAGTACAGATGTGATGGTTAATTCTAGGGCTCCCTTTCTCCGGTTTGATAAAAACGTCTCAACCCTCCTAGGATGTGGCTTTGTTGGGTTTTCCTTGATATAACAGATGACCTGAGACTTGGTAATTTGTCATGAAAAACAAAATGTCTATTTTAACTCAGGCTTTGAAAGTCTGTGAGGTCCAAGAACATATTTCTGGCATCTCTCTAGTGTTGGGAAGAACCCAGTGCATAGCTGGGGAGAAAAGTGGAAGACAAGAGAATCCAGAGACAGAGGCAGAACAGGAGGAATGCATAAGTTTCCTAACAACACATTCTGGTGTGATGGCCCAGTCCCCAAGACCTCAAAGAACTGCATTAATCACTTTTAAAGACTAATAGGTTTCTGAATTTTTGTTTACAGTAGGAATTTAACCCAGGCATTGTGCATGCTCACTGTACGTTCTGGGCTTCACACCCAGAGCTTTTAATAACATCTTAGAAGCCCCACTCTCTAACGATAGTAAGCAAACTCCAACACGAACAGAAGGAAAGTCTACTTTCTAGCTAGAACAGCATGTGCTGCCAATTCTCTTTGTTTCTACAAAGAAATGAATGAAGTCGTGGATCGAAAATTGCTTATGTTTAAGACCTGTATTTTCACGTGGGAATTGCTGACATCAACACATGCACACGGACTGGCCCATCTCTGCAGGATGTCCAACCACTTTGTGCACAACGCAGGTGCCTTCTCTCTCATTGTATCACCCCTTACCTTAGCCTTGGCTCCTGATTGTCTGTCTCTCCAAACCCCAACACCATTGCAGTCCTGAAAGAGGAGACACGAGGTCTTTCCAGGGGCCTGGATTCTTCTAGGAAGAGCTCAATTCTGACTTTATTTAATTCTTAAAAACCACTGTGTGGAGATACAGCCAAGTCATCAAGTTACTCCATAGAGACTTGGGCCCCTCCCATGAGGCCTCTTGGGATTTCCTCCAGGAAAGTCCTCCTGGTGCTTTGAAAAGCCCTCAGCGTAACATTTGTAAGGCCTAAGATGCATAGCTGTGTGGGTAAAACCAGCTCTATTCACAGTGACTTTGCCATAGAAGGAGAGTGGTGGACTCAGGTAGCTGGGACTGCTAAAGCAAAATGCCTGCAGGTTAACAAAAACAGACTTGCCTCTTAGAGTTCTGGAAGTATAAGGTCACCATGGTGACAGAATGGATGTCTGCTATGGTGGGCATCTTTTCCCATAGGTGGCTCTCTTATGACTACACTTCTAAGTGATAGAAGCAAGGGGACTTCCTGGGGCCTCTCCTCCTCCTCCTCCTCCTCCTCCTCCTCCTCCTCCTCCTCCTCCTCCTCCTCCTCCTCCTCCTTGTCTTCCTCATCCTCCTCCTCCCCTCCTCCTCCCTCTCCCCCTTCTCCTTTTCTTTTTCCTCCTCCTCCCTCTCCTCCTCCCTCTCCTCCTCCCTCTCCTTCTCCTCCTTCTCCCCCTCTTCCTCATCACCCCTCATCCTTCCCCTTCTCCTTCTCTTCTTCCTTCTCCTCCTCTCTCCCCCTCCCCCTCCTCCTTTTCTTCCTCCTCTTTTTCCTGCCCTTCTCCTCTCCCTCCTCCTCCTTTTCTTCCCCCTCCTCCTCTTTCTCCTCACATTCTTCTTCCTCCTCCTGTTCCTCCACCTCCTTCTCTTCCTTCTCTGCCTTCTCTTTCAATTTATGCCCCTCATCTTTTTCCTTCTCCTCTCCCTTCTCCCTCCTTTCCTTTCTCTCTGCCTCCCACCCTACCTTGCTCTCTCCCTTCCTCCTTTCTTCTTTGTCCTTCCTCACTTCTTATTTTGGTACTGGAAATTCAACCTGGAGTCTCATGTGACTGAACAAGCAATCTATCTCTGAGCTGCAACCCCAGCTCGACATGCACTTTTTTAAGGTCACTAACACCATTCCTAAAGATTATACCCTTATGACCTAAACACCTTACAAAGGCCATGCTTCCAGTTCTATCATATTTGGAGTTTTTTAAGCAGGATTTAGCTTTATGTAATTCATGTCCCTTCTTCTCTGTTGGCTTGTTTGATTGTTTATGTCCATGTTTCTACTTTATGAGGAAACAGGTGCTGGATGGCAGCCTCCCCTTGGTCTTCAACCATGTGACATTGTGCCTTTCCCACTGTTACCTTCAACAACTCATCTCTAGGAAGGTTGACTCTTCCACAGATCATATTCAGAGCAAGGTTAACGGATACAGCAATAGAGTTGATCACTATGCAGTGCGGCTGACACACTGAAAGGCTAGTCAGTTATGAAAGACAGAACTGGGTGAATCTGGGGTCTGTTGTTATGCTGTGTCAATTTAGATTGCACTAGATTTGACACCCATCGGCCTATGCACAATCATACTCCATTCATAATCATTCAACCATCCCCTTACATGACCACAGGACATGTTGGAGAAGTAGGTCTTACGTTTAAGCAGACTTCTTCATTTTCTACTTTTTTTTGTTTTGTTTTTAAGATCACTTTCAGTGATGCCAGGCACTATTCACAACAAGTACTCCTCCTCACGTGCTATTCTGATTTCTGAAACATTTCAAGTAGGACATTATCAAAGAAAATAAGATCTACAAACAGCGACTTGACTCATTTAGATTTGGTAATTTATTATCAATAACAGATTGAAATTTCCAATTAGACAACAAAAGTACCATCACAGTACGGTGACACATGTCGGTGGCTACAAGTTACTATCAGTGATCTGGACACAGATTCTAGATTTCCGACGTCATTCTGTAAATATCTGTCGGTATGCATCAGGGATGGACTTGGGCTCAGCTCATTTTCTTGTGGATTTGGAATCATCTGCAGAGTGAGATAGAAATTCATGGTTTCAGTGCACATGACAAGAGAATACCAAAGCCTCGGGTTATCTAAAATATGAGTCATGTAATCATAGTCATGATTCTATCTCTGTTGGGAGAGACTTGTTTGGCATAGAGAAGCCTCATAAACATTAATCAAATGATTATGATAATGATGCTGTAAAAATCAGTAGCTAAATTTTTCTGATCATTTACATTAACTATTATTTTTTAACATAGGGTCCTTCTCTATAGCCCAGTCTGGTCTTCCAATTATGACAATCCTCCTGCCCCAGCCTTCTGAGTGCTAGGATTACAGGTGTTGAGTTACCAGGTCCAGATAAATTAACCATCTTTAAAATGCCTCCAGTCCTGCCCCTTTAAAAATCCTCCTCACTTCTAAATTTGCAAGGATAACAGGACTAGAAGACCAAATTACAAAATGGTAATTCACTAAATCTCCTCCATTCTCTATGGGCACAGAAAAGATTCTATTGTGATTCTTAGAGGAATTTAATGCTCAGAGAAACATCCTTACTTCATTTGAGCTCAGTTCTTATATTCTCCATGAAGCTTTTTCTTCCCCTTTGGGATGTGGTTCAGGGAAAATGGTGACTTGATGTTTAGCCGGTCCCTCTCAGCCTCCTCTTCCTCATCATATCTCTCATCCTCATCCCCTTCGTTTTCCACATCGCTGCTCTGAGGACTTGAAGTCTGGGATCCTGATGGGGAAGGTGGTACTGAGGAGGGCCTGGGATACTTAAAGCCATCCGTCTGCCAAAGACAAATGAGGCACAAATGTTACAAAAGACTTCTTGGTTTTCTCTTGTTTTCGTGTTTGTTTGTTTGCTTGTTTGTTTGTTGTTGTTGAAGCAGGGCCTCTTCTCTATAGCCCTGGCTGTCCTGGAACACACAATACTCACAGAGCTCCACCTGCCTTTGCCTACACCCCTGGCTGGTTTTATCTTTCTTAATGTAATGGTCTTTAGTTTTTTTAATTACATTGTATAACACACACAGACACACACACAGAAACAGAGATAGAGACAGAGACAGAGAGAGACAGACAGAAACACACAGACAGAGAGAGAGAGAGAGAGAGAGAGAGAGAGAGAATAGGTGATTACAGATACCAGATGAGAATCCCCAGGGCTGAAGCAACAGGGATTACTCCTCCTTGAGGAATGCTGGCAACTGAACTCAGGTTCTATGAAAGAGCAGCAAGCACTCTTAACTGATGCTTAACTGGTCCACCTCTGACCTCTTGGTTTTCAATGATGCAGGCAGTACCAATGCTGGTTTAATTGTCTTTAGGTAGTCACTTGTGATCCTTCAGGTGCTTGTGAACTTTGATGCTGGTACTGTCACCGTTAAGATCGATTCTTTAAACATGCAGGTATCTTTGATGAAGCAGTAAAGTGGATCGAGTGCTATACTGTCTACAATAATTGTATATAATTGTAAACTGTATAATCTAATATTTTAGCAATATTGTTGCAAATTTGTCCTTCCTGTTTCCCCTCTGAGACAGACAGAGACACAGATGGAGAGACAGACAGACAGACAGATAGACAGACAGAGAAAAAGCAAATGACTTGCTGGAGGCCACAGCATGTACGTGGTACATGGAAGTCAGTTCCAGATCTGTGACAACCCCAGGGTCTTTCTTTAGTCTCACTTGTATTGTTCTGTCATCTTTCAAATATTTTGAGAAAGTTCCAGGACATAGGCTACCACCAGCCACCACCAGAGAGAATCTGGATGGCTGGGTGTCCTTACGGATGCCTGAGATTGTACCAGCTGCATCATTTTATTCCATAACAAAACACCACATGGTCGCGTGACACAGCCCAGCTAGCTCAGAGTCACTGAGAAAGCTCACTTGACACAGCCATGATGGACATCAACTGTGTGTCATGAATAACCCACCACAAGCCACATGCCAAAGGAGACTGTCACTCCCTCAGTGACCTGAATCAGCTCAAGACAGTTTCCTCAGAGAGGGGTGGGCTGAATGACTCCCATCCTTCTATGGTAAAATACTAATTAATTCCCTATACTCCCGTGTATATAAGTGGCTCCAATTGGTCTCCCTAGGTCAGAGGAAGGAGAAGGAAGGAAAAGGACAAAGAGGAAGAGGAGGGGAAACGGTGAAGTTGGTGTGTGTGGGGAAGGCAGGGGCGATGATCTAATCCATTGGAGTCATGTGTGAAAGCATAGAGGAATCTTTAAAAAAGAGCTGAACCAGCACTTAGGAGTAAGAGCTAAATACTAATTGAATAAAATATAAATGGGTGGACAGAGCGAGGTGGGAAGTGAAGGTGCATCTTTAGATGAATGAGGCAGCCAACCCTCCCAGTGTTCACATGGTAACCGCAGAGCTTGGAATGTGCAGAGGAAGAAGAGGGATTCTCTTGCCTCCTCTGGGACTAGTCCTTCTCTATCTCTTCCAGAAATCAAAGCTAGGTGGGCTAGGTGTTGGGTTATTCAGTAAAATTGTTGTAGAACAAATGACTCTTGCCTGAGAGCCCTGGTCAGAGCGCAGCTGGACTCAAGCTGAGCCAGTGATGTGGATGGATGGTTTCGGGGAGGTGGTGATGAAACTGATGACCCTTGACACTGAGCATAGTAGGTGTGAAAATATTAAAAACCCATTTGTGGATATATGCTCAGAAGAGGCTCCTTCAGGACATAGAGGCCCTGAACAAAGTGGGTCTTTTCTGTTTGTTTGTTTGTCGGTTGGTTGTTGGCGTGTTTGTATGTTGGCATGTTTGTATGTTTGTATGTTGGTATATTTGTATGTTGGTGTGTTTGTATGCTGATATGTTTGTATGTTGGTATGTTTATATGTTGGCCTGTTTGTATGATGGCATGTTTGTATGTTTGCATGTTGATATGTTTGTATGTTAGCATGTTTGTATGTTGGCATGTTTGTATGTTGACATGTTTGTATGTTTGTATGTTTGTATGTTGGCATGTTTGTATGTTGGCATGTTTATATGTTTGTATATTGATATGTTTGTATGTTGATATGTTTGTATGTTGATATGTTTGTATGTTGGTGTGTTTGTACCCTTGTTTCTTTAAGGCAGACTTATTCCTTGCTGCTCATATTTGCCTTAAACTAACAAATCTAAATAACCCTCATGACCTAGCCATCTGAATAACTGAGACTATATGTGTGTGTACCTACGGCGATCTTATATACAATGTAGACCCAGGTGTTCAACCTGCCATCCATGCTCCACCTGTGGCTATGAAGCCAAGCATGGCTGTGCATGTGGCTCAATACAACACTGCAAACTTCTCTTTAACATAAGATCTCCTTCTTTATTCTCTTTAAATGTCAATTTGATTGCATGATTCTCAAGTGTACACGAGAATGCAGTATTGCAATATCAAAAGGGTGCACGCCCTTAGGATATCTCGTCTCCTCACTCTGAAGTGTCCCCCAATGGGTGCAAGGCTGAAAGGCACAGTCCTCGGGCCAGTGTGTGGATACCAGCAGAGACTAATCATGCTCAAGAGAAAAGCCTGGACACGGCTTCAGGGCGTGTGCCATCTCCTGTCTTCAGAAGAGCTCGTGTGTGGGCTAGGCTAGTGTCACTGATAGAGATGTCTAACTGGACATTAGAAGACGACTCCTGTGGGCTGTGCTGAATGGGACATAAACACTCAGCGGCTCCAATTCCTCCTCTGAGCTTCAATTTTCTCTATTTTCCTCTTGCCAAGTGGCCATTCTAAATTAAAACACTTCCCTAGATAGAGAGCTACCTCCTGTTAGACCAACCCGCTTTGTTGTCGAATAGCTCTCAGGAGAATCGGAGAGTAACACAGCCTCCAAACACCAAGGCAGAGAAAGGTGTAATGAAGACATACTTCTCTTATGGTATGAGTTAGCCATCTACATATGTGTACCTCAGTTCTTCGCTCTGACTCAACACTTAGAAAGGCATACTATTGGCCTATTTTGCTACTTTCCAGATTCAAACTTATTGTTAGAACTGCCAAATAAGAATTGTCATTTTTGTAAAAGGCAAACAACACAGTCAGTATTTACCGTTGGTGGGGATGTGGGCTCCAGGTGGAATTTGTCTGGAAAAGCCCTGCTCAGTGTCAGATGTCTGGCATGCTGGTAATACTGTCAAGAGAAAACCACTTTGCACATCAAAATCACATTAGCTATGTCAATAACCAAGTTATGATATAAAGTTCTATGTTTCTAAGCCTGAAATGCCTATCTAGATATTAACTGATATGTAAAACTTATTGTGGGTTATCGTGTAATATTTTACCCTATCTCACATTGCATTGACCAGTAGCTAGCTGTATATATGAAGTTGGGGCATCTATGGGTACTAAGTTTGAGAACAAATGAAGAAATGACCATCTATAATATTATTAGCTGTCGATATACATGCCCAGAAATACTGTAAAACATTGAGGGAGATCTGCTGTGCTGGCCAAGCTGAGCTGTGGATTGAGTACAAACGTGACTGAAAATGGCTTTCATTTTTAAGTATCTAGATCTGGACACTAACCCTGCCCAGACCTAGGTAAGGAACAGAACCTCTGAGGCCCAGACCCTCATGATCTCTGTTCAAACGAGGTGGTGACATTAACTACTTAGGTCACAGTGAGCAGCATCTTTCTTGGGTGTAGACACTCAGCAGGTGGCTGCATCTATTTCTTGGCAAGGAGAACCCAATACTATGCAAAAAGCACACTAGAAGAAAGCTAAGGTACTTTGCTTGTTATCAAATCACTCAGTTTTAAGATAGGTGGACAAGTGGGGGTTGGCACACCCACTGCACAGGTGTAAAGGGTCATTGTCTCTACTTGGATTCACAAACAGTTTCCTTTCCACCCTCCATTGTTGAAATCATAATTGCATTATTGGGCTGGGGATTTAGCTCAGTGGTAGAGCGCTTGCCTAGGAAGCGCAAGGCCCTGGGATCGATCCCCAGCTCCAAAAAAAAGAAAAAAGAAGAAAAAAAAAAAACCAAGCAAAGTACTTTCTCTTGACCTTTCTTTTTAACTCCATAAGGCATTTCTTTATTATTATTATTATTATTATTATTATTATTATTATTATTATTATTACTTTTATTGGATATTTTCTTTATTTACTTTTCAAATTTATCCCTCTTCCTGGTTTCCTCTCCAGAAACCCCCTACCCGATCCCCACCCCTTACCTCCATGAGGGTGTTCCCCCACCCACCCCACCCACTCCCTCCTGTCACCCACCTCCCCACCCTGGCATTCCCCTACATAGGGGCATCAGCCTTCACAGGACCAAGGGGCTCTCCTCCCATTGATGACCATCCTCTGCTACATATGCAGCTGGAGCCACGGGTCGCTCCATGTGTACTGCTGGGTTGGTGGTTTAGTCCTGGGAACTCTGGGTTATCTGGTTGATTGGTATCATTGTTCTTCCTAGGAGGCTGTGAACCCCCTCAGCTACCTTAGCTGACTCCTCCACTGGGGACCCAGTTCTCAGCTCAGTGATTGGCTGTGAGCACCTGCCTCTGTGTTTGTGAGGCTCTGGCAGAGCCTCTCAGGAGACAGCTATATCAGGCTCCTGTCAGCACACACCTCTTGGAATCCCCAATAGTGACTGGGTTTGGGGACTGCATGTGGGCTGGATCCCCATGTGTAACAGTTTCTGGATGGCCTTTCCTTTAGAGTCTCTCTCTCTCTCTCTCTCTCTCTCTCTCTCTCTCTCTCTCGGTCTGTCTTTCCACACTTTGTCTCTGTATTTCCTCCTGTGAGTATTTTATTCCCCCTTCTAAGAAGCAATACCTGTTATGAATCAAGCTAAGCACTGGCCAGGTTTGTGCTACATCCTGATGGACTTGATACCACGGATATCTAAACCCATGAAGACTTGGGCTTATAAGTTTGAGAAATCGCATTCAGTTAAAAAAAGTACAGGAATGAAGCCCTGCAATTTCAGTTTATGGTACCGAGCTGATTTTATATATTGTGACTAGAGGCAAGATTTCCATCCTGCATGATGACCTCGGCATGCTCCTCCACACTGCTGAGGAACTTGCTTACTCTGCCCAGGTATCTCCAGTCCAGAAGATCTGAAAGCCTCTCGGTGCGGTTCCTCTGGATGATTCTTTGGCGGCGGGACTGTTTACAGAACCCATAGAGAAACTGAGTCAGCTGGTTGCAAGAATCATCTGGAGAGCGGAAGCGTCTGTCGACGATATAAATACCTGAAGAACACACACACACACCACACATCAGAACACAACTTCCAACCTGGAGCCAAGGAACACTGCTCCTCTCTTCTTTCTCTCCTCAGGCTCTGTCAAAGACCACGACCAGCCCGCCATCAGTCCCCTGCCTTAGCTACAAACGACCTTCACTCTATCTTTTCCTCTCCAAATGTTGTTTTCTATAATCTTTACTAAATTATTGTTTATTTTTCTTCCATGTGTATTGGTGCTTTGCCTGTCTTCATATCTGTATAAAGGTGTTGCTTCCCCTGCAACTAGAATCACAGACAGTTGTGAGCCGCCATGAGGGTGCTGGAAACTGAAATCAGGTCCTCTGGAAGAACAGCCAGTGCTCTTAACCATTGAGCCATCTCTCCAGTCTGTTTCCTATGATCTTCTAATCATTAAAACCTACCAGCAACCCTCTGCCAACACAGCAGGCCCAAAGATCTTGAAGACAAGATCTGCTGTGTTGGCAAAATATCAAGCTCTTTGGGTCAGTAATTCTCTAATTAATTGATACTAACCAGAACCACCAGATGGAATCTAACACCAGGTCCCCTCTCCCCAACTCTGTCCTCCCACTTACAACCTCTAAACCTAACAGCGAGAGCTGCCTTCTTCAGACATGACAGCCAAGGCACAGACAGAGCAAATCCTGGTCTAATTTTCTTGTTGCTAAGCAACATGAACGAAAAACCGAGAATTCTCCTACAGTCTTAAATAAGTGATTTTTTTCTACCTCAATACACGGATCTTTAAAAGAATAAAAGTGTTTTATATGCAGTGTTTCCCAACCCTTCTAATGCTGTGACCCTTTGATACAGTTCCTCATGCTGTGGTGATCTCTAACCATAAAATTATGCTGTAATCTTGCTACAGTTATGAATCATAACATAAAGATCTGATACTCCGGATATCCAATATGACACCCCTGTGGAAGGGTTCTTGGATACACAGGTTGAGACCTGCTGCTACCGATGAACCAATATGTATACTCCAATACTGTGTTACTGCTCCTAGGACTTAAAAGACCCTATCACCACCATCAAGAAATAAGTTAAAGTTTGCTCAGGGTCTGCCCTTTGGTAATTCTTCTTAGGGGAAGTATATTCAATATTAAGAGCATTCTTTTCTGTGGATTTCTATTTAAATCCACTTTTAATTAAACAAGAATACAAACTCTTGTTTCATTTCAGGACAGCTTTAGAGGTATGCACAGTGAAGACCCAGAAGTCAGAATGGGAAGGAAAAAATATCTCACCGTACGCGGTAGGGTCAGCCACATGCTCCTGCATGAAACACCCGAAACCAGAGAGGTTCGTAGTCACACTGGGGATGCCCATCACTGTGCATTCGGCTGCCGGAGAATGGACAAAGAGTGAGCTTCAGACCCGCTCCCAATCCTCACATGCATGTGGAGGAGAAAGGTCCTGCCTGACTGGATGTAGCGATCTTTACTCTCATCTACACCCATGGCACAGAAAATCTTCGAAACACCCTGTGGAGTGTGACTGACGTCATCCCACACCGATAGGTGAGAATTTAAAGCACGGGGAGTGGTTGTGACTTGGCCCCTTCCCAGAACCGGGGCACTCGGCAAAGCTGGGACTAGAAGCAAGACGTCCAGTCCTAGAGCTCTTGCTGGTACCCGCTGCTCTCTGCTGTCTGAGCCCAGCCAGCTAGTTCCGGTTTGGTTTGCTCTGTTCCACGCTTGGGACTCTGCTTTGCGACTTTAGCGGGTTGAGTTTGTGTTCGGATACAGCCAAGTTCTCTGCTCCTGTAATCTCAACATACACACCTGCTACTCTCTTGAGCTTGCAGGGAATTCATGGTCTAAGTCTTCCCTTCCCTTTTGAACAAAACCTGTTTTCTGCACAGCTACGTCTAAAAGTATCCTTCTTTTAAAGATAGCCACATTTTCTTTGTTCATTTGGGTGTGAATGTGCACATTCCCGTAGTGCCTGATATCAAGGAAATTTCCTTGAGTGTTTTTCAACCTCATCCATTTAGGCACGGTCCCTCCATCAAAGCCAGAGCTTGCTGGTATGGCTAACGTAGCAGGCTTATGGCCACTCTCTTGGGGCCTTTGGAAGGTGCTGGGGATCTGAATGCTGGTCCCCAGGCATGCATGGCAAACGTTTTGACTCCTGAGTCATCTCCCTATCCAACATCTGCATTTTAAACAAATAATCTATATCTCTTTGATTACAGAAATGGTTTTGGTTCTTGAGAGGAGATGGGTGTAAAGGTTGAGCCTGTTACACGTGGTGTGGTGCAGTGTGATGCACTTTTAGAAAAGCTTTTTCTCCTCTGTTTGGAGTTTTTCCTCCTGGCCCAGCTCTGCAGCTACACAGCGATGTTTTTAACCTTTAGTGGGTGGCGGAAGGAGAGTGCATGGGGATTAACAGCTTCTTTGAAATCTACTGAAAATTTTGGAACTCTTCCTGGGAATAATTCATAGATCTATGCATTCATCTTTGCCTAAAACGCCATGAGAGTTTAAAAAAACCTATTTTTTCTCATTAAATAATTTACTAATACATTTTGTAGTAACAACCAGGGAACCATGAAAGCTCAATGTATGTCCCTTGAATGAATTTAATAAAGTGTTTCTCGAGCTTTCTCAAAGCACAGTGCTGGTGTCTTAGCATATATATATATACACACACACACACACATACATATGGCTGTACTAAGCACCATGACCACAAGCAACTTGGAAAGGAAAAGATATATATCATCTTATATCTCACAGTCCATCCTGAAGGGAATAAGGGTAGACACTCAGTAGGCACCTGAAGGCAGGAACTGAAACAGAGGCCATGGAGGAATACTGCTTACTGGTTACTATCCATGGCTGCTTTCATATACAACCCAGGCTCAGCTGCTTAGGCCTGGCACGCCCACAATGGGCTGGATCCTCCCATATCAATCATTAATCAAGAAAATTTCCCACAGACTTGGCTTACAGTCCAATCTGATAGAGGTATTCTCTCAAGCAAGGTTCCCTTTCCCCAAATAACTAGCTTGTGTCAAGTTGCCAAAAAAAAAAAAAAAATAGCCAGCACAGTTGACTTTAATGAATGCTTTCTACAGTTAGAGCATCACTATTTAATACTATTATAAAATAAATAGAGAGATGATGTAATATGAGGAGGCTAAATTATACACAGGAAAGATTTTCTTTCTTCAATTATCAGTTTAGAAGTGAGAAGATGACTAACCCTCTCTGTTGTTTCTATCAGAACCAGTATTACCACCCCATCCCCAATCATTGCTATGCCCTGGGCCCCAATTCCAGCAGATACCCCCCTGTCCAAACAAAGGTCATGCCAGAAAACCAGGGCCCAACTTCAGCAGAGACTCCCTGCTGGAGCAGAGCCCACACTAGCCATGGCAACTCCAGCTTACAATAAGGTGGAGACTTCCTACTGAATCAAAGACCATGCAGGTCTCTACAACCCTAGTCCTCAACCCAGCCAGACACTCCTTGCTTGACAAGAGACCACAGTGGTTACCAGAAGTCCAGCCCCCAACTTGGGTGGAGACCCCTGCTCAACCACAGGCCTGACAGGCCAGAAGAAAAGAGAGGAAACAGAGATAAAGGAACAAAATACCCCTGCCACCAAGACAAACCCAGAAATTGACACCTAGACCTATAATCCTTCTAAATTCAGATGTACACAATCAAAAATAGCCAGTGCAATATGTTACCAACAGAGCGTGGCTGTACTACTACAGAAAACCCTGACTATTCCAACACAGATGAAACAAAGAGAAAAAAATCTTTAAAACCAACATTATGAAGATTCTAGAAGAGGTCCTAAAAGAAGAACTGAATAAAGCCCTTAAAGAAATCAAGGAAAAGACAAACGAAAAATTGAAGAAAATGAATAAATTCCTTCCTTATAGAATGCCAAGAAAAAACACAGTTGAAAAACACAGTTCTTATCTTCTATTTAAGATAAGAAAACAGAAATTGAAGCAATAAAGAAAACAAAACTGGGGGAATTCTGGAAATGAAAAACTCTAAGGACATGAACAGGAACTGCAAATGCCATCACTGCCAACACAGTAGAAGAGATGGAAGACAGAATCTCAGATGTTGAAGCTACAAGAAATAGATACATCATTCAAAGAAAATGTTACATCTAAAAATTTCCTGACATAAAACATCCAGGAAATCCAGGATACTACAAAAAGACCAAGCATACAAATAACAGGAAAAGAAAAAGGATTCCCAGCAAAAAGCCCAGAAAATGTTTTCAACAAAATCATAGCAGAAAATTTTCTTAACCTAAAGAAGGAGTTGCCTATGAAAGTATTAGAAGCTTACAGAACACCAAATAGATTGAACCAGAGAAGAAAGTCATTTAGACACATAATAATCAAAACATAAAACATATAGAACAAAGGAAGACTATTAAAAGATGTAAAGGAAAAGGGCCAAGTAACATAGACCTATTTGAAGTACATCTGACTTCTCAATGAAGATTCTAAAAGCCAAAAGGGCTTGGGCAGATGTGCTACAGACTCTAAGACTATAGTTATGAGCCCAGACTATTATACCCAGCAAAAAGTTCAATAACTATAGATGGAGAAAACAATATATTCCACGATATAGTCAAATGTAAACAGCATCTATCTACAAATCCAGCCCTACAGAAGACACTACAGAGAAAAAACTCCAACCCAAGAAGGTTAAATGCACCCATAAAAAAATCAAGAAATAATCTCACATTGACAAAAACAAAAGGAGGGAAACACACACACACACACACACACACACACACACACACACACACATGGAGAGAGAGAGAGAGAGAGAGAGAGAGAGAGAGAGACTCACACACACATACATACATACCACCACCACCAAAATAACAGGAATTAACAACCATTTGTCACTGATATCTCTTAATATCAGTGGATACAATTCTCCAATAAAAAAGAAGCAGACTTACAAAATGGATGTGAAGGTAGGATCCATCCTTCTGTTACATAATAGAAACACACCTCAACAGCAAAGATAGACCTCAGAGTAAAGGGTTGGAAAGAGAGCTTCCAAGCAAATGGACCTAAGAAGAAGCTGGTGTAGCTATTCTACTATCAAACAAAATAGACTTCAAGCCAAAATTAATCAAAAGAGATGTAAAACAACAGACACTCCATACTCACCAAAGGGAAGATCCACAAAGATGACATTTCAATTCTTAACATCTATGCCCTGAATGCAAGGCCACCTATGTTTGTAAAAGAAACATTTCTACAGCATAAAACACACAATGACCCTCACATATTGATAGTGGGAGACTTCAATATCCAACTCGAACCAATGTACAGTTCATCCATGCAAAAAATAAACGGAGAAATACTTGTGCTAACAGATATAAACCAAATGGATATAATAGATGTCTACAGAACATTTCACCCAAACACAAAAGAATATATCTTCTTCTCAACACCTCACAGAACTTTTTCAAAAATCGACTATGTACTTGGTCACAAAGCAAGTTTCAACAGATAAAAGAAAATTGTGTAATAGCCCCGTGCATCCTATTAGACCAGCACGGATTAAACAATAACAGAAAGCCCGCAGACTCGTGGAGACTGAGCAACTCTCTACTGAACGACTTCTAGGTCAGGACGAAAGTAAGAAAGACATTAAGACTCCCTATACTTCAATGAAAATGGATGAACAACATGCCCAAACTTAGAGGACACAATAAAAATGGTGTTAAGGGAAAGCTCATAGCACAGACATGAAAACATTGGAGAGATCTCTTACTAACTCTTACTAACAACTTAAGAGCACATCTGAACGCTCTAGAACAAGAAAAAACAAGAGGAGTAGATGGCGAGAAATAATCAAACAGTGGCTAAAATCAATTAAGTAGAAACAAAGAGAACTTAATACCATGAACTATCAAAACAAAGAGTTGGTTCTTTGAGAAAATCAACAGGATAGACAAACGGTCATCCAAACTAACTAAAAGATGGAGAGAGAATATCCAAATTAACAAAACCAAGGATGAAATCAATGGAATCGAATTGAAGTTCCAGATGTAAGTCCAAACATCTATGGACACCTGAGTTTTGATAAAGAAGCCTGAAATACACAATGATAAAAAACTTTAACAAATGGTGCTGGTCTAACTGGATATCCGGATGTAGAAGAATGCAAATGGACTGATACTTATTACTCTTCGTAAAACTCAATTCCAAGTGGGTCAAAGACTTCAACATAAAACCAGACACAGTGAACCTGATAGGAAAGAAAGTGTGAATAGACTCAAACATCTGACAGATGGTTAATATCCATAAAATACAAAGAATTCAAGAAAGTACACATCAACAAACCAAATAACCCAATTAAAATGGGGTACAGATTTAAAGGGAAAACCCTCAACAGAGGAATCTCAAATGCCTGAGAAACACTTGAAGAAAAGTTCAACATCCTTAGTCATCGGGAAAGTGCAAGTCAAAACTGCTTTGAGATTCCACCTTACATCTGTCAGAATAGCCAAGATCAAAATCACAACCGACAGCCCCTGCTGGCAAGGATGGGGAGCCAGAAGGACACTCCTCCGTTTCAGGAGCAAAAACTTGTACAGCCACTATAGAAACCATTATGGCTGTTCCTCAGAAACATGAGACCCAGCTATACCGCCCTCATGCGTACACCCAAAAGACACTTTATCCTACCACAAGGACACTTGCTCAATATAGCAGCCTTATTCATAATAGCCAGAGATCAAAAATAACCTAGATGCCCCTCAACCAAAGAATGGATGAAGAGAATGTAGGACGTTCACACAATGGACTACTATTCAGCTCTTTTGGGGGGGGAAATGACATCATAAAATTTGCAGGCAAATAGATGGAACTAGAAAAAAATCATCTTAGGTGAGGCAACCTATACTCAGAAAGACAGACAAATGTCCTCACTTATAAGTGGATATTAGCTGTTAACTAAAGGATAACAGACTCAGAGAGGCTAAGTAATGTGGAGGCTCTAGCAAGCAGGCATGGATCTTTCTGGGCAGAGGAAATGTAAAAGATTATGTGGGTGGACTGGGGGAATTGGGGATGGGAACGTGAAGAATCAGGCTGGGGAAGGGAATGAAGGAGAGAGAGAGAGAGAGAGAGAGAGAGAGAGAGAGAGAGAGAGAGAGTAAGTAAAAGGGAATTGGTGATTCAGGGGTGTTTGGGAGAAATGTGGGTGGGTACCCAGTGCAGTGGAAACTTCTTGGAACCTATGAGGGTGACTCTAGAGAGGACTTCTAGTAATGGGGGATGTGGGGCCTGAACTGCCATCCTCTGTGAGCGGGTAGGCATACAGAGGAAGGACTAGGACAACAACACAGGCATGAAACTTTCGACCCACAACCTGTCTTGCCTGTAAGATGCGCTGGGGCCATGGTGACTTAGAGTTTGTGGGAGTGGACAGTCAGTAACAGGTCCACTCCACGAGAGGAAACTCATGCCTGACACTGCCTAGATGGCTGGAATCAGGGAGCTGGATGGCCCAGAGACCTAGGGAGAAACCAAACACAACTGTCCAAAAATAAATAAGTAAAATAAAATCAGTCAATTAAATGATTCCTAATGATATTCTACTACACATAGCATTGATACCCAGCCCAACTGTCATCAGAGACACTTCCTCTAACAGCTGATTGAAGAAGATGCAGAGGCCCGCAGACAAACATTAGGCAGAGTTCAGGGAACCCCAAAAGAGAGGGGGAGGAAGGGAGAGGTTGAGGATACAAGGAGAACACAGCCCACAGAATCAACTAAGCAGGGTTCATAGGAGCTCATAGAGACTGAAGCAGCAATCATGGAGCCTGTATAAGTCTAACCTAGGTCCTCTACATATGTGTTGTGGTTGTTTATCTTGGAGTTTTTGTGTGACTTTTAACAGTGGCAGTGGGGGCTGTCTCTGACTCTTTTGCCTGTCCTTGGGACTCTTTTCCTCCTACTGATTTGCCATGTCTAGCCTTTTGTGAGGGTTTGGGCCTAGTCTTGTTGTATCTTGATATGCCATGCTTGGTTGATATCCTTAGGAGGCCATTTTTTAAGTGAAATGTCGGAGCAGTGGATTTGGGGAAAGCAGAAATGGGGAGGCCTGGAATTAGTGGAAGGCAGGGAGGCTTTAGGCCAGGATGTATTGTATGAGAGAAGAAAAAAACAAAACATATAAGTAACACCAAATTTTAGAACTATAGGGGAGAAAGAAACAAAGTAACTAGGTAGATGCATCTTTATGTCAACTTCCAAGAAGTAGTCATATTTACTTTGTTAAAGTTTTGATAATTTCCTACTGCTGACAGATTGCCCAGGTGGCTGGCAGAAACTCTGGGTGCAAAATCACCTAAAAAGGAAAATTCTAATAAAGAAAAGGAAAAATTAAAAAGCAAATCCTCTCTAGTTTGCTTATCCCAGTACGACAGGGTCCTCGTGTTGTCATCTGATGGCAGTGAAACAAGAGAGGAGGACAGTACCAGCAGCAGAACCTCTCTCATGCTCTGAGGGTTACAGTATTCTCTCCTTAGAGAATTCCAGAATAAAAGTATAGGCCTGGGGGCTGGAGCAATGCTTCTGCAGTTAAGAGCACACGTTGCTCTTTCAGAGGACCTGGGTGTAGTTCCCACCATGCACACAGAGGCTCACAGCCATCTCTGACCCCAGTTCTAGAACATCTGACGTTCTTTTTTGATACTTGATGGCATATCATGCATGTGCTACAAGCATACATGCATGCAGACAAAACAACTACACACAGGAAAAATATAAATGGATAGGCATTGTGAAAGTTCTCTTAATTATAGTTTCCCCTTTACCTGGCCTCTGCTGTCCCTTGAGCTATAGTTAATAATTTTTTTAGCATTTTGCTTTAAAATAAGTGGAATTGTACCTAAATCAGGAAAAGTATTTCTTATTACCAATATGTATGACACAAGAAAGCAATTACCTTGTTCTTTCCTTCTGGAATACAGGCAAAATGTCTATTTTTTAATTTATTGTTTATTTTGTGGTGCTGGGGATTGCAGAGAGGGTTTTGCATATCATCAGTACGTGTTCTACCTCCGACCTGTGCCTCTAACCCATGTTTCTCTTTTAATAAGATGCTTCAGTACAAATGTAAATCCATCACTCTTGTTGCTAATAGTAACCACACCACTTAGGGACCAGAAGAGAAAATGACAGAGTAGATTTGAGATTTCACTATCAATCAGAAAGAAGAAGAAGAAGAAGAAGAAGAAGAAGAAGAAGAAGAAGAAGAAGAAGAAGAAGAAGAAGAAGAAGAAGAAGAAGAAGAAGAAGAAGAAGAAGAAGCTAAAACCTAGAGGTGGCAGAGTTTCTGATATTGTATGGCACTGGCTACCATGCCTTACCCAACACCAGACGCATGCTCTCTTAAACTACCCATCTTTTGAAAGACAACAATGCAGAGGGTTTTTCAAGGCTGACTTTTGTTTCACAAAATTGATGTAAGTGTTTAAAATGTGTTCTTCTGAAATACCTTGTAGGAAACCATATGGTAAGACTTCCAATTTTTATACTTGCTCTATACATCTGGTTCCTACTTCACATTAATGAGATCTGTAGAGATTACCAAATGGTATGCAATCCTCACAAAACGCCGTGTTCCTCTTTGGACCACAGTGAGGCACCAGGCTGTGGGTATCACTTAGGAGGCAGCAAACCCCTCTGTGGTGGACTAACAGAGGTGGTGTCCCTATTCTTAGGTTGGAATCTGCAAAGCATTAAATTGACCCCCAAAATGATCCAATCCAAATCGTTTTTAAACAAACGGACAACAAAGCCACCATAGAAATTTCTGATCAATCTTAACACCACACACACACACACACACACACACACACACACACACACACACACACACACACGAAACAGCACGCAACCAAATCAGAATTTGCCCACAATCTCCACATACATCACATACCTGGCGTGTAACCCCAGGGCTCATAGTATGATGGAAATACCCCAAGGTGACAGCCTCGGACAAACTCTTCATAATCCATTGGTAGTAGGGGGCTGGTGGAGGACAGGAATTCTGGGTGTAAAATCACCTAAAAAGAGAGTTCTTTTGAAGAAAGTTCTGATGAAGAAAATAAAGCCAAAAAAAAAATTCATCTACACTCTGTTTATTTCAATACTAGAGAGTCCTGTGTTGTAATTCAGGGATAGAGGGAAAGATAAACTGTGAAGAACATGGATTCTGCTTTCCTCCTTCCTCCTGTCTGTAGCTCAAACTCTACTCTGTGCATTTAACATCGGTCTCAGCTCCGCATCATGGGTCACAGGGTAGAGAGGTCACTCACCTGTTTCTGCTTTCACATTATACTAGACACCTCCCGCCCCAAGGCTTCTCCAGCCTTATTCCCCAATGGGTTATATTTGGTTCTCCATCTGCTGACCTCTGTCTTATTTTGTCAGTTTGTTCCCAACTTGACCAGGAACGAGGGGGTGGGTCACTCATCACCCACACACGAGTTAGCTGAGGGAAACGAGGCTCCCGGGAGGGAGATCGTGGAACACTCATGTCCTGATTAAACTTGCCATCCCCTCTCACCCAGAGGCGGTTGCCTCCTACCATACTTGGCTTTTATTCCTCAAGGCCTTCTAGTCTGCACAGCAACTGGAGTCCCCTGTAACAATATGATAGCCTGGAAAAGGCCGAGGTATCTGGAGTTAGCAGCTACTCTGCATCGGAGCATATGCAGAGCGCAAGGCATGTTTAGAAAAGCTACTCTAAATGATCGCTACACGTCATTGTCCAGTTGTCCTTGCCCATCTAGACATACAAAGTCCTGTACACACCCATCCCTTAAGAATATTCATTCATGTGCAGAAAGGAATCTTAACATCTTCCTCCATGTTCTCTCTCTGCTGCTTCTCTTCTCCTTGCTCCAGTCTCCTCCTCTCTCTAAAACTTTTCTCCCGCCCATCCTTCCTTCTCGTCCAATGACAGGCCTCGTTCTATCTTGTACCTGCCTTCACCTGTATGACATCATCCTACACTCTTCATGTAACTCTTTGAGGTAGGGTCCCTCTTTACCCCAGAGCTCATTTAACCCGGGCGCTTGCTAGTAAGCTCCGGGAGATCCCCCTGGATTCCCCCGAGCACTGGACTACAAGTGCACGCTGCTAGGCGTGACCTCCAGCTCTCACGTTTGCACAGCAAGCACTTCACCAACTGAGCCCTTGTTTCGGCTTATTCTGCACGACTTCGGAGCAGTGCCTAGCAAACCAATTAGTTCTACCTTGACTCTGTCTGTGCGATTGTTGAAAAGTCCAATTCGTCGAATGGTGCTGAGGATGGGATCCGTGGAATCGTCGATCATATTGTGAGTGGTCACAGGAGGCAAAGAGTGTCTCTGAGGGAACAGGGAGAAGAAAGCATGCGAGGTGAAAAGCATGAGAAAGTGTGACTCATTTCTGCAAAAGGCCGTTGACATTTCGTGCACCCTGACTGTACTCAGCCTCTGAGGTGATGCTGGTTAACATGACTAAGCTTTGTGTGTTTCAGAGGAAGAGAAAGAGTTCCAGAACTTTCTTCCCAGACCATGAACAGAAATCTGTTCCTTCCTTGCAGCGACTATGAAAGGCTCAGGCATCAAGATTCCTTCTGGATTTACCTAGAATCTTTGGAATCTTCATGCTAGATGAACGTGATTCACTGGAACTGTCTAGCAAACCACACTATTAACAGAGGACGCCATGCATGTCTATATGCTGCATACACTTTAAAATAACAATTCCATGGGCTGGAGAGAGGGCTCAGAGGTTAAGAGCACTGACTGCTCTTCCAGAGGTCCTGAGTTCAATTCCCAGCAACCACATGGTGGCTCACAACCATCTGTAATGGGATCTGATGCCCTCTTCTGGTGTGTCTGAAGACAGCTACAGTGTGCTCATATATATATAAATATACATATTTATATATATATAAAATATATATATAGATATATATATATATAAAATAAATAAATCTTTAAAAAAATAACAATTCCATTCCTCAGAGAAGCGCTGGCGTCTTCTCAACTGTGGTGTGGATTCTGAGCTTTTGGAGATTGTCACAAGGTCCTCTGTTATAATGGACACAGTTTCTCAACTGAGTATATTGCTTCAAAGAAATTCTGTAAATGGGTTCAAAGACAGATTTTACTAGATTTTTAAAAGAATCCTTTGGAAACAACTCATGAAACCACATACAAACTCATTCAAGTGGATTTTTTTCCTGGGGGGTAAAATGGCTCAGTTGTTAAAGGTTCCTGCTGCCCAACAGATGATTTAAGTCCCATCTCTGGGACCCACACAGTGAAAGAGAGAATACAAGTCCTTCAAGTTCTCCTCTGGTTCCCACACACCCTGTTCCACAGCCACAAATGTAAACAGAATGAAAGAGAATATCTTTTTCAACCCTCAGATTTGAAATTTCCTAATTTAGCACATTTCTTTATAGGAAAGAAGGCCATATTGCCTAAGTTGATTCTAATGATCATGGGCGATGTTGGGTACTTTACATTTTTCTTACCTGAGTTGAAAAAATGGCTCTTTTCATAATTGTTAAGTCATCTCGATCCAAAATACTATTCATGTCGGGTATTTCTCCTCTGTGGTGAAAACAATATGAAAAATAAAAATGGCTGGATCTAGTCAAGTACTCTCTAATTGTCAGGCATTTATTGTAATAATGTATTTACTAAGGCATCAACATAGATTTACTACATAAATATTTCTCATGCATTTATCAAATTAAGTCCATATATATTCGAACTCAAAAGCTCCCTCAGTTTCAAACGGACATATTAATGAGTTCACCACTGAATAAGGATCTGTGTGCACGTGTACCCGTGGTCTCTCTCCTAGGTACAGACTGTTTACTGACATTGACAAATGAAAAGTACAATGCTAATAATATTCATATGACACGACATTTTCAATGTCTGCAAATCCTATTATGTTTGGAACAAGTGCATGAAAGTGTCCAAATTGTGGCCTGTGAATGGTAAAGCCCTAAATGTAGATGTGTACTCTGTTCTACCAGCAATGGTTCTCAACCTTCCCAATGCTTTAATATAGCTCCTTATGCTGTGGTCCCCCAACCATAAATTATTTTTATTACTATGTCACAACTGTAATTCTGTTACTGTTATGGATAATAATGTAAATAAATGACAGGATATCTGATATGCAACCCCTGTGAGAGGGTCCGAGCCCCACAGGTTAAGAATGGCTGTTAAGTGCTTACCTTAATAACCCATCGTAGAGTTTCTTTCCAAACTTTTCCTTCATACAGTGCACAGTGTCCCTGTTTGACACAGAAAGGTTTCTAATTCAGATGGAATCATAACTTTTCATACTCATCTGGGGTGTTCGAGTAAGAATGGCCCAGCTAAGATCATACGTTTGAACGTTTGGTGTCCAGTTGGTGGAATTGTTTGGGAGCAGCAGGAGGTGTGACCTTGTTACCAGAGGTGAGTCACTGGGGGTGGGCTCTGAGGTGTCAAAATGCCCATGCAATGCCTAGTTAGCTCTCTCTGCCTCATGCTTGTGGATCAAGATGTGAGCTATCCGCTAATGCTCCAGCACCCTGCCTGACTGCTTCCATGCTCCCTTACAAGGACCGGCATGGACTCTAACCCTCTGCTACTGTGAATGTTTAATTAAACTTTTCCTTATAGTTGCTTTGATCATGATGTTTTGTCTCAGCCACAGAAAGGTAACTAAGAGATCATCTGCTATGAAGGTGCTTTGGTCTCATTCATGTTCCTTGAAGTTACAAGTCTTTTAAAATGTAGTCTCTCTCCTAGTATTTCCCTACTGCCCAATTTACCTTGCTTGGACAAACCACTTGATAGTGCAGAGAGAGCTGGAATTCTTTTCTGTTTGAGGTGACTGGGGACGGTTGAAAGTAGGGAAGGTCAGTGAATGGAGGTGTAGACAGAACAAGTTAGTGAAATGTTTGCTGTGTGATCTGGGCTGAGTGTAGAGGAAGTCATTACACTCATCTCCTTGCTTTAATATACACTTTAATTTTTGTCTGTGAAATATATCCAGCCCATCCTCAAAACCCACCTATAGATATCTATCCATTCTATGGTTGTTTGTAGGAAGTTTCCCTAGTACCAACCACCACGTTACAAGCATTGCACAGGCTAACACAGCAGCTAGCACCAGGAGAACAACGCTATCTTTATGCTGTAGTCATCAAGGAAGAAAGGACGTTGGAGGACACAGCTCAGAGGTCACACACTTAGGCGCAACTCCCTTCACGTGTGGCCTGAGGAGGTCGACAAATGTGAGATTACCACAGCTGTTTCCGCACCGCCTGGCCCTTCAGGGTTTCCACGTTGAAATTGTTTGTCTTGGCAGGCATGATGAAAAACACTACCACAGTGACGTTACTCTTATGCATCTGAGGAGGGTTAGAAAACACAGCAGTGTCACCTACCAAAGATCAAAAAACATTGCCATGTGGACGTTACACCTGGAAAACTGTTTTCACGTGTCAGGGGGAGAGTGCGCTGGCCTGGGAACCATGGAGTGAGGATAGATGGCTTCTCTAGACTTCTCAGTTTTAATTGGAACTGACTTCCAATCAGGATTTGTCAGGAGTGAGTATTTCCACACGTTGGCCATTTAAGACAGACAATGATGACTACTCATATCATTGTATTTCCCTGTGGTTTTAACACACCACACACACACACACACACACACACACACACACACACACACACACGACATGATCTTTAAATTACCTTTAAAATTAAATACCTTTAAAAGTTAAGATTCAAAATTTAACGAGGATTTATTTCTGATTCCTCTTTTCCTAACTCTTTAAAATGTACTCATTTTGATTTGTGCAAACATTTCTTTTAACATATTTTTAACGATTTTGCTACATGTCTAGATGATCCATGCAATGCCTTTTGGCCTTTAAGCTTCAAGTTAAGGGGCAATCACATGCTTCGTGCTTTACTGTGCTGGGGGCACTTTAAATACACACCTGACCTCGGTCCTTATAATCACCACACACAATAGATGTGGTTCGTCTCATTCTATTGATGCTAAGGAAGTAGGGTGTGTGTAATGTTTTATCTGAGTGCCCATAACCTGTTAGAATCAAAAATGACATTTAAGCTGGTATAGTTTTAAACATCTGAAATCTATGCTTTCTTGTTCTTTCCTACAGATGCCCAAGCCTAGCATTTCTTCCACAGCAGCCACAAAGATCAAACAGCTTTGGCGTGAGAGCATACGCTCAGCTAACACTGTGAGCACATGAATGTCCTCATCAGGTCAAAGGATAAGACTATGTCCCGAGTTTGGAACATCTTCCCGTCAGTCATGTGGTCCACTCAGGAAATCTATAAAAGTCATAGGATGTGACATTTACTGCAGGTGGCAGCCACCCACTATCAAAGAAATTACACATTGGGTATTTTAATTTCTCCAAGTATTACGTCTTCTCTCTCTAACTTCATAAAAACGGGTTTTGTTTACTTCATGCCTACAAGCAAAGTGGGCATTTAATAACTGTACGGATGAATTTATTAATAATGGCCCCAAACATGAAACATGTTCGATACAGCTATGAGCCTACTTACAAAGCGTGCTCTATGGATGCATTCCAGGAAACATGGAAAAGATAATACAAGAATAATCCTTTTCACTGTAATCTTTTGGCAGGTGGGATTATTTCTAATCACTTTCTTATACTGCAGTTTTAGGAAATCTTTCAGAATAATTGGTGTAACATCTTTGCTAAACAAGGGGAAAAAAATCTATTTATCCAAAGCTTTAAGGAGATAATAATAGAATTCGGGAAAGCCTAGATTGTTTCATTAGCTTTTTAACGATAATGACGATTAAAATGGCTTTCTAACATACAGCATGCAGAGTACAAAATTGTGATTCCGATAAGTCCTTTAAAGTATTGACACGTGATGACTTGTGACTCTGTATGTAAACCGAGTGGGCAGAGTCACTCCCAGAATGATGTTGTCATTTTAAATGTTTTGCTACATCTGAGCTGTGCTTCAAGGGCAGCTTCTGAGAGCCCGCTTTCTCTTTCCATCATGTGCGTTCTTGGCATGGAAATCAGACTTGGCAGCAAACACCTTTACTGGCTGATCCATTCTGGGAAGGCTCCATGCCCCGGTGTGGGTGGGTGGGTGGAGCATCAAAGCAGGGGGGAAACCCGGAAAGGGAATAACATTTGAAATGTAAATAAACAAACTATCCAATAAAAAAAGAAAGAAACTAGCATGCAGAAAAAGAAAAGATTTCAAAATCAAATGTCCTCTTGAAAGCTAGTTCCTCACACCTGACAGCTGAAAGACCTTTCCCTCGAACCTTTGCAGCAGCCCAGAGCTTTCTTACCCTTAGGAGGAAATTGAGCCTGGATAAGGATTCTAGGAAGATGTCTGCTCCCTTGTTGGAGAACTCATACCTCCCAGCAATGAAAAGAAATAACGTCTTTTCAAGATCGAAGTCCAGGTGGCTGAAACAGAACAAAGCAACTTCTGATAAAACACAACAACAACATTCACAGGGGCAAGTCCGTTCATGCAGAAGGGAGCTGGGGAAAGAGGAGCATTTGCGATAATGCTTAGAAACATCATGAAGTGTGTGTGTGTGTGTGTGTGTGTGTGTGTGTGTGTGTGTGTGTTGTGTGTGATGTGTGTGTTGTGTGTTGTGTGTGTGTTGTGTGTGTGTAGTGCGTGTGCTGTGTGTGTCTGTGGTGTGTGTGTCTGTGGTGTGTGGTATGTGTGGTGTGTGTGTGGTGTGTGTATGTGTGTGTTGTGTGTGTGTGTGGTATGTATGTGTGTGTGTGATGTGTGTGTGTGGTATGTATGTGTGTGTGTGTGGTGTGTGGTATGTGTGTGTCTGTGTGGTGTGTGGGTGTGTCTGTCTGCACCTCTCCCCAGGCTAGACTTACAAGTGATTATGAGCACCCAATGTGGGTGCTTGACACCCAGCTCTAGTCCTCCGCAAGGGGAGCATGTGTTTGTCACACCTGAGCCATCTCTGTAGCCCCGAAGTTTTGTTTTTGAATAAAGCATACCCATAGAAATGACCTCGAACAAAATCCTGTATCCTGGCCTTGTATGTGGCATGGAGATTTTGAAACTCGTGCACCGCAGAAAACTTCTTAACGTTCAAGCCGTTTGGAGTCACCACATCTGGAAAAGCAAAGTAAAATCCCAATGGCAGCTCTTTCCTGAGTGGGAATGCACTCTCTGTCACCTTTAATACCAGGAGTTGTAATAAAGTAATAAGTAAATAAATAAACCCCTGAATTTCGTAGTTTCTTTTAAAGGCAATTGGGTAAATGAAGTAGCAGCTGTGGTTTACTTTTTCAAGGCAAAGGAGTTGGGAGAGAGGGAGGCAGGGTGAGGAAGAGAGAGGCCCAAGCACATGCATAATCTTAAAGAAGGGCACTAGGGACAGAGACCAACAGAGAAATGAGGTCATTGTTAGCCAATGAACATGAGCATAGTTGAATTCTGTTTGTTTACTAGAAGATCTGGGAAGGGAGAATCAGTTAAGAGGATCCTTCTATTAAGATCGGTCTATAGGCAGCTCTGAGGTGCATTTTCTTGATCAGTGATTGACATGGAAAGGTCCAGCCCACTGTGGGCGGGGCCAGCTCCGGGCCTTCCTGGGTGGTATAAGAAAGCAGGCTGAGCAAGCCAGGAGGAGAAAGTCGGTAAGCAGCATTTCTCCATGACTTCTGCTTCAGTTCCTGCCTTGAGTTCCTGCCCTGGCTTCCAAAAATGATGGACTGTGAGTGATCCGGACATGTATGCTGAAGCAAACCCTTTCATCCCCAAGTAGAAACCCTAGGACAGAGATGGAGACAACTCCAAATCCAAAGGGAAAATTGGGAAAGGAAAAGAACGCAGCCCAGTCCATCATGCTGCCCCTGTTCTGTCCTCGGGCTTGTTTTCACTTGTTTTTGTTTTGTTTGACAACGCTTGCTTCTTTCTTGAAGAACCCGCTCTAGACAACCCAAGTGGTATGTGACAACTAGGAAACCGCGGGTGAGATCACAGCCATTAAGCAAGCGTGCTGCATGTACTAGGGTGGCAAACCCAGCCTCCGTCATTACCAGGCTTCCTCTTCAGCATGTGCTCCGCCTCGATGGCTGTGATTTCTGACACTGTGGTAAACACGTGCGCACAGTGCACGGAAGCCCGCTCCATGCAGTAGCGGTGATAAATCTGCCTCTCCCCGGCCTCTTTGTCTATGTTGAACTGTTGAAAACAAACACACGATCCTTACACGACCCTCTCCACAAGCCAAGGTTTCCCTCAAAGCTGATTAAAATTATAAAGACCCTATTAAAGAATAGTGCATATTAAGCCACTTGCTAGAGTAGAAAATTGGTATTTTTAGAAGCACTGTTCCTTTCGTGTCTTATAAACGGCTGTTTCATCGCCTACAAAATTTTTATATTTGTCACATGTGTGCTTATCCCAGAGTTTGTAAGTGTAAGGATAATTCTAGCCTCCAAGGATTCTTACATTTTCCCATAAAGAGTGAGGCATAAAATAAAATAAAAATGTTACTAAAGCAAAAGTGGGGCTGGATAAGAGCTCCGCGGTAAGGAGCGGCACTAGCTGGTCTCACAGAGCGTATAGTTCCTAGCACACACCGCAGCTCACAACCGTCTGCAACTCCATTTCCAAAAGACCGGTGTCTTCTTCTGGCCTGAGAAGGCACCAGGCACACACATGGTACACAGACACACATGCAGGCCAAACGCCTGTATACATAAAATAAAACTAAACGTTAAGAAACAAAACAAATATGACAGTAAACTTGACAATGGAAGCCTTGATAATTAATGTTCTAATTAATTTTCTGAGAGAGAACAAGCTGAGTGACTTCCTGTTCTTTCTTGGTTCCGTACTCCTTCCAAGTCAATTTAAATAAAGCTCATTTTAAGTGGAAAATATGTCAGACTGTGGGCTCATCTGCCCTTTCGTTTTGCTTTGCTTTTGGCTTTGGTTGGCTTGTTTGTCTGTTTTCCAAGACAGGGTTTCTCCGTAGCCCTGGCTGTCTTGGAACTTACTCTGTAGACCAGATTGGCCTTGAACTCAGAGAAAATAGAATGCATCTGTCTCCCCAGTGCAGGGTTTAAAGGCATGTGCCACCACGGCCTGGCTTGGTATCACGTTTTACCATATTTTTTTAATGAGATTTCACAGTGCATTCTGGATATTTTTAGCTAACAAGCAAACAAAACCCAGAAACCACGTCCTTAATGAGCCTGTCATTTTACTCAACCAGTGTCACATCTCACAAAGCTTCCTGTAACACCCGCAGTGTCTAAGAGGAAAACAGATCAATGTGGATGCAGAGCCACTGGACATCTTCAGCATTGTTCAGCGCTGCTGTTCACCGCTGTGTTTAATCTTCCTAAAACTCAGTCAGGCATTCTGTCTTCATTTTACAGGAGGGGAAACGGAACCTTTCAGACGTCAGGAAACGTGCCCAGGGTCACATATTAAATGCCTTACTTGAGGTGCATAATTTGATATATTTAAATATTGCCTAAATCTATCTTGATTTGTAAAAAATGCTTATGAATTTACCTCAAAGCTTGATATTTTTTTGACTATGTGTTATCCACAGTGGCTGGCAGAACACTTCACAAGAATGATGTCGTATATTTGAACATACTTGAGATATGTAACCGTCATTAAAGGCATCATGACGTAACTATTACCTCCAATCAAAGGGCTCGTTGTAATCTATCTGTGTACTATGATGTGTCGGTCCCTAAATGAAACTACTCTTATCATATTGATTGTTACTCTATAAGACCACGCAGCAGTCCAGAATGAAGGATTCCACTGTGCTAAGATCCAAGCCTGACTTTCTCAGGACACCTGCGCTGCGAGGCTTTGCCCTCATTGGCTGATGCGTGGTGCTCCGCACCCGTGGCTGCTTTGCCCTCATTGGCTGACTGTTACCATGCATAGTTTGAAGGTCTTCTTGGTCTCCTCGCTTTCTGAATCCCTTGTTGACTTTCCTTAAAGCTGGATCTTAGCACGCACGGGCTGACCTTTTGGTACGCGGCGGATCTCATTAACGCTGCTGTCTGCACAGTGAGAGGCTTTCCGGAGCTTCCTCTAGCATCCCAAATGAGTGTGAGACAGCAGCATGAACGTCCCAAGCTGCCATTACTATTCATGAATGTGCATCTACGGACGCAAACATTCTGATTCACAGCATCCCAGAACTTTTAATGCTGTGAAGGTTTTTTTTTAAAAACTCTAATTTTCAGCTTCCAGCTTTCCCTAATGATGAAACCAAACCTTTAAGCCCTAAACTGGGTTGATAAGTAGAATAAGTAAAGTGGATATTTAATATTCATTTTTTTAAATTTATGGCAGTCGAATGTGTGCTTTTAATAAACTTGCTGACAAGTGTCACAGTGTAAAAGATGCTCTGGGGCTGGAGAGATGGCTCAGTGGTTAAAGACACGTGCTGCTGTTGCAGAAGACCCGAGTTCAATTCCCAGGACTCACGTGAACAGTTCACAGCAACTTGTGATTCCCGTTCCCGACTCGATGGCCTCCTTTGGCCTCCAAGGGCACTTGCACGCATATAGCACACACCCACACAGACACATAAGTGAAATCAAAAGATAAAAGAAACTTGACTGTGCTAACCTAACTAGTGGAAAATTGAAGAAAGATTTAAAACGGAATGATTTGGGGGTCACAGAAGTGCAATCTGTAAAATGAGCGGATGTACATCATCAGATGTCTCCCTGCACTTCCAGGGCCAGCCAGCTGCTCACGTGGCCCTGGAAGCACGCCCTCACCTATGCGCTGCAGAACTGCAGAAAGAAGCTGATGCACCTGCCCACAGCGCTTGCCCATAAATAGCTCACACTGAGAATAGTGGAGACTAAGCTAACAGAGCCCAGGTCTCTGTCAATTATCAGACCTCCGATTCAGGAAGGAACAGGAGCCTATGCCAGACCACACATGGCATCTCTGTTCTGCCCATCTGGATCCATTTCCCCAGAGATGGAGCAGAATGCGGTCCTCTCGGCCTCTACACTTCACTGCACTCAGCAAAGTTAAGCCCCCTCCACCTCTATCACCCAGGGGAAGCTGCTCCATGAATTCTGATTAGTTGAAAGGGCATAGCTGCCATGTGGTTGTTAGCTCAAACGCAGAGATCGATACCTTTCATCTTTGGGCTTCAGTGAGCTGAAAGGAAGGGGCTGAGGGGGGCTGGTGGGTGTTTTACCTTATCAAGCTGGTTGTAGAAGTCAATATTTGCTGCACAGAGATACCGCCCCAGCAGTGTGGCATGGGTTGTAAATATTGTGGCGATGGGGAGTTTCCTGGCACGAGAAAGGATCAGCCCAGTTCCAGCCTGCCATTCATGGAATTGGGCAATGACGTGTTTACCGTCTGCATGGTCCGTCACCTGTATCAGGAGAAAAAGGCTTTAGAAAAGTTATTGTTGATGCTCCGTCTTGACGGTTGCCCACAGCAGGACGAATGTGAGGCCTGTCAGTCTGACCTCTCTCAAAGGGGCATATACTTGGAGCATGCAAACTTAGCAAGAGAGAGTAAGATTCACCGATGAGATGGCCAAGTCCATCTGTTTTATGTCTTAATCCTCCCTTGTAGTGATGGGTCATATTTATTTTTGACCCATGTATCCATAATACATATAAGTATTATTAAGAGTAATATTTGCTATACTATCAATAATTTGAATAAGCATTCAATTGATAGTAATGTTCATTGTGTAAATGACTGAATAGCAGAAGCAATACTTTTGAAGAAATCAAGAGAATCTACTGAGTCCACCCAAGTGAGATTCTTTTAAACTCTCTTTCATACACACACATACACACACACACTCACACAAACATGCACACACATATACACATGCACACTCACACACACACATGCACACATGCACTCACACACATGCACACACATGCACACACACATGCACACGCACATACACACATGCACACTCATACACACATGCACACACACTCACACAACATGCACATACATACACACACTCACACACACATACACACATGCACACTCATACACACATGCACACTCATACACACATGCACACACACTCACACACACATGCACATACACACATACACACATGCACACTCACACACACATGCACACTCACACACATACACACATGCACACACATACACACATGCACACTCATACACATGCACACACACTCACACATACATGCACATATACTCACACACACATGCACATACACACAGGCACACTTGCACACACACTCATGCACACACACACTCACACACACACTCACACACACATGCACACACACTCACACACACACTCACACACATACACATACTCTCTCTCTCTCTCTCTCTCTCTCTCTCTCATACCAAACATATACACACTGCTTTGGTTTTGGTCTCTAACTTGGGGCCCCGGCTCAGGCAGGAAGACTACAGAGAAGAGTTGGTGTGCTCACTTGTTTCAAAGAACTGCTTATCTGTCACCACGACAGACTTTCCCCAAAGTGCTAACCTGTCTTTCCCTCTACTACTACCAAGAAGCTGATGGCCACATTCTCCAGCCAGCCCTTGGTAGGTACTATATCACGGCAGATCTGTTGCTCTATCCTTAGCTGCCCTCCCCACTGGGGTCTCATTCCTCCACATCTGGCTTCCAGCTTAGGTGTTACCATCTGGAAGTGATGGGGGATGTTCGAGAAAACCCTACTATTGTACTTTGAGGGGCTGAGAGAATAGATTCTGGGCTCATTTAGCGCTGGCCTCCAGTGCTCTTTCTCTAGACTCCACTGGGCTACTCAACTGCAAAGGACCTCTCCTGAGTGGTTACCGAGGCCACTTCAGCCTTTAGTGTATAATGGGAATATCAAGAAGCCACCGTAAGTGCACCTGCCTCCATACATACACAAAACAGAATGCTTCAAGTCTTTCCTGCTGTCTAGAATTTATATGCACTTTGCATGACGTAATCTCTTTTATACAAATATTTTGGATTTTATTTACATGAGCAGGCAATATAGCCAGGTGGTTTTGTTTGTTTTTAATTTAATTTTTTTCTTACTCACTTTACATCCTACTCACTGTTCCCCTCCCACAATCTTTCCCCCATCTCCCCTCCCCTTCTCCTCTGAGCAAGCGGAAGCCCCCTAGGGTACCCCCTAACCCTGGCACTGCAAGTCTCCGTGAAGCTAAATGCTTTATCTCCCACTGAGGCCAGAAAAGGCAGCCCTCACTGGGTGTTTTATATACATGATTCCATTTAAATGTTATGTAAGATAAATAGGAATAAGTATTGCTACTCTGTTGCAAAGATTGCTCTGTTGCATAGTTTAGGAATGGCAAGTGTTTCCTTGAAATTCTTTTAAAATGCATTATGACAATCAGTAAAAGCATCGTCTCCAAATTCTTGGGTCTTTGCCAGACCCTTAGTGCAGTGGGCTGCCCCTCTGTTCGGTCATCATACTGCAAACTGTACCTCCTTTAAGAACCAGGCAGTTAAAGACCCAAATATGAGCATGTCATTGGCTTCTCGGTCGTCGTGAGGGATGCCAACGCCACATGCTTCCCAGAAGTCTCCCTTCCACCTGTCCAGGTTCCACGCTGAGGAGCTGATGTCAAAAAGCACCACATACGGACTCCCTTCTATCAGCCATCTTCCAAAATGCACCTGACATAGAAAGAAAGCATAGCCACCATCGTATTACACACATTGTAAGAGAAGAGCATATATTTGGGCTTAAAGACATAGCCATTATTTGAGGAGGGATATGATTTGCATGTGAAATATCCTCTACGGAATTATTTGTTCGGACACTTGGCCCCAGCTCATGGTGCTGTTTGGGAAGACAATGGAGGCTTTAGAAGGCAGAATCTCGCTTTAGGAAGGCCTTGATTTTTTATAGCTTCACTTCCTGTGTACTCTCTGCTTCCTGGGTGCAGGTGCAATGTGATCAGCCAGCCTCCTGCTCCTGCCGCCATGACTGTCCTGCCTGCCGCCCTGTCTTGCCTGCCCTGACAAAACATGTCCCTCTTTAATTGCAAGTCAAGTAAGACCTTTCTCCCTTGCCTTTGTCAGAACGTTTTATCACAGCCCCAAGAAAGAAACCAAGAAAACAAAGGCGGACCAAGTGTCTGTGTGTCAATGTGAAATCTTTCCCCCAAAACAAAAGCTCAAATGTTGAAAGCCTTTGGAAGTTGGTGTTATCGCTGGAGTTTCCTGTATGGAAGATCAGACCATCTTAAACGGTGATGGCTGGCTTTATTCTTTTTAGTTTGGATACCTGTTGTTTCTTTCTCTTGTAAGTCTGGCTAGGATTTCTAGCACTGTGTTACATAAAATAAAATAAAATTTGCTTACGTTCTTTGTTTTTGTTCTTAGAAAACATCTTTTGCACCACAAAGCTCACAACTATTAGAATGGGGGACGTTTGAAGGTTATTTTATTATTCCAAGCCCCTCCTGGTTGCTTCTTGCTTGTGTCTGCGAACTTAGCAACCTCTGAACCATATTTCCATCAGTATGATATTCCGTCCTCACCACACCCCCAGAGCAATGATGACAGCTAAGCACAGACTAAACCCGTGATGCCAAAGAGATAATTCCTCTTGTGAATTTTTTCTCGGGAACTTGTTGTCATCGATTGGCCAGTAGAGCTTCACACAGCTGTGATAGCAGCTGATGTTTGCACTTGAAGCCAAAGGGAGTGCCCATCCACCTGGGTGCCTTCTCCAGATGCTGCTCCTCATTAAGTGAGGTTATTTGAAAGGTAAGCGTCTGGATCATGTGATTTCTGTTTTTCTGTCCCTTGTTATCTTCCTGTGATTCTGTGCTCACAGATACTGTCTTTAACTTCATAGCATGAGAAGCACCTTGCTGTGTAACCCAGTCTGGCTCTTTGCTACCACATGGCTAGTCTGAGTGTTTTGCCTGAATATTTGTCTGTTCCCAAGGAGGCAAAAAAAAAAAAAAAAGACTGTTTGATCCCCTCCTCCTGGCATTACAGATTCTTGTTCACTAGCTCCCTTTTGGTCAGGGCATTTTATCATAGCAACAGAATATATTATTTGACTTCGTACAAGAGTATGGCTCTATCTAACGTAAGGCCCAGGCCCTCATGCATACTATCCAAGCACGCTACCATCGAACTACATCCCCAGCCCCCATCACAGCAACAGAAAAGGAATTAATATGAAAGGAGTTTGGATGAAAGCTTGCTCTGTCATCCGCCATTGAATAACACCATCAACCCCCACGACTCTGGCCTCAACTTATGCACAGCTCTTTCAAGACTGCATCAACCCTCCGTCTTCCTGGGGCTCCCATCTCCTTGTCCTGTCAGAGAATCTTAGCTTTCATGAGGTGCTTCAACTGCACACTCAGTGTGAGAAAAAGCAATCTCTCCCCCCAACTAGGTGGAGAGTCTTCTCTCCTGAGCTGATGGAAGGTGTGTGTGGCCTGCTGTCTGGTAACAGTCCATTTAGAGTCACGGAGGAACGGGACAGATGGAATTTTTACCTGGCAGCCATGTTTGTTCATGGCATCCACAGCTTTTCTGACGGCATCGTTGGCGGGCTCGCATGGCTCTACTTGAGTCTTCACATTATGCTCAAAATACGGACCTATCAGGAAGTAATTCTCTCCCCATTCATTGGCTGTGGTTTTGGCTTTGCTCTGGATCACAGTACAGATGCCCCCAACTGTGGAGGAGAGAACTTTCTGTTCTTATTCCAGTTGGCAAACCAAGAGAAGGATCCTATCCGTTACCGTGCTACTTCAAGTGACATTTTACTTAACGTTCTTTAAAGGACGGGATTTGGTGTGCTTTGAGGAGTGCAGTCTGAGCCTATTCTAAAGCCACTCAAAGTGCATGCAATCGTGGCAGTGTGGCTAAGCAGACGTTCCAAGAACTGTGTAGAGAGGACTGGAGGGAAGAACTGTCAACTGCCATTCACAGTTCAGTGCCAGAGTTCATACAGGCACAGCCATGCTGTAGGTCCTCAGCGGGCATTCCCCTTCCACTCTGCTACTGTAGTGGCCCTCTAAGGGGCTCTAGTTGATCTAAGTAACACTCTCTGCAGATTCCTAATGCTAAGGAACCAGTCCATTTCTATAGCACAAACACGGCGCCTTTGACCAGGGAAAGAGGTGGGAGATTTTGATGGAGGGTGATTGACCCAATTCTGGTGTCAAGCCACAGATGCAAATGCCAATTCTCAGGTGCATGTGATGGCTCTCCCTGCCCACTGGATCCCTAGAATTATTGTTTGCTTCCCCCTCCCCTCTGACATTGCTGCTACCATGATTGAAACATAAGGCTAGAGAGAATGTACGCTCTTGACTGTAGCATGTCAACATCTAAAAAGCTGTCCCAGGGAAGCAGGAAGAAGATACGTATATGGAGATAGTGCAGAATCGTTTGCAAAGCTGGAGAAATGGGAAAAACTTAGACTGAACCAAGTAAGCCACTCAACTGGTCTAAGGTTCAGTTTGAACCTGCTAGATGAGAAGAAAATGCTGTTCATCTCAGAACAACAGATTGGAAGAGAAGTATTGAAAGTTGGGGCTAATGAGTCTGGGAAGGTGGCTTAGCTCAGTGGAAGAGAGCTTACCTGGAATATGCAAGACCCTGCGTTTGATTTGCAGCAACACACACACACACACACACACACACACACACACACACACACAAACACCAAACACACAAACACACAGGGATGTGGCTTAACGGGAAAGGGGATATTTGAGCAAGAATAATATCACTTAAAGGGGTGACTAGAAGCCAGGCATGGTGGCACACACCTTTAATCCCAGCACTCAGGATACAGAGGTAGCTCTCTGAGTCTGAGGCCAGTCTCTGCAAAGTTAGTTCCAGGACAGCCAGGACTACACAGAGAAACCCTCTCTCAAAAGCAACCAACCAACCCAACAAACAAACAAACAAACGGTTGGCTAAAAACAATGAAAAATTAGGAGGCAGGTGGGTATCAGAGCAAGGAAGGTTTCAGGCGGCGCTGCGGTTAAAGCAGAGCTGAAGTGTGGGCGGAGTGCAGGTGGGGACATAGCAGTCTTGGAACTGAGGTGAGACTGGGCAACAGATGTGAGGGAAGGGGGCGGGCAAAAGCAGGTCTCCAGGCAACTGGGCAGGGGACTTCCTGCACTGGCCATCAGTAATTGGCCACTGGAATATGGAAACAACCAGGACAGCTTCTTCGATAATTCGTCCTTGCACTTCTGTAGGCAACAGAACAACTTAGGAAGTCCTCGCCGACAGGAGCCAGGGAGACCTGTCCCCAGCCCTTGGTTGGAAAGAGCTACCTTGTCTCTTCTGTACTGAAAAGAGTTTATTTCTCACTGCCGTCTCGGGTGTTTCAGTTGATCAGATACAGGTTTCGAAAAACGTTTTTACCTTTAGTTTCTTAATTTCAGTCAAGTTTATGTCAGTAAATCTTATTAATAGTCACCGATGGTGGCTGCGATTGCCATCTGTGAATTTTTCTTTAGACCTGGGTGAACTCTCTGCTGCCGGGGAAAATGTCTTTTGAGTGCGAAGAAGTCAAAAGACAAACCCTGGTGCTCGCCCATGGTGCTAGCAAGATAAGATCCCTTGCTGTATTCAGGAAAAGAGCTGCTGTGGCTCTAGAATGTAAATAAACACGCTTGAAGCAGTTTTCACAAGATAACCGTCTGAAGCTCACAATTGAGGAAAGACTTTTTTTTCTGAGACAGGATCTCATTATGTAGCTCTGGCTGTCCTGGAACTCACTATATAGAACAGGCTGGCCTCAAAACTCATGAAGATATGCCTGTCTCTGCCTCCTGAAGGCTAGGATTAAAGGTGTGCACTTCCACACCTAGTTTAAAGGTCACATCCTAACATAATATAATTTAATATATTTCCTTTGGGGGAGGAAAAAAGCCCTGCCCATAAGAATAGAAGGATTTCAGACTGTTTCTCCCCTTCTGTGGATCCAGCTCCTTCATCTTCATTCCTCAGGAAAAAAAATGCTATTAAGCCCTAAATTCCTTATACACACACACACACACACACACAACACACACACACACACACACACACACACACACAGAGTTATCTGTATTGTATTTGTATGAGTTTCGCTTTCATGCATGTGTCATTTGTGTGCACCGCCTTCAGGGGCCAGAAGAGGGCACTAGATACCCTGGCCCTGGAGTTACAGACAGTGTGACTGGCCTGGTGGGTGCTGGGAAAGGACATTGGTACTAAGCAGAGCAATGGATAGTCTGAACTCTGACCATCTCTCCAGCCCTTGCAGCCATAGCCTGCCCATAGCCGTTAGAATGTCCATGTGTATTAGACCATGGGCTTCAAATTAATATTCATTTTGACTGTCTTCAGGGCAGCTTCCTACAGCCAGTTCATCTGTCTCTTGCCTGCGCTATGCCTCCTGGCTTACAGAAATGTAGTAGTCAAAACCCAGCATGGAGTAGAATAGCAAGCCTAGAAACACAGCCACCAGCGGCAGCCAACTGAGGTTGTAAAGCCCACACCATGGGGAAGGATGTGATTCTGTGGGGAAGTGGGTGGAAAAGTGGACACATGGCGATAGAGCTAGACCGAATGCTCTCCACAGAACTCAGTCCAGATGAACTCGGTGCTTGAACTGGAGAGCGGAAACTGCCGGAAGGAAACGCAGAGGACAGTCTTCAGAGCCGTGGAGTAGGCGAGCAGGTTCTGGGGATGAGACCCTCAAAGCACAGGAAACAACTAAACTCATACCAACCAGCCAAAGAAATGGTGGACAGAGTAAGCAGAGGCTTGTCCAAGACAACGACCAATTATTAGTCTCATAAGGAGTTAGTATCAGGAGTATGTAAGAAACTTGGTTCAACAGAGAATCACCAGTCCCTTACGGTAAGCAGCAAACCTAAATAGACATGTCTCAAATATACAGTTGTTCCTACGTCAATCCCAGTGCTATCTGGAAATCTGATGAAAAGAAAATTTACCAGGTCCTCTTCTCAGAAAAAGTCTTACGTTAGGCTGAGGAAAAGGTCCAGCTAGTAAAGTGTTTGCCATGCAAGCATGAGGACTTCTGGCATAGATTTATGTTTCCATCTCGGGAAAGGTGGAGACAGGCAGACACCCGGGTCTCCCTGGCCTGGTAGTCTGGCTTCATCAAGCCAGTGAAAGTCCCATCTCAAAAAACAAAGTACCAAAAAGCTAGCCTATGAATCTCCAGTGATATTTCAACTCATGGCCACACAGACAGTCCTGGTTAAAACCAAAACAAAAAGAGGCACGCAGGTGGGAAAGGAACCCATAGGGATGGGGAGTGATGGTGGGGTAGGAGGGGGATGAAAGAGAGTGGGGGGAGAGTAAACAATGTACATGTATGGAATTGTCAAAGAACAAATTAAATTAATGGAAAACACACATTAGAAGTGAAGGACGGGATGATATAACTTTCAGGAAATCCAATACGACTGGAGATTATCATAAGTAAAACAAACAGGACTCAGCATATAAACACTGTGTTTTCTGTCATTTGTGGATATTAGGTTTATCTCCTTGGAGGTAATAATTCATCAGAAGTTTCACAATCTGATCCTAGCTTATCTCCAATCTCTGCACAGATTCCTGTTTTCTCTCTCGTGTCTATAAACAGGGCACACTGTGCGCCTTGGTTTACACACCATGTGTCGTGGGCGTGCAGTTCTCTCACACACACACCACTCTCTCTACTTGGTTGCCTCCTTCACTGTCTTTGCCTAGTGATTCAGCCCATAGGTCTCAGCATAAATGTCTCCACCAGACAGCTTTCCCTTAACACCAGACTGGGCCGGGAATTCTGCCCTAACCATCAACACCCAGTAAGTCTAGAGCCTTGTTCTGCCCTCATGTTCATCACCCTGGATGATGAAACGCACAGCAGTGACCCATCTTCCTGTAAGTCTGCGCATTTCAGAGAACGGGAATCAATTCTGTACTGCTCAAGCCTGTCTGCCTACCCTCCAAGTACCTGACATCTAGTAAGCACTTGATGCTCTTTATTAAATAACAGCGAGATGGTTGTAGTAATAAATGGATGAATGAATAGAAAGCAACCACCTGAGGCTGGTGTGCACCTGAGGCTGGTGTGCACCTGAGACTGGTGTGCACCTGAGGCTGGTGTGCACCTGAGGCTGGTGTGCACCTCAGACTAGTGTGCACCTCAGACTGGTGTGCATCTAAAGTTGGTGTGCACCTGAGGCTGGTGTGCACCTGAGGCTGGTGTGCACGGTAGGACAGGTTGTTTTGAGAATAATATCTAATAACTCTAATCCCTTCCCTTGCTGTATTCTCCACATTTCTGTCATTCACTTGTAAATTCCTCACACTAGAGAATTATTTGGCATCCCTCAGACATCTCTGTGGGACTGAAAAGATGGCTTAGGGGTTAGGACCACTCTTTCCTCTTGCAGATGACTCCTGTTTGTTTCTCAGAACCCATGTGCTCGTAACTGCCTGTAACTCCATTCACAGGGGTCCAGATGCCCTTTTCTGGCCTTCGTGGAAACAGTACAATGATATACACACAGGAAAGTACTCCTACATATAAACTTTAATAATAAAAAGGAAGCCTTTTAAAAACTATTTTGTTTTCTTGGATATGAATACACTTCTTTGTTTGCCACAGATCATCATAGCATGGCCAGAGGCACTCTGTATTCTCTTTATTCATGAAGTATGTGATAGTTAGATAGCCTAAGATTTTTGTTTTGTTTTGATTTTCCTCGAAGCTTCAAAAAAATCTCTATTTACCTTAAGTCAAAGTTTTTCATCTTTGAAACCCTTTCTTAGACAGTGAACATTTTAGTATTCAGTTGTTATTTACTTGTTACATGTATATAGTTGTTATTTACTTGTTACATGTATTTAGTTGTTATTTCTTGTCACACGTATTTAGTTGTTATTTAGTTGTTACATGTATGTAGTTGTTATTTGGTTGTTACGTTATGTAATTGTTATTTACTTGTCACATGTATTTAGTTGTTATTTACTTGTCACATGTATTTAGTTGTTATTTACTTGTTACATGTATTTAGTTGTTATTTGGTTGTTACACATATTTAGGTATTTAGTTGTTATGTGTGTTCTCACCAGAGGAAATGTTCTTCCCCTCTTCGCCATGTGTGGGGTCACCAGGTGTCCCCCATATGTCCTCTCAGCTATGAAGCAGGAGAGGCTGGTTTGTGATCCCTAAGGTGCTTAATGTCACACCCACAAACTGACAGGACTACAGGCTCAAGCTAGATTTTGAAAAGGTGCTACAGTAGTGAGGACTTGTGAGGGATGACTAGATTCATTGTTTAAACAAAACTTAGGTTGAGAATATTAAACTTATGCTGGAGATGTCAACAAGAGTAGACGACACTTTTAAAGCCAATAACAGGTGATGAGACATGGTTCACCAGGGAAGACCATTTGCTGCTGTACTCGGGTACAACTCCAGCTCTCACACGACGGCTCACAACCCTCTGTAACTCCGGGTCCAAGAGGTCGAACACCCTCTTCTAGCCTTTTCCGCACAGGCGCACCTACACACATGCAGCCAGAACATCCGTACATATAAGCAAAAATAAAATGATTTTAAAAATAATTTTAAAAAACATGTTCTATATTCTAGGGACTTCTCCAGAGGCGAGGTCATCATGCATGTCACAAAAGATCCCCCAAGACTCCAATTTTCATGAACAATTCATGCTAACTCCCTATTTATGTTTGTTCAATGGAGAGAAGAGAAGGAAGAAGGGTCATGCTGAGTCAAGGGCCGTGCACGGGTCTTCTGGACTGATTCCCAGTGCTAACCCCATCCCAGCCTTCTCCCTCCAAAAGTTCTGTCTGGGAGTTCCTGCATACTCTGCAGAGAAAACCTTTCCCTCTGGGGAGACTCTGGGCCTCATGTGTAGTAGTGGTGGCGCCATTCCCAAGAGTCCTGGCCTTATGTAGAAATTGTAGAGACAGAAATGGTGAGTGGAAAGGGGTATTTGAAAGAGCTGTGTACATAACACTCTCTTTCTGTGTGCTAAGCCTGGTCCTCTCTGCTCCTCTCACTAGTACAGAAGACAGTTCATCCTTTGAGCTGCATCTGTGGGCTCCTAACCAGAGGAGCCCACCGCTGACCTTTCTTGTACTTATTTTCTAAATGTGCACCGGGGAACTTTGAACAGTCAGCGTAAGGCAGAGACCAGGACAGAGTTCAAATACAATCCTGCGTATGTATGCACACATGGTGCGCGTGGTGCACGTGGTACACGTGTGGGTACATGTCCCTGTGGGTGCACATGTGAGCGCATGTGCACATACACATCTAGGCCAGAGGTCACCAAAGTCCCGTTGACTTTGACTTGTGAAACAGGGTCTCTCACCTGCCTGAAGTTTACCCTTTCTGCTAGGCTGACTGGCCAGTGAAACTCCGGGGCCCACCTGTCTCCACCTCCTTGGCCCTGACAGGCATCTGCAGCCACACCCGACTTTTCCACTCGAGTTCTAGGGATGGAACCCAGGTCCTTATGCCTGACAGACAAGCATTTTACTGACTGAGTTATCTCCCCAGCCTCAGCAAATATAATTCCAACTCTGACGTTAGGCCGACCCTCAACAGGCGCAAGGAAGAAGCAGAATCCTCCTCATCCTCAGCTCCCATCTTCAGGTTGCAAAGGTGGTTTCTACCATTCACCCGCCCCGCTCATCTCTCTGCCTGGCTCTGTACCATCCCGGAGAACTCGGCCTTTGAAACCTATCCACCTGTTAATGTTCCCTTGGGAGTTTTAAGCCAGGCATGATGGCACACACTTTTAATCCCAGCACTTGAATCTGTGAGTGCCAGGCCAAATAGAACTAAACTGTGAGCTCATGTGACATCGTTAAACTGGAAGATATGAAACTAGAAAATGTCATCCTGAGTGAGGTAGCCTGATCTCTCCTCTCTCTCTCTCTCTCTCTCTCTCTCTCTCTCTCTCTCTCTCTCTCTCACACACACACACACACACACACACATACACACACATACACACACACATACACACATACACACACACACACACACACACACACACACACACACACCCCATACACATGGTATGCACTCACTGATAAGTGGATATTATCCCAAAAGGACGAATTACCCAAGATACAACTCACAGACCGCATGAAGCTCAAGAAGAAGGACGACCAAAGTGCGGATGCTTCAGTCCTTCTTAGAAGGGGGTATAAAAATATTCATAGGAGGAAATATGGAGACAAAGTTAGGAGCAGAGACTGAAGGAATGGCCATTCAGAGACTGCCCCACCTGGGGATCCAGCCCACATATATACAGACATCAAACACAGACAATATTGCTGATGCCAAGAAGTGCATGCTGACAGAATCCTGATATAGCTGTCTCCTGAGAGGCTCTGCCAGAGCATGACAAATACAGAGGCGAATGCTAGCAGCCAACCATTGAACTGAGAACAGGGTCTCCATTGGAGGAGTTAGAGAAAGGACTGAAGGAGCTGAAGAGCTTTGCAACCCCATAAGAACAACAATATCAACCAACCAGAGTTCCCAGGGACTAAACCACCATCCAAAGAGTACACAGGGACAGACTCATGACTCCATCTGCATGTAGCAGAGAATGGCCTTGTTGGGTATCAATGGGAGGAGAAGCCCTTGTCCTACCAAGGCTGGAGCCCTCCCCTAAGTGTAGGAGAATGTCAGGGGAAGTGGGGGTGGTTGGGAAGGGAAAACACCCTCATAAAAGAGGGGGAGAGGGAGCTTATGGATGGGAAACCGGGAAAGGGAATAACATTTGAAATGTAAATAAAAAATATTCAATAAAAAATACTTTAGCTTCACATAACCTTATAAATACCTCTATTAGGAAAATCACATAGGTTGCCACATAGCAAGAGGTAACATTTCTGACTAGTCCTGAGGACATACAGCTTTTCCTCTAATAAAAGAATTTTCTCTTTATTCATAAGGAAAATGCTCAGACAAAACAATAACTGTTAAATTCCTACTTCCCCCTGACATTCCTTTACATTTCTAACATCAACATGTATATTCAGGCCCTCACTACCCTTTCCAATTCTCTCCCGCTTCACCCCACACGCAGGTTTATGTTTTCATTGGCTGTTGAAAAGAGTTTTACAACCTACAGACATCCTCAGAGCCTGTGCTGCCCCCCACGACCGTTCATGACCACTGAGGTCCCCTGTGGCTCCAGCCCATACAGGGCGAGCGCTAGGAGTAGTACAAACCTTTGTTGGTCACTTCCCAGGAAACTTCAAAAAGCAATAAGTCTTCCACGGGGAGTCTTTCAGCTTCCCATGCAGGGAGCCCACCAAGGGACGTCACAGACAAGGAGCGGCCCCTGAGCATTCTTCGTCCAGCTGTGTGTCTGGTGCCGAAGGGGACCGGTTGCAGCTGACTGCAGTCAGCACTGGGCACGAGCTGAGGGGTGTCAGTCTCAGGATCTCCTCTCCAGGGTGAACCAGCAAGGTGAGGTCACATGAACTCACAGATAGATGAAGCTGTGCTCAGGGCAGGTCTGGAGAGGGCAAGGCCTCACAGTTATAATCCACACAGACACCCAAAAAATCGCAAGTGAAACCTGACTTTTCACAGCAGGGCAGGTAGCCAGAGGACAGAAGAAGAGTGACAAGAGTCCAGCCCTTTGGCCTTTGACCTTTAGACCAAACCGCTACACTCTCTGCATGCTTGTTTTATCATTTTAACACAAGCAGGAGTTTCCCTCAGGCACAGCGGCATTCCACAGACTGCAAGGCGGTGCCTAGAGTCTACCCCAGCATGTGCTATCTTCCTTCCACCTCTCCTTACCTACAACTCCGAGTTTTATTCCCACTTATTCTGTTCTAAACATACAAACTGAATTGTGGTGAGAGGCTAGGTCTTGATCCTCAAATACTGCACTTTTTCCTGTATATGAAAGCATAAACAACGGGATCTTCCTGTATAACACATAAAAGAATATAATTGTGGTTTATAAATTGGTTACCAATCTCAAAGACTGAAGAGAAATTAATTCTAGTCACATTTGTGGATTTTAAATGTCAAGTATTACAGGATTGGTAGCATTTCATAATTCAGTGGTCAGGAAAGTATTGAAATTTGGGGGAAAGTTGCAGAAGAAGCTGGGCTCTGAACTTTCACCAACATTACATCATCAGTAAGTGCCTTACACTGCCTTTTCTGTATTTGTCAGTGTACAACTCTACATGTGCTGGTGTGTTTGCTCATACATGCAATCGCACATACACATGAACAGACACACACTACCACCCCACACACTAATAGTCCCAAAAGACAGTTACAAAGCTTTTAACTCTGTCTGTTACAAGTTTAGCTTGCTATCAGCACGCCTAAGCTATTATGCCTTTTTTCCTTCAGAAAATTGATACTTGCCCTATAGGTTGATGTCATTATGCAGGTGAAGGCAGGTACAGGATAGAACGAGGCCTATCATTGGATGGGAAGGAAGGGTGGGCAGGAGAAAGTTTTAGAGAGGCAGAGGAGACCAGAGCGAGAATAGGGAGCTGAGAGAACATGGCAGCGGATGTTAAGATTCCTCTCTGCACATATTACAGGTTGTTATGGCTATTCTTAAGGGATAGATGTGTACAGGATTTTGTGCTGTCTAGGTGGTCAAGTTCTATCTTATGGTTTGGATCAGAGGATATTGTGTGGTGTGTTCTTTCATGTGGCAACTTAATTGAGTTCAAGAGAGTCTATGGTGGCAGGATTGGTACCACAGACTTGGGCTGCGTGTGCCTGGTGTGGTGGAAACCAAGAGATCTGTGAGTGAGGGTGAGCAGATTGACAGGGTGCCCTGTTGGAGTGGCTCACAGACACCAGGTCAGAAAGTCGATGGGGACAGCGTGGAGCGGCTGAGGTAAATTAGCACTAGTTCCAATGGCAGCTGGAGCCAGAACCAGCAAGAGAGCGCAACCGCCAGGGTGCATGAGGGAACCCATTCTGCCACCCTTTTGTTTCTACCCTAACATTGCCCTAAATATTCTTCTTGTTTGAATTTTAAGAATTCAGGCCAGTGAGATGATTCCGCAGATAGAAGAGCTTGCTACCAAGCCTAACGACCTGACTTTGCTCCTGGGACCCACAGGATAGAAAGTAGATCGCCGGCTTGTGCAAGTTGTCACCCGACCTTCCTATGTGTGCTGTGGCACAAGCTTGTCCACACAAGCCCATACCACCCACAAAGGAAACGCTATATTAAAAACTTTAAAAATAGAACTTTTAAAATTCTCACAAAAACTACATTGTTAATACAGTATAGAAAATTGGGTTATGTTTTTAGCAACATTATTCAGATTGGTCTAATGTATTTAAGCCTGTCTTAATGACTCAAGGTGAGTAAAGTCATACTTTATTGTGTAGTATAAATAAACCTATGGGAATGGAGTAGAATATATGTTTGTCTTCTAGGATTCAGTGACATTAAAACAATTCTCCTCCTTACCTATGAACATGTATGCAATTACATAACTGTATAATAATTACTTGTTTGAAGTTTGACAGAGAAGCCTGTACGGCTAACTTTAAAAATCAAGTCAAAGGGATGGTGAGTTGGTTTAGTGGGTGAAGGATGTTGCAGCAAGGCTGAGGACCTGAGCTTGATCCATAGAATTTATGAAACGGGGTGGGGAGGAGAGAACTGAATGCACAAAGTGTCCTCTGACCTTCACATATATGCTGTGACCTGCACGCCTACTTCTGTTACGACACACATGCACACACACACTACTGCTGCTGCTGCTGCTGCTGCTGCTGCTGCTGCTACTACTACTACTACTACTAATAATAATAATAATAATAATAATAATAAACAGATAAAATAAATTTTGAGAAAATCGAGTACTACAATAGTATATAGCTGTGTGCCCGTGAGCCGAATGCTCGGCATGGCTGTCCCTTTGAAGAAATTGTTTGTGCATATTGACTTAACCCCTGAGGGTTCTGCAAATACAAATCCCAGTAAAACTGAACAGAAGGTCATGTTGACAAGGAGTGAGAAAGTGGTGTCAGGGAGGAGGCAGGCCTTAGGTTGGCTGTGCTCTCAGCAACTGGAGACTGGCTCTTCCAGCACTGAACAGGCTGCAGAGAGCTAACTCACAGGGCTACCCACTAAGATCAAGTGCTCAGTTGTGAATCAGTGTCTAGTGGGGTCCGGTCCAATCAGCCTTCTCTGTTGTATGAGAAGAAGACTTCTGCCAGTGTCTTCTAAGTTACTAAACCTAACCAAATGATACAGAGTAATTCCTGTAGATCTCAGTGTGCTCAACAGAGGAATGAGGTTTCAAAAGAAGTTAGGGAATGGCTTGTAGAAGAGTCTTGGGAAATACTCAGCCTTGGTTACAAAGTGTCGATAAAGATCTAGTCAAGCTTTCCCCGAGGGCAGTGGTTACCATTGCAGGGTGATGGAGTGAGAGGAAACTCTCTTTTTAAAAATTATTTTGAGTATAATACTATGAGTCTTTAATTACCTAAAATACTTGAAGAGATGACCCGAGATGGACAAACATATTTGAAAGCACATAATATAACCAGGATATAAAGTAGCGCAAACAGTGAAACTGACTCGTCTGTAACCATTCATATGCACGCCTGTGAATAAAAGACAAACCAACAGGCTAGGAGGCTCTGTGACAAAGTTAATGATTATCTCTAAGTGGTCCTGGTTATGCCTAATACATATGGCCTTTTAGCTTGAACTCAGCAAATTATACATGCAAACACACGGTACATAAAGTAAACATAACAGCTTTCAAAAGTGTAATGGCAGCATCTCATGGTTGTTTTAACGTTTCCACTCATGCTGTTTTGAACTTTTAAAACATTTGCTTTGTTTTTATTTGTGGCTTGATGTGTGTGTATGAGAGGGCCCACACAGTCCAAAAGTACTTCAGATCCACTGGAACTGAAGTTACAGGTTGTGTGTAGGAGCCGGGAACCAAGGGAGCAGTCAGCATTCCTGACTGCTGAGCCACCCCCCCACCCTAGTTTGATTACCTTTTAAAAAAATTCCCACTTCCTCCTTTACTTTCTCATGTCAGGTTCTGACATGTTCAAGGACATGTCCTAATGCTGCCCTCTGAGCAACAGTTTTTACTGTTATTCTTGATGTGAGGAGAACGTTTTGCCGGACCTTTGCTTTGTCAGTGGTGAGTGCCATTTTCAAAGTTGTCACTTAGATCAAGAGACATGGAACTGTGTAAAGCATTACTGCCAATTATATCCTCACTAGTACATATATATCATTGACATGAGGTCTCATCTTTTAGATGTATATATGCACAGAGTGGCAGTAATCTGGGCAGACAGAAGGAAGGAAGGAAGGAAGGAAGGAAGGAAGGAAGGAAGGAAGGAAGGAGAAGGGAAAGGAAGGAGGGAGGGAGGGAAGGAAGGGAAGGGAAGAAAGGAAGGAAGAAAGGAAGGAAGAAGAAGAGAAAGGAAGGAGGGAGGGAGGGAAGGAAGGAAGGGAAGGGAAGAAAGGAAGGAAGAAAGGAAGAAAGAAGAAAGAAAGAAAGAAAGAAAGAAAGAAAGAAGAAAAAGAAGACAGAAGGAAGGAAAGAAAGAAATGAAAGAAAAAGAAAGGAAGACAAAGAAAAGAATAGTCATCAAGTAAAGTTCTCTCCTTTACAAACTATGAAGTTTATATGAAAAATACAAAACAAGGAGCTGGCAGATGAACGGGAACTGTCCTGACAAAGACAGAGGAAACAGGATGCTCAAAAGACACTGAGTCCCACTTTCACAGCAGTGTTAGCATTTTGCCAGTCTGGGAAAAGAGGATGAGTGGAGCTTAACAAAGGTTCCATTTGATTCTGTGTTAGCTAGACCAGCAGAGGTCACCAGATGCACTTAGGAAAGCACCATTGGCTGAGAGGTGGTGGAATCTTCTTGTCCATCTTTAGGACTTCCGAGGCTTGATTAGATCCACCTGTATGTCCTGGGTGATCCAGGACATTTTAATGAAGCATATATTGTGTGCGCTATTCTTGTGGTCCAGGATATTTTCTAGTTCTGTTTGTTTGTTTGGTCCTTTGAAACACGGTCTCTCTCTAAAGTCTAGGCTGTCCTTGAACCTACTGTGTAGACCAGACTAGCCTTAGACTTCAGAGATCCACCTCCCTGTGCCACCATGTCCAGTGGCCCAGGATGTTGTCACTCAAATGTAGCCTCTGCTCTCATGTGGACACAGAGACTTTAATCTTGTGAAGCATAGGTAAGTCACAGTGGGTCAGGCACCACTATGTTCCCTTCGAAGTCTATAAAACAGCAAGCAGTGACACCAGATAGAAAAGGGAGATCTGTGGAGGCCAGGAAATAATGTCAGAACAAGGATATAATGAGTACCTGAAGATCTGAGAGAGGTGGTCACAAAGGCTTCCACTCTCACAGTGACAGAAGGAAAACCAGCATGCCTGGAACTCAAGTCCTAGTGAACGTCGAGTGGAGATGATAGGAGACAGAGAGCAGATGAACCAAAGGAAGAGAGATCAAAGGAACAGTCAAAGAAAGCCGGGAGTGTGGGCTTCATCCACGTCATAACAGGATGACATTAGAAGGCTTTCACGAAGGGTTTGCTCTGTAGGAAATGCGGTATTGATAAGGACATGACGGGATGCCTGGAGGCAGAGGATACAAAGCCTACATCTCAGTGACACATTCTAGAGTGTAAAATATTGTCTCTTCTGCACATCTTAAAAACTGCGAAGAAAGCGAATTATTTATCGTTCCGATCTTAAGCAACAATTTCCATAAGTTCATGGTTCTATCAAGGATTTAACCCTCTGACTAGGTCAGAGACCTCATGATCCAATCGCTTCTTCAACACACATCAATGGACAACCATACCCCACATGGGAGCCTGTGGAGGACATGTTTTTTTTTTTTTTTTTTTATCCAAACCATAACAGGTTTTGAGGGTATTGAGTGGAATTCAAGGCTCACGAGAATGTGAAACAATAGAAATAAGCCAATATAGAATATCGAGAATTACCTCCCTAAGAAAATCATATTTAAGTTGAGAGTGGAGATTAAAAAAAAAAACAGGACTTAGCAGAATTCTAGATAGAGGGACTATCATGAACAAAGACATACATAAAGAGTGTGGTAAATTCAGAGCTCAAAGCTCAATGTGCTTAGAGTCAGAGGTGACCTAGGAGTGGGTCAGGGTCTCAGGAATCGGCGATTACAAAACCCTATTTATCTCCACAGCTGACACGCGCATGAGTGTATGAGAGACATGGCAGAAATAAATAATTCTATTTTAATTACTTAAAATTATGGGAACTATTGAAAACAAGCACTTGCCCCTTGATAGAGGAGGGACAGCGGGTTTGTATGTAGAGTCGTAGGAAGAGAACATTCTAACCTGCCTTAGATTTCTGTCTTCATCCTTCTTCCAGCTCAAGCTTGCCTCAAACATGTGATTCTCTTGCCTCTATCTAGAGTTCTGGGGCCAGAGGTGTGTGCTGCTACCATTTGGTCTCATTTACACACTTACCCTGTGAATTTTATTGCTTTTTTTTAAAGTCTAGACTTTAAGAATAAAGATGTTTATTCTTATATTGTGTGAAATTCTCCAAGAATTAATAAAACTTTTATATTAAAATAAAGTACTCACAATTACAGGTTTTCTGATGTAAATACTGTAAGGAAAAGAGTACCTTTGCCCTTATATTTTAAGTCGTATTGACTATTTAAGTTGTATTGACTATTTAAACTGAAATTTAATCCATAACCTCCCCCTTTGCCCTTCCTCCCTCCGACCCTTCCCATAGCCCACACCCTCTCTCAAATTGGTAGCCTCTTTCCTTTTGTTTACTACTACTGCACATATATGAATTAATATATAAAAACAAAAAAATTGAACAAAGTTTTTTTTTAAATAAAAGCAATGCCCTGTATTTCTGTCTTTCCTTTTTCGTGTGATGATTTTAAAGATCTCTTGTGCTAGTTCTTCAGCAGATACAAAGCTACCTGTCTTGGTCACTTCATGCTTTAGTTGATTTCCCTGTTGCTGTAATAAGAGACCCTGAGAAAAAGCAGTTGGAGGGCTAGTGAGATCCAAAGGCACTTTCAGCCAGACCTAACAGCCTACAGTCTACAACCCATCACTTGTCTGATGGTGAAAGGAGAGAACCTTTCACCTACAAGTGTCCTCTGAGCTCTACCCACATATGTTAACACACACACACACACACACACACACACACACACACACACACAGAGTAAGAGAGAGACAGAGACAGAGACAGACAGACAGACACACACACAGAGACAGACACATATACAGAGAGAGACAGACAGACACAGAAACAGACACAGAGAGACAAATACACACAGACATATAAAGAGAAACACAGACACACACACAATAGACAGACAGACAAAGAAACGACATACATCACAGATACATACACACACACACATACACACACAGATACACATACAGAGAGACAGAGCGACAGAAACACGGAGAGACAGAGAGAAGCAGAAACAGACAGACAGACAGACACAGATATATATATATATATATATATATATATATATATATATATATACCCACATACACATATACAGAGAAAGACAGACACAGACAGACACACACATACACATACACACAGAGATACACACACACACACATACACACACACACACACACACCCTGAGAGAGACACAGAGAAACAGACACACACACAGACACACACCAAAGAGAAAGACAGATAGACAGTCAGACAAACAGACACAGAAAAACAGAATCACACAAAGACAGAGACATACACACCAAACAGAGAAAGAGACAGACAGACAGACAGACAGACAGACACAGAGAGACAGACTCACACAAAGACAGAGACATACACACCAAACAGAGATAGAGACAGACAGACAGACACAGAGAGACAGACTCACACAAAGACAGAGACATACACACCAGAGAGAGAGACAGACAGACACAGAGAGACAGACTCACACAAAGACAGAGACATACACACCAAACAGAGAGAGAGACAGACAGACAGACAGACACAGAGAGACAGACTCACACAAAGACAGAGACATACACACCAAACAGAGAAAGAGACAGACAGACAGACACAGAGAGACAGACTCACACAAAGACAGAGACATACACACCAAACAGAGAGAGAGAGAGAGAGAGACAGACAGACAGACAGACAGACAGACACAGACAGACAGACTCACACAAAGACAGAGACATACACACCAAACAGAGAAAGAGACAGACAGACAGACAGACAGACACAGAGAGACAGACTCACACAAAGACAGAGACATACACACCAAACAGAGAAAGAGACAGACAGACAGACAGACAGACACAGAGAGACAGACTCACACAAAGACAGAGACATACACACCAAACAGAGAGAGAGATAGACAGACAGGCACACACATATACAAGAGAGACAGAGCAAGAGAGAGACACACACAGACAAACACAGAGAAAGAAACAAATACACACAGAGAGAGACAGAGAGATACAGACACACACACACACACACACACACACACACAGACACACACACACACAAGATGTAAAAAGAAAAATTTTAAGCAACTTAATAGAAAGGCTTTTTTGATTCACATTCCAGGCCATACTCCATCTTGGGGATGCCAGAGAATCAGGAACTTGAGGTATTTGACCATATCGCATTCACAGTCAAGAATTATAGCAACTAATGTATTTACCTCAAGTCGTTATTTAAATAGTTTACACCATAGGTTTTCAAAGCTCTACGTCCAGGAGCATCCTTTAATGCTAGGTTTGTCTCTGTGGTGACTGGGTAGCTTCTTTGACTCTTCTCTTTGGGTCTCTGCTGCCATGTGTCCAATTCTCCCTAGGGGTGGCCAGGCCAGTTGTACACCAGGCAGGACAGGAGGACGGGAAGCTTAGTCAGCTTCAGGTGAGTGCAGTATGATGATGAGTGTCCAGGCAAAGAACACACTTGGGAACAGCTTCAGAGAACTGGTTCACTTCTGGGTGGTGCAGGAGGTTGAGAGGTATTTCTGACCCTGAGGACGTGGCCAGGATCTTTGTGCTTGGAAGATGCTTCATCTGCAAGCTCGGGAACTATAGGGTGTGTTGTGTGGAACCTGATAAGGTCAAGCAAGGACTGAAGCCTGATAACTCTCACGGTAATACATTCTTACTAGGCTTGGTGGTAGGGGAGCTGGCTTTATGGTGCCAAGTTGGGAAAGCAGAGGTAGCCAACTTCTGACATTTGAGGCATCCAGGGTTGAAGCTCGCTTCCTTGGTAACTCCAGGCCGTTATGCTCCCACAGGTTTTGAGTAGAATTTTGTGTCTTTTTCCCCCACCATATTTTATGGGAAGAATAATAAAAACATATTCTCCTATTAGGCAAGCCTGCAGTCACTTCTCATGGATTGTTACAATTTTGTTTAAAAGGACCCTATGCCTTTAGAATCTAAAGCTCCTAAGTTCATTCATTTTTGAATGCAACTGTTACCACTTCAGAAATAGAAGGCTCTTCCTTTCCCTGCTACAATGTCCAGGATCAGTTAATACCACTAGACCTTTCTAGAGCATCAGATGTGCCCAGCAATATATTGGTCATCTTTTGACTGTTAAGTGTTTGGTCCTCACAGCAGTCCTGGGAGATTCGTTTGGCCATGGTAGTCCTACCTAGATGACAACCCCAAGGCAAAGGTCAATAAATGCTGCCCCAGTTTAATTTCTGTTGCCATGATAGAATACTCTGACAAAAAGCAACCAGGGGTAAGTTAGATACTTTGTATTGTTTTGTTTTGCTTCCGTTTTGTTTCATTCACAATTCCAGGTTTCAGTCCATCATTCCTGGAATCATCACAGCAGAGCTTGAAACAACTGGTTACTTCACATCCATATTCAAGAACAGAGAGAATTAATAGATATAGGCTCACTTCCATGCTTGTGTTCTTCCTACTCTCACACAGCTCAGAACTTCCTGCATAGGGAATGGCACCACCCACAGTAGGCTGAATGCTCACATCAAGTAATCTACAGAGAGACAGGCCAACTCCCTGTGCCAAGTTCATAGTTAGAGATAATCATCACAGAAAGGGTCAAGGCAGGATTAGAGCCTGTCTTACACCAGGAAATTCAACTGCAGAATCTGATGTTCAGCTTTCTGTGACTCGACCATTACTTGTGTCATTTAAACTGGCTTCTGCCCGTTTAGTTTAGGAGAACTGCCTGCTCTTCTGACCTAATCTAAGACTCAGTCAGTAGTGTGTCCCTGGACCCTAGTGATGGTTTCCATGGTCTGTGGGGGTTGGAGGGGCTTCCCAGCATCCAGTTCCCTGAGGAAGGCAGATGAGGAGTATGGAGTCAGCAATTGCATGGCCAAAACCTGCTTTCTTTTGACAACTTCTACCTTCCTTAATGCTTTGCTATTCTGTGGCCAAAAGCTGATGGCTTCTGGCAATTTAACTCCTGCTGATAGCAGCAGGGGATTAAGAAAAAAAAGGCTTAGTTACCAAGAAGTTTGGAATGAACCAGAGAGAAAATAAAAGAAAGTCAGGGATGCCTGTGCGTGTGCGTGTGCGTGTGTGTGTGTGTGTGTGTGTGTGTGTGTGTGTGTGTGTGTGTATACATACATACATACATATGCATGCATATATGTACATATATATTTGGAGATGAAGCAGAACATTTTTTTCTCTCAGCTTTTTTATTCCTTCTTAGACAAAAGTTCATTAGAAACTTACCTCATAGATAAAATGTTACACAAAAGGGGAGTTACAGAAGAATGTTGATGGCAAATTCAAAATAGTGTTTCATTCTATAAGCTCATTATAAGTTCAAAGCAACAGTTTCACATGGCCTTGCTTTATCACAGTGCACACCTGTGGCCTCATCCTTGGACCTGACCTAGAATGAATGTTTTTTTCTTGATCACAAATCTGTACCATGCCTATTTCTCTTCTTAGTGTAATTTATGAAACCTCATTGTATTTCTTACTATTTAGTGTTTATCACTTTTCAATGAGGAGGGACCACATTCTATTCTTGATTCTAACTTTATTACTTCTTTCTGGCAAAACAACTAAAACCATCTCCTTACACTTTCCTCCTAAAATTATCTCATTCAAATCAAGAATGCTATAATGTCATTAATTCATCTAGCATTAACTCAACAGAGTTCATCTTCATGTTGATCTGCAGGAAATTTTCACAGAAGGCTGGGCTGATGTTCAGGAATCATTAGGTTATGTGATAATGACAGGAAAGGCATATCAGCAGTGAGAAGCAATCCTGGGACAAAGTCTTTGGGGCCATGCTTCTCCAGAGGGCAGCCACCGCAGCCATGCAGAACAGTAGGCCATCTCTGGGAAACTCACTTGCTTATCTTTCCTATATGGCCTCTGTCACCATGGAACTGCTCAGCCACTACAGTGCTCTGTAAAAAATACAGATCCAACCAGGTCCCACTAACAGTCAAAATCCTAGTTGCCACAAACTCTTTTAGGTTTATGATCCTTGCTATTTTCTTACCTTATAAGCTTTTATGGTATACTTCTATGGCTGATTCCCTGGGTCTTCCCCTTAATTCTTTCCACAATGACTCCTTTCTGGAATACCTCATGTTCTTTGCATATAAGGTGCATTTTGCCTCAGATGATCTCCCTTTCTTTTACCATTGAGTCCATTGCACTCTCAGAGGAGAGAGCCTTTTGTGGCTTCCTAAAACAGAACATTTTACCTTTTAAAGGCTCTTTTTTTAGCGACTTGAACGTTCTCCCCCAGATCTCACTGTCTCTCATCATTACCTTGCTGTGTGGTTTGTAATGGCCGCTGTAATTGCTTCACTGTGTAACTATCTCAGTAGAATTTCTTCTCCACTGGGCCTTCTACCCCCTCACCAGCACCCGACTCACGTCCTAGTGCACAGCAAGTCCTTCACATAGAGGTACTCCAAAACAAAGTTGGGCACCTTCTGGTCACCAGTCCTGAGTAAAATGTTAACTGTCACGAGTAAAAGACAGCGAGAATTTCTTTCAGGGAAAACATCGAGGATTTGAAAACATTCAAAGTGAAGGGGAAGAAGAGAAAATGCAGAGACCTGATGGTGTCATTTTGGAAGAAGACTGACAACACTTTTGCCAGGCAGGACCATTAGGCTCCTTCTAGGGAAGTCCATTCCTTTGGGTCTCAAGTGTTTCTTTTTTGAGTCAAGTGTTTTCATCCACTATTAAGCCAGAGCAGCTGCCCCTCTGATCATGAACAGAGAAAGATAATGTTTGTATTTTTATTTACAGCTTAAGCTTTGCTGTAGATGAAAATAATTTAGTTTTTATTTAATAGGTTTTTTTGAGAATCTTAGACACAAGCACTATATCCCTTCCACCCTCCTCCCAAAATTCATGTTGTACTTTTAGTCATTCATTTAAGCGTATGAGTGTTTTGTTTGCGTGTATTCCTGTGCACCGTGTTCATGGAGTGCCCATGAGGGTCAGGAGACAGCATTGGATCCTCTGGAAGGAATTACAGACTTGTGAGCTGTCATGGGAGCATTTGGAATTGAACCAGGGTCTTCAGCAAAAGCAATGAGTGCTGTTAACCACTGAGACATCTGTCCAGTGCCAAATATTTATGTCATGATGAAACACGTTAATATCACTCTTTTGGAGTTCATTGGGAATATGTTTTTTATAAATCCAGTGAGCCCGAAGGTTGTAACATTCAAGTTCTCAAACATGGACGGCATCCCCTGCAGATTTGTGAAAGGCCTGTGTGTGACTGAAACACTCCAATTTCGCCAATGACGATGAGGCTCTGTAGTCATAAACTCAGCACCTCCACCAGCCTTGTCGTCTAATAATAATCAGTCACCGGCTCAGTATTCCCAGGTTCATAGCCCACATCAGACTGGGACCATTTTCTCTTCCTTCCCTGATATCTGCTCTGCCTAGAACAGTGGGCGTGTCACACATTCTGAGACTCAATGTCACCTGGAGACACTGCTTTACTAAATTCTAGTCCCGGAAGTTATCCTTTCCGAATCTCCGTCCCGGAAGTTATCCTTGCCGAATCTCCGTCCCGGAAGTTATCTTTGCCGAATCTCTGTGCTCCTTCCTGGCATACCTACAACTGTCTTTGTTATATTATATTCCACAGCAATACTTGGCGCTGGCCTCAGTGCCAACCTCAGTAGAGGTTACTGTCCTGGGGAGTCCCGCATCCCCTGGCATGTAGTATGGAGCAACACGCTCGACAGTCCAGGGGCTGTTTGCTGCCATTGTCTTTTGCTCTCTCACTTTCGTTTAGATTTTGAAATAGCAATTTTCATATTGACAGCGACCCAAAGTCCCCCCTCCCAAGTCGTGGTGCTTTGGGCCAGGAGCGGTATCGACTAATAGCCTAGCCGTTTCGGTGCTGAATTCTGGGGTCAGAGAACCAATGGTCCAAGGTAACTTTATAGAGAGGAGTGGGTATTTCTGATGGTAGTGAAGCGTGCGGCCACGCGACTGAGTGACAGAGGAGGGACCATCGGCAGGCAGCAAGTGAGAGAGAGACGACTAGAGAAGAAACTGGAGGAGGCGTGGACTCTAGCTGAGCGTTTTAGAATGACTAGTGTGGTTTCTCGATATATTTATCCATTGCACTTGGATTTCAAGACAGTGTTTAAAGCAGTTCTCAACAATCCAAAGGAGGATGAGAAAGCCAAGTTAAAACTAACAACAGAGGGGGCTAGGGATTTAGCTCAGTGGTAGAGCGCTTACCTAGGAAGCGCAAGGCCCTGGGTTCGGTCCCCAGCTCCGAAAAAAAGAACCAAAAAAAAAAAAAAAACAAAAAACAAAAACAAAAAACTAACAACAGAGGGGGCTCTGTGGTGCAATGGATAGCACATTGGACTTCTAGTGATGAAATATAACGGCAGTAATAAAACATTAGCGTTAAAACTGGGTGCTATCATAACTTAATGCTCATTATAGTACAACTCACTCTCGGGACTTGCTCCATGCTTCTTTATTTACTCATGTGTATTAATTAGCATTTTGCCCGCATGAAGCTATGAGTACCAAATGCCTGCTTGGATGCGGGAGGGAGCATCAAGTACTCTAGCACTGAAGTTGCAGATGGTATGAGCTGCCAGGTAGGTGCTGGGCACCAAACCCAGGTCTTCCGCGAGAGCAGCAAGTGTCCTTAACCATTGAGCCATCTCTCTGGCTTCTGCTATTGCTTCTTATTTGTCTCTGTGAAATTGGAAATATTGCAATTCCATTCTCAGTGTTCATAAGTATAAAACCAACTCCTCGGTAGACCTGGTTTCTATCATTAAATGAGTTCGGGTGCCCAGATATATTTGTGTTTTTAACGTATGAAGGACCTTACTAATTATTACATCCATGAGAGCTGAAGTGTTTGAAATGAGTTGTGTTATCTGTAGCAACTTACATTTACATTGTTGAACTTACAAAGCATGAGGCTCAGTGGTTAGGGGCACTGGCTGCTCTCCCTAAGGACCCAGGTTTGAGTCCTAGCACCCACATGCTACCTCAGAACCATCTAGAACTCCAGTTCCAGGGGTATCTGGAAGCCTCTTCTGGCCTAACAGGGCACCAGGTACACATGTGGGACACAGATATATATGCAGGTGAAAACACTCATAAAAAGAAAATAATTCTAAAACCGTGTAAATAGAAAAAAATACTACAATTAGTCATCATCTGTATGAATATTACGTAACACCTAGGATTACCACTAGCTTTCCAAAATTAAATCTATTCTGACAACTTAATATGTGTGCATAGTGGATTTTGGTCCTAGTCCCACCCAATCTTATCAGGCTTCCCCAACTTCATCCAACCCCTCCTCCCTGCAAGCGCCCCTCCAACAGACTTTTAATATCAAAATTCATTTTGTTAACACACAACTAAAATGTTTATTAAAGGCCTATTTATGATAAGCAGGGTGTCAGCATTCTCTCTCTTACCCCCGGGTGCAAATTAGTATTAAAGATAGCAGCTGTAATATAGAAGTAATTTTGATACATTTTGAATGTTAAGGAAGAACACCCCACGGTGCCCGTTGGCCCAGTGCAGAGCGAGGAGGTATGAGCTATTTTTAAGCATGGCTAAAAATACCCTGCACATTGTTCTTATAAGTATTCAGCTGATTAGAATCACTCGTCAGTCAGCAGGGAATTGAAAGCAACAGCTGCAGGCATGGGGTGGGAGACTCATTTCCAAGCAGACTTCACCTTCCTTAAGGTGGGGGCAAACTTGACAACTAGCAGGGTTTTGAGAGTCAGGCATCTAAATATCTGGCAAACAAAGCAGAGAGAAGCAGGGACACTCACTGTCCTAACCTTTTGTCTGATTTTTACCCCTTGTTTGGGATAAAAATTCCCCTTTGTCATTTAACCCTTTGAACCATTCACGCTTCCTATATTTCCTAGAAAAATGCTTTTGCCCAAATCTAGATTCACTTTGGAATACTGTGCCATGTCTGTCTATTCACCTCCAGTCCTCAGTAATGGAATCTCCCAGTTTCAAAATAAATTAAATTATGCCAGTCTCTTGGGGACAAGAGAATTTGTTCCTCTTCTGTCAACTAACAGTGCACCGTGTTTTTGACTTTGTAGAGTCTGACTTTGCTGTCAGCACAAATGAATTAACAGGGGGTGGGAAAAGGAAAAGATGGTTCATACATCGTTATGGAGTTCAACATGTAATTGAGAGCCTATGAGATGACTCAGCAGGTAAAGGCATCTGCAGCCAAGCCTGAGGACCCAAGTTCAATCCCTGGGTCACACATAATGAAAGTGGACAACCAATGCTGGTAAGTTGTTCTCTGACCTCCATGTGTGCAACCCCTATAAACAAATAATAAAAGAATAACCTTCTTTTATAAAAGAAGGTTTTAAAAAGTAAACTGAAATTTTTGATTATTTTCTTCTATTTTCTAGGTTAAAAAATAGTCTATCACTATGGTTTTGATTCACTTATGAATAGTCTTACACATTTTTAATATTAACTTGAATAGATTTTTAATAACCCATCTTAATTACAATGCCTAGATTTTTTTTTCTATTTTGTTCAAATACTGATTTCTTACATAATTAGATGACTGGCTCTTTTTCTGCTATCTTAGTCAGTATTCTGTGTTGGCTGTTGTCTCTAGCACATTGTTTCTCCAGGAAGAAACCTGATTTTTTTTTTTGTTGGTTATTTTTTTTTTTTTTTGTGAAAATGCATACTTTGGACCTTAGAGATGTCTTTCCAAACTTTAAGGCAATGAAAGGGTTTTCCAAATATATATACTTTTTCATTAAAAATTTAAAGCTAGTTTATATATGTGGATGTTTTTGCATGCATATACATCTCTCTCTCTTTCTCTCTCGCTATACACACACACACATATCTACATATAAATATACATATATATATGTCTGGTGCCAGAGGAAGCCAGAAAAGAGCATTGGATCCCCTGGGACTAGAGTTAGACAGTTATGAGCTGCCAAGTGGGGGCAGGGAATTGGCCAAGGTCCTCTGGAAGAGCAGCTGGTGTTTCTAACCTCTGAGCCAACTCCGGTCTTCCCAGATGCATGTAAAGCCTTCATGCTCATAGATTTGGCCCCTGCCTGTGTAGGACAAGATAGTCATATATGCTTATAGGTTGATGTCATTATGCAGGAAGACAGGTACAGGATAGAATGAGGCCTGTCATTGGCCGAGAAGGAAGGGATGTGGGAACAGAAGTTTTATAAGGGAGGAAGAAGAGGAGAGAGAGGAAAGGAGTGAGGATGAGGAGCTGGGAGAACATGGTGGTGGATGTTAAGATTCTTCTCTGTGCATAGGTACAGGTTGTTATGACTATTCTTAAGGGGTGGGTGTGTACGGGATTTTGTGCTGTCTAGATGGGCAAAGTATATCTTACCAATTGGATCAGAGGTTATCGTGTGGTGTGTTCTTTCATTGAACAACTCAATTGAGTCCACCGTAAGTGAACTGAGAGACAGGCGGTCTCTGTATGAAACTGGCGTGGTAGTGACTGCCTTGGGAACTAGATGGGTAGAGAGACTGCTGCAGGGCTAAGATAGTAGCTGTCGGCAGTGTGAGATGGGATGGAGCTTATCAGGTGAGGCGCTTTGCTGACTGAGATGAAGCTGTCCCACAGATGCCATGTGGCCCTACAGGGCCGACACTAGCATGGGACAAAAGAAACCATTATTTTAATTTTTTACTGAAACATATCCTTTTCCCAGCCATACTTTCAGGCTATTCATAACCCAGTCCACATACCTAAGTATGTATTTTGAACTACTTCCTCTCCTTCCAAAACACCTGCTCTTCAGGACTGGCACAGCACTTTGGACTTGACCACTGTGCTGTTCCTATGGTAATGACACAGGACTGCAGGTTGACAAGTCATATCACTTCTAAATGTTACCCAGTCTATACACCATGGGCTACATCTTAGACAGTCTGATTCTTGGTTAGGGTACATACTTAGCATAAGCAATGTCCTCAGTTTAACCCCCTCATGTCAACAAAGACTAAGAAAAATTAAGAGGGAAAACAGCTGATACCATGATCACATGCATTTGAGAGTTACGAATCTTTCGCTCTAACTTCTGGACTGGTATCCTCCTGATGTATTAAATATGCAAGCAGGGTTGAGAGAGGGCCCAAAAGAGCACTGCAAAGGACCTGGGTGTCATTCCCAGCGCCCTCAGCCACTTTTAACTCCAATGCCTGAAGATCTGAAACCTTCTTCTGACTTTCACGAGTGTGCACATACCCACACACAATTAAAATAGCATATTTTTAAATGGTAGCATACATGTAGGATGCAGAGCTACACACTGTTTTCCTCAAGCCATGAATATCTTTTCTGTCCTGTATCTCCCACACCAGACGATTCTCGATGAACACTTACTTCCTGCTCTGTCCTTTCAAATGTGTCATAGCTCCCGGCTATAATTTACTTGGTTTGACACTGAACAGCATTCCAAACCTAGAGGAATAACCCACTGAACCCCCACACCCCACCCCTCTGCTAACTGCCGTGGTGGCCTTTCTCTCTGGGAGCTCCAACAATATCAAGAATCCCACTTAAACTCTAAACCAGTCCATAAAATTCAGTCTTGGAAACAACTTATAAATTCAGCACTCAAAGCTTCGACGAAGAACCAGAGCCGAGACTTGACCTCTCTACTTACAGAAGTAGCCTTGATACGCGCATATCATTTTGGAAATGTGATTTGAAAGAAAAGTAAATGCAATTACCCATCTTGGCCTCACTGCCCATAACGAACGTCCTCAGAAACGTTGGAACAAGATGCAAAACTTCAACGTGTTGTAACGAAGTGGTGCCCACTGCAGAACGGTGGTTGAGGGTGAGAGTTTGGAAGCTACAGGTCTGTTGGAATCTTAGCTGTGTTCAGGGGCTGAGCATCTCTCATTTCCTCAAAGGAAAAGAGATGCAAATCCTCAGAGCAGTGGCTTTTAATTAGGGCGACTTTGCCCACTTCCCAGGGAACGTCTGGAGAAGACTGTGAGAATCTCTAGTGTGCTTTGAGGAGAGCCATCTATGGTCACCTGTCGGGTAACCAACAGGCCTGGTGTTTTCTATGACTACGTTTTCTATAATCGAGCACCATCCAGTCCACAGCATCACTAGTGCCAGGTGAAAAAAAATACCACCTTATAACTTGGGAGATTGAGATCTCTGCAAAATATCTGTGATAGTAAGTGCTACTCGTGCTAGCCTCTACATGGCCAAGCCTTGTACTAAGAATTCTAAGTAATTTTCTCATTTTACTTTTACTCGGGCTAGTGATACAGCACAATAGCACAGCACTTGCCCAAGGCTCTGGGTTCAGCCTCAGCACAGAAACAGGTCAGAAGTACAGTAAGTCTGTCACACTGAAGAGGAACCCTTGCCATCACTGTTCATGGATGAAGGAATTCCTTCCTGCTTAGGTATGGTTAGACAGCAGGTAGCATGGCCAAACCACTGTCAACGACAGAGCTGATTGTCAAGCCCAGGGTTGCTATGGTAGCCTTTAGGACTGCTATTAATACGCAGGCAAGGGCGGGTAACATATAAGGCTAGAGCATGTGATTGGGCAATGAAGGAAGGTAGGACGGAGCTTCAAAGAAAGGACAGGGGACAGGCAGGTCAGAGATGAAAGATGGGAGGAAGAGGACAAACCCAATCCACATGGCTTGTAATAGCCACAGGTGACTATGGATCTCAAAGAACATAGAATGACACAGGGCAATTTGTCCAATCTAAGAGGGCAGATTGTATGGATATCAATTGAGTTTTGAGTTCCTGGTGTGGGTGTTTTGTGGGTTGAGAATTTACTGACGTAAATCTGACTGATAATTTATTAAGCCTCTGGAGTTTTGATTTTACTGGGTTATAGGGATTTGTGACAGCTATCTACAGGGGATTGATGACTGGGAATATGAGTGGGTTCTGTGGCGTGGGAATTTGGGCAGACCCCAGCACTGGGATAGCCATGAGGGCAGGAGACCGCCACGGCTGGAGAGTAGCTGGCAATAGCGTGAGTTGATTTTTTAAACTATTACATGCAACACATCCCCAAACTTTGTCCTGGATAGCCCACATAAATTTGGACTAGTTCAAAGGTAAACCTGCCTTCCACACCTGAGTTTCCTTATTGTGAAGTCTTCCTGACAACTGGGTCTAGGTGACTCAGCCCAAATGGTTCATTTTCTTTCACTAGCAAAGACAACGCCAACATATTTTCTAGGTTCACACACTGGTTTCTTCCTTTAAGAGAATTAAAATGGACTACTTTATATGAAAGGTACACACACTAATTACTTCTCTGGTTATAATTAAAAATCATACTCCTAGCTGGAGGGATGGTTCAGTGAGTAAAAGCATGCACTGCTCTTGTAGTGAACCCTGGCTTGCCCTCTCAACACTGACATCAGTCACCAGTGACTCAGCTTCAAGGTATCCGCCCCAGCTGGTCTTATGTGCACACAGCTACACATAACCATAATCCAAAGCCTTCAAACAACTGTAACTGTATTCTTAAAACATGAAAATCAGGGTGATAAGCATGGATCGATCTGCATTCTTCTACATGTTGACCTCCAGTTGAACCAGCACCATTTGCTGAAAATGCTATCTTTTTTCCATTGGATGGTTTTGGCTCCTTTGTCAAAAATCAAGTGACCATATGTGTGTGGGTTCATTTCTGGGTCTTCAATTCTATTCCATTGGTCTATCTGTCTGTCTCTGTACCAATACCATGCAGTTTTTATCACTATTGCTCTGTAATACTGCTTGAGTTCAGGGATAGTGATTCCCCCTGAAGTCCTTTCATTGTTGAGGATAGCTTTAGATATCCTGGGTTTTTTGTTATTCCAGATGAATTTGCAAATTGTTCTGTCTAACTCTTTGAAGAATTGGATTGGTATTTTGATGGGGATTGCATTGAATCTGTAGATTGCTTTTGGTAAAATGGCCATTTTTACTATATTAATCCTGCCAATCCATGAGCATGGGAGATCTTTCCATCTTCTGAGGTCTTCTTCAATTTCCTTCTTCAGTGTCTTGAAGTTCTTATTGTACAGATCTTTTACTTGCTTTGTTAAAAGTCACTCCGAGGTACTTTATATTATTTGGGTCTATTATGAAGGGTGTCGTTTCCTTAATTTCTTTCTCGGCTTGTTTCTCTTTTGTATAGAGGAAGGCAACTGATTTATTTGAGTTAATTTTATACCCAGCCACTTTGCTGAAGTTTATCAAGGACCTCCACATCAAAGCAGACACACTCAAACTAATAGAAGAAAAACTAGGGAAGCATCTGGAACACATGGGCACTGGAAAAAATTTCCTGAACACCAATGGCTTACGCTCTAAGATCAAGAATTGACAAATGGGATCTCATAAAACTGCAAAGCTTCTGTAAGGCAAAGGACACTGTGGTTAGGACAAAACGGCAACCAACAGATTGGGAAAAGATCTTTACCAATCCTACAACAGATAGAGGCCTTATATCCAAAATATACAAAGAACTCAAGAAGTTAGACCACAGGGAAACAAATAACCCTATTAAAAAATGGGGCTCAGAGCTAAACAAAGAATTCACAGCTGAGGAATGCCGAATGGCTGAGAAACACCTAAAGAAATGTTCAACATCTTTAGTCATAAGGGAAATGCAAATCAAAACAACCCTGAGATTTCACCTCACACCAGTGAGAATGGCTAAGATCAAAAACTCAGGGGACAACAGATGCTGGCGAGGATGTGGAGAAAGAGGAACACTCCTCCATTGTTGGTGGGATTGCAAACTGGTACAACCATTCTGGAAATCAGTCTGGAGGATCCTCAGAAAATTGGACATTGAACTGCCTGAGGATCCAGCTATACCTCTCTTGGGCATATACCCAAAAGATGCCCCAACATATAAAAAAGACACGTGCTCCACTATGTTCATTGCAGCCTTATTTATAATAGCCAGAAGCTGGAAAGAACCCAAATGCCCTTCAACAGAGGAATGGATACAGAAAATGTGGTACATCTACACAATGGAATATTACTCAGCTATCAAAAACAACGACTTTATGAAATTCGTAGGCAAATGGCTGGAACTGGAAAATATCATCCTGAGTGAGCTAACCCAAACACAGAAAGACATACATGGTATGCACTCACTGATAAGTGGCTATTAGCCCAAATGCTTGAATTACCCTAAATGCCTAGAACAAATGAAACTCAAGACAGATGATCAAAATGTGAATGGTTCACTCCTTCTTTAAAAGGGGAACAAGAATACCCTTGGCAGGGAAGAGAGAGGCAAAGATTAAAACAGAGACTGAAGGAACACCCATTCAGAGCCTGCCCCACATGTGGCCCACACATATACAGCCACCCTATTAGACAAGATGGATGAAGCAAAGAAGTGCAGACCGACAGGAGCCGGATGTAGATCGCTCCTGAGAGACACAGCCAGAATACAGCAAATACAGAGGCGAATACCAGCAGCAAACCACTGAACTGAGAATAGGACCCCCGTTGAAGGAATCAGAGAAAGAACTGGAAGAGCTTGAAGGGGCTCGAGACCCCATATGTACAACAATGCCAAGCAACCAGAGCTTCCAGGGACTAAGCCACTACCTAAAGACTATACATGGACTGACCCTAGACTCTGACCTCATAGGTAGCAATGAATATCCTAGTAAGAGTACCAGTGGAAGGGGAAGCCCTGGGTCCTGCTAAGACTGAACCCCCAATGAACTAGACTGTTGGGGGGAGGGGGACAATGGGGGGAGGGTGGGGAGGGGAACACCGATAAGAAAGGGGAGGGGGGAGGGGGATGTTTGCCCGGAAACTGGGAAAGGGAATAACACTCGAAATGTATATAAGAAATACTCAAGTTAATAATAATAATAAAAAAAAAGAATCAAAAAAAAAAAAAACATGAAAATCAGGCACACTGACTGATTACTGTGGCGCTGCCTGGAAGGTGGGGTATGGGGGCACAGATGGTGGGATTCAAGGACATTGGAGGTGTAGGGAGAAATCACTTCAGAAATTCATCACAACTTTTCAGAAGCCATTAAAGAAAACACAAGGCGAGCTTGTACTCTCAACACCAGGAAGGCTGCAGCCAGAAGATCTCAAGTTCAAGGATACCTACCTAGGGAGACGCCATCTTCAAGTTACCCACAGGAAAAAAAAGGCATGCAGAAGTATGCTGCAATTGCTAAACTTTATTTGTTCAGGAGCTCCTAGTGCAAACATCAAACACTCCTGGTTTTGATCTGTGAGCTCATTATCACATGTTAGGGAAGAAGCAAACTGTGACCTACGTACAAGGCCGAAGACTAAAGGTTCACTTAGTCACATTGGAGGTTTGGATTTCTACAGCCTGGCGCCTGGCAGTCACAGGTCCTTGAGGTCTTTCTGGATATCCCACAGGGTGTCCGCACTCTTCCTGAGCTGAGCGACCTCATCGTCCTTCAGCTTCTGGTTGATGACGCTGGTCAGTCCCCGAGCATTAAGGATGCACGGGAGACTGAGGAAGACTTCGTTCTCGATGCCGTACATTCCCTGTGAGAGCAAAGAAAGCGTTTAGACAAGGCCATGGTAAGAATGATCAGAAGAACGATGTTGGTTCCACACAACTGTCAGAAGTTTGATGAACGCAAGTTAATTCTCTAGTTTTCATCTAATTGGTCCATATGTCCCATAAACGTGGGTTTTTAGTTCAGTTTTTTTTTTTTTAATTTATAGACTGCAAACTTAATTCTATGGTAAAACTCGTTACAAGAAAGTAGTCAGTACTTAGTTTTTAAGTCAAACACTGTTTTCTGCTTAAATGCAACTTGCTATATGACCCTTTAAATGGCTATTAACTCTTTTGCTCAATAGATAACTTGCCATCAACTCATTTAAGATTTTCTTATTTTTTGGTGCCTGGAGTAGGGGCACATGCCTTTAATCTTAGCACTCAGAAGGCAGGAGGTAGATCTCAAGCTTCTGGAGATCTGCAGAACACGTTCCAGGGCAGTCAGGGCTACAGAGAGAAACTTGTCTTAAAACAACAACAACAAAAAAAAAATCAAAAAATATTTTATTTTTATATATGTCTGTGAGTTTATGTGTACTACCTGAGGACAGGTGTCTCCAAGGGCCAAAAGAGGGTATCAGATCCCCTGGAAGTGGACTTAGAATATCCCAGAGGTGCTAAAGTAGTAGTGAACTACTACTAAATTATAATTAACTATGTCAAATGTTCTGCCACTTTAAATAAGGAAATTGATTACAGGGTCAATTTCCCTCTATGACTAGTAGATTAATTTATTTAACAAGTTATTTTAATATTTAAAACTATTAACCTCAAAAATTTTTGTTCATACACAAAAGTAGAGAAAATTAAAAACATTCTCCTATAATCTCCCCAAAAGTCACAATTACCCACATTTTCCCATGCTCGCTTTGTGAACCGTCCATAACACTCTAACCCAAACATTGTTCCACATTGTTCTCAACTACCTTTCTGTATGTATGGTATGCATGTGTGCACATATGTTTCTGTGTGTGTGTGTGTGTGTGTGTGATTTTGAGAGTGCAAGAGTGCATCTGTCTGTGTGAGTGTGTGTATGAATGTGTCAGTGTCTGTGTGAGTGTCTGTGTGTGCATACATGCAGAAATCAGAGGTTGTCATCAGGTGTCTTTCTTGATGCTCTCCCCACTATATAAGGCAGGATTTCTCCCATGAGCCCAGAGCTGCCAATTTACTTTGTCCAGCCAGCTGGCTTGCTCTTGAGGAATCCCACACTTACTATTTCCCATCATTCTTTTCACTCTTGACCCTGACAGGTGGAAAGGACTCACTTGCTATATATGCTGTTTTAAATATAACTTTACTTTTATTCCACGGATTTCATTCTGAGGAAGTAATGTAGCCCAGGTTCATCTCAAACTTTCTACATAGCTATGGATAACTTTGAACTTCTGATCCTTGTCTCTGTCTTCAGATTACAGACAGATCTGCACCTGATTTAAACAGTGCTGGGGAATCAAACCTGGAACCTCATGCACACTAAGCAAGAACTCTCTCAACCGAGATATACCATAGCCCCCGTTCATGTCCTTTTGCCTCTCTTGTATGTTTGCTCCATAGTTTTTGATTTAAATTCAATTTGCTATGTTATCAAGTGCTACATGAAAGGCTGTCTACAGCTTACTACATAAGCTTATAATGAACCTACTATGTGCTTATTTAATGGTATAACAGAAGGTTCTGAATAGGATTCATAGTTAACAGTTTTTATAGCACACAAGGGAGATTTCTTAGAAAACACTCAGACATCTTAGCTCCCACAGAGTCAAGTGCACTTATCCTAATTTTTGGTTTGAAAAGAGGAAAAAAAAAAAGCTCATATAAACCCTAGATGCAAAAGTTGCCGTGGACTGGAAGCTTCGCTGATTTTTCTTTTTTTTTTTTTTAAAGATGAATCGCTTTATAGAGCGTAAGACTAGCCGTCCTGTTCTACTTCACCGCCGGGTGTCTCACCTTCACCATTGTAGACACGGGGTGAATCCGAGAGAGGTTTTTCAGCATGGATTCGATGAGGTCAGCCACACTTAGGCCGATGGCCCAGTTGGTGTAGCCTTTTAGCTTGATGACTTCATAGGCACTAGAAAGCAGACCAAGGAGAGACCACTGAAACCTGACAGCGGCTGGTGCTTGCTCTGTCTGTCACCTTGCCCAGGTTCTTAACATTTTTGGCTGTAGTTCCTTTTTTTTATTGGTTTATTTACATTTCAAATGTTATCCCCTTTCCCAGGATTCCCCTCCACAAGCCTCATATCCCATCCCTCCACTCCCCCTGCTTCTGTGAGAGTACTCCCTCTTGTAAAGGAAAAAAAATGCATCTATTGTGTAAGCTTTTTGAGTATCAAGTGAACTAATATATAAACAAAATAAACATAAGGATAACATGACAGGAGACACATAGAGACGTGTCTACGAAGCCATGGTGGATAAGAATGTACTCTCTTCAGCTGGAGAGATGGCTCAGAGGTTAGGAGCACTGACTGCTCTTCCAAAGGTCCCGAGTTTAATTCCCAGCAACCACATGGTGGCTCACAATCATCTACAGAGGGATTCGATGTCCTCTTCTGGTGTGTCTGAAGACAGCTATAGTGTACTCATAAGACCTAAAATATTTTTTTAAGTATCTACTTTCTTTCAAGATTTTTAAAAAAAATTATATACGCATTGTGTGTCTGTATGTCTGTGTGCACGTGGGTGCTTGTGCACATGAGCACTAGTATCAAGACACCAGAGGCACCAGATGCCCGTGGAACTGGAGTTACAGGTAATCATGGGCCACCCGATGAGGGTGCTAGGAATTCCAGTCCTCTACAAGGCCAGTACGCTCTCAATTGATATGGAAATCTCTCCAATCCCTAAAAAAAAAACACTTTCAACCAAGATTAATTCACATAAGAATATCTCTCCAAATAAATTAATGAACATAGGAAGTCATGGAAGGCAGGAGAGATGAACAGTCATCTTCTCACTTTAAAACTGAGGCTTGAACTGAAATGAAACTCTAAGACCCTTTCAACTTTTAGATCCTTCTTGCTATATGCAGACCAAATTCTCCAGGAAAAGGCATCCTAAGTAAAACTTCCATATTTGAGGTAGCAGTGTTCCTACAGAACCTCTTTGTAAATAGTAACACTGATTGGATGTCGGTGAACAGTGTGAGACCCTGAGTGTAATCCATGGCTGCGTCATGACAAGCCTACAGGTCTTACACTTTACACACACTAAAGGGTCCACAGAGAACCAGGCTATGGGCCATTATGACCCATACTTCGTGAATCTGGGAGAAGACAGATGATAGAGAACCCTGAAGGTTAAATGGCCTCCAGTCACTATAGTCAGCTTCACTGTCAGGATGTGTGTTCAAACCTGAATTAGGGGCTGTATTTCAAAGTGATATGTTATTTGGGGTAGGGAGACCATAATGGAGAATCGTTGATAATAAAAGAAACCGCTTCAGAAAACAAGATTAGGATGGGAGACATCTTTAACGGGTAGGCAGATAAGAACAGAGCAGATTAAAGCTCTCAGCGAGCTGCTCAAGTGTGTTGACTAAAGGAGCCCAGGCTTCCCTCTGTGGGGGAACCAAGCCTTATTTGTGACAGGCAGCAAGGTGAAGGCTGTGTTTGTCTCTACAGCTGTCTGCTTTCTCTTGAGAACACACACATTCTCTAGAGACTTGCCTAGCAAGTCTGACCGGCCTAATCTTCCCTACCTCTCATCAGGTGAGGAGTCACCTGAGTAGAAGTGTGGAAACAGCTCAGGATTCCATCTACCTGGACAGGACTCCAACTCTGAGTGGAGCCGCCCACTCACCTGTCCACCACCATCTTATGCACCTCCTTCCAGTTCTCGCTGTCATTGTCCGTTCCCATCTCTGGGTTCAGTTCCTGGAGGGAGACTCCTGCCACATTCACCCCGCTCCACACTGCCACTAAGAAAAAAGCAAGACAAAACCTTTTATTTTCCTATCAGATCTCAACTCTGATGTGAATTATCCCAACACTAGTTGGTACTATTCCCAAGGCAATTGTCCCTGGTAGAGTTCCCATCCTTCTTGGAGAGATATTTGCTCCAATATTTGCCTTCAACTAGCAATAGATATCACACACACACACACCCACCGTACACACACACACACCGTACACACCACACACAACGTACACAACACACACACATGCACAATGTACACAACACACACACAACCACAACATACACAACACACACACGAACGCACAACTTACACCACACATGCACGCACCACGTACACCGCACACACACGCACAATGTACACCACACGCACTCACAATGTGACATGCACACTCACAATGCGACACACACACACGCGCACACGCACACTATGTATATATATGTTTGGGGGTACGTGTAGGTGCCCAGAGGGTCCAGAAGAGTGAGTCCAGACACCTGGGGCTGGAGCTGCAGGCAGCCGTGAGCCACCTGAGTGGGTTCTAGGAACCGAACTTGGGTCCTCTGCCACAGCAGCGGGCATCCTTACCTGCCGAGCTACTTCTTCAGCCCCCACTTCTGACCTTTTAGCTTTAAACAAATGTGGCCCAAAACAGTAATTGCATCATTTACAGAGAACACAAATCTCTAGGTTGGTAAAAATCATGAGGAATTATATACTTGTGGGACCATCCTAAACACTCAAATTTTAGAAATGTAAATTTCTCTCCTAGGAACCGTTTGGTAACAAAAGCCCCTCTCTTTTTAAGTAGAAAAAACCTAGAGTAATTAAACCCAAGTCAGTTATTATGGAGGTACACTAAGATGTAAACTAGGGTCTTAATTTAGGGGAGAATGTCTACAAACAAACATGGGAACTGGCTTTGAAATCCCAGTCTCACGATCCTTAGAAACTCTTGAGAACACTGGGTGCTCGGCTGGTCTGACCAATGGACGGGGTCTAGTCCGGTGCAATTATACAGCTGTGGCACTAACCTACCAGTGGCCAAGTAAGACCCTCTTGGCCCACAGCATCTACTGCACCAAGCTTACTAGACACCCTTGTGGTCTTTAAGGAAAACCATGGCTCTGCCTAATCACACCATGAATGCATGACTTCTCTCTCACGCTGCAGATATGACAGATTCATACTTAATGGATGAGGGGAAATACAGTGAGACGGGCAAGATGGCTCAGCAGGTAGGGGTATGTGCTGCCAAGCCTGATGATCCGAGTTTATCTCTGTGGCGAGTTCAAAGCCAACCTGGTCTACATGGCAAGTTCCAGGATAGCCAGGGCTAGATAGAGAGACTGTCTCTAAAACAAACAAAAGATAGCTAGGTGGATCGATGGACAGATGATAGAAGGATAAAGCAAACTGGAAGAGAACCCAAAATGTTAAGTATAATACTTCGGAACCCTTTCTGAAATATAACACTGTAGGACACTAAAGTCTGAAGCAGGGAAAAGGATGAAGAGCGTTCTGCGCAACCCAGAGGCACAAAGGAAACGCTTACCACTGGAGTCCCCGTGCTCGCCCAGGATCCAGCCGTGGCAGCTGCTGGGATGAATACCAAGCTTTTCGGCCATGAGGTAACGAAACCGAGCAGAATCCAGATTGCATCCACTTCCAATCACGCGGTGCTTAGGTAGCCCGCTCAGCTTCCAGGTGACATAGGTAAGAATATCCACTAAACATCACAGAAAGGAAATTCGAGAAAGTTAAGTTGGAACTGCTCAGCCAGTGAGAAGGCACTCTGGCTTCTGCTTCCCCACGTTGAGATGTGGCCAGAAAGATTCTCACAGTTGGGCCGGGCAGGTTATCGTTGAAGCATTGGTAAAGAAGCTGTAAACATGGAAACGTGTGCAAATGTAGCATAAGGATTCTCAGGGGCATTGCAAGTCAATTTCACAATGAGAGAAAAAGGCAGGTGCGCCCCTCACTGCGATGGTTTGAAGAAGAATGGCCACCATTGGCTCATATTTGAATTCTTAGTCACAAGGGCACTATTTGAAGGATTAGAAGGATTGGGAGGTGTGGCCTTGTTGGAGGAAGTGTGACACAGAGGGTGGGCTTAGACGTTTCAGAAGCCCATGCAAGGCCCCAGGCTTCCTCTCTCTGCCTATGGATCAAGAGGTAGCTCCTCTCAGGTCTGTCTGTGTGATGCCGTGTTCTCGCCAGGATGATAATGGACTAAATCCTGAAACTAGGCAATTGCATACTTTCTCTTACAGAGTTGTGGTGGGCATGGCAACACCTCATAGCAATAGATCAGTGACTAACACACTCACTCACATTGCCACTGAGTCTAACAGTCCAGGACTGTGACAGCCGTCACCACAATCAATGTCATTCCTAAGTTAGTGAGCTGCGCCTGTGTACATTTTCTTGAGTGTGATATTTGCCCAACAAACGATCGTGAAATCCATGTCGTCATTAGCTGGATGACTGCTCCATAACCTTCATCTATGTGACACAGTGGTAACATTTCTATGGGGTCACAGAAGTCACATGCTGTGTTGGAAAGAGAAGGAAATGTGCACCCTTGGAGAAAGAAGCTGACGGGCCCCACCCTGTACTCCTCTGGGGAGCCTGGAGAAATTTTCTTTGGCAAACTCTCACTGAATAATGCCTTTCATTTGCCGACTTTAATTGCCCCACAAGAGCTTCCCTGCAGACTCAAGCCTTGGAAGTGATGTCATCAGGTTGCACTTCTTGTGAAGCAGGATGTGGACACACAGAATACGGCTAGCTGTCGGCCATCTTTGTTCCATACCTACCTGGCATTGTGTTTATATATATGCCCGAACCATTCAGGAAGCCCCAATCCAAGCTCATGAAGAAGGAGAAGTGAGAAATGATCTCTTATCAGGTCCTAAGCCCCAGTACTAAAGGAACTGCTGTGATTCCCCACCCAGGCAGACTTAGCCAATCACCCAGGTGACGGGTCAGACACGGGTCTGCCATCTTATCAATATCCCCACCATCATGCAGTAACTTTGATGGTAAATGACAGAGCAATGATGTGTGACAGAGCAGGTGACAAACCTCAATGGCAGAATACTTATCTACCCCATAGCCCAGTGCCTAGTACATCCGGAGAGAAAGGGGGTTAATGATGGAAACTAAACTTTTAACCACTTGGTCTTGCACGGGATAAATATAATTTAGTTGCAAAACCTTAATTATCCTTAGAAAGCTTTCTTTTCCTTAGACAGAGAAGAAAGGCTAAGGAGAGAAAATATCACCCTCTCCCCCAAAAAGATAGGCCATTGCAAAGTTACTTTCTATGCAAGATAATAACCGAAAATCAAACAAACAAAAAGGAAAAATAACTGATACCAGGTTACAGTAGATGATTCCATGTTTTAAAAAGTTGGCTTTTGTATTTTTATCCATCTATAGGTCTGCATGCCACATGCAGAGCCCAGAAAAGGACATCAGGTTCCCCCAGAATGAGAGTCACAGATGGCTGTGAGGCACCCCAGGGGTGCTGGGAACTGAACCTGTGTCCTCTACAAGAGCAGCCAGTGCTCTTAACTACCAAGTCATTCTCTCCACCCCCTGACTAGCAAGAAAGCCCCCCTTTGGGAAACGTGGCTGTCGTACCTCTTGTTCTGACTAATAGATTAGAATGAATGGCTCGGAGGCGGCTCCGTGATGTGGGCTCTGCTTTGTGAGTTCACGGATTTGTATCCTGGTGTGTTAGAGTCCAGCAACGGCTGCAAACAATGGCCTTATAGAATTTTTATTTACCAGGCTAAACAGGTAGGGTCAGGCACAGCAGTGAGTTGTACATGGTGTACACACGTGGTGTATACACACGAGAGTACATACGTGCCTGTGGGTGTGAGGGTCAAAGGTCCATACGGAGTCCTCCTCAGTTGCTCCCCACCCTGTTTATTGTGAGATCAAGTTTCTTTTTTTTTTTTTTTTCCGGGGCTGGGGACCAAACCCAGGGCCTTGCGCTCGCTAGTTAGGCAAGCGCTCTACCGCTGAGCTAAATCCCCAACCCGAGATCAAGTTTCTTAACCCACAGTTCACCAATGTGGCTGAACTGACTGGCTCAGAGCACCTGGGATCCTCCTCCCTCAGGCTTCCACAGCCTGTGCTTTACGGAGCCACGTCCCAGCTCCACCTACATATCGTTTAAGAAGGTAAAGCCTTACAACTCTACCACAAACATGGACGAAACCAGAAGACCAAGCCCGCGACACACATTCGGCCTGGGATGGAGCCATCTGTTTTGCAGAGACCGCCTCTCTTTGGCAGCAGCAGAAGGTGTGTGGACTGCGGACTGCCTCGGTCAGTGCACAAAGCCGAAAAAATGAGGTTCCCCCAAACATTAGGAAAGTCACCACGTTAGTACCTGGGTTGGAAACCACGATGATGGTGCAGTCGGGGCTGTACTTGACGATCTGAGGAATAATGAACTTGAATACATTGACGTTTCTCTGCACCAGGTTGAGCCGACTCTCCCCCTCCTGCTGGCGGACTCCCGCGGTCACCACCACAATCTTAGAATTGGCTGTCACGGAGTAATCTTGAAGAAAGAGAGCAAGAGAGCGAACCTTAAATTCAACTCCTTGGCTGAACATGCTAGCTCTGGTATGTTCTAAAAGTTCCAGCTTCCAGAAGTTATGAGACTGTCCTGTATTAAGCAATTGTGTTCTGAAATCTTTGTGTGTGTGCACGCGTGTGTGTCTATGTGTGTGCACGCGTGAGTGTGTGCACACGTGTGTGTCTGCGTATGTGTGTGCACGCGTGTGAGTGTGTGCAGGCGTGTGAGTGTGTGCACGCGTGTGAGTGTGTATGTGTGTGTGCAGGCGTGTGAGTGTGTGCGCGCGTGTGAGTGTGTGCGCGCGTGTGAGTGTGTGCGCACAGCCAAGGAGACCAGATCAGGGCATCAGACCCTCTGAAGCTGGAGTTACAGGTGATGGTGAGCTGCCAGATATGTGTGGTAGGAACTGAGTTAGGTCCTCCAGTAGAGTGGCGCACTCTCACTCCCTGAAAGATCCCCAGCAACTACGAAGAGGTTTTGAACTTCAAAAGTCTCTGCAGCTTCATTTTTCTTCCTTGAGTAACAATGACTTCAAAACTGACAGATGAGGAACCAGGAAAATAATACCCCAAATACGTTTGTGCCTAAAGTCCCCTGAGTTCCCAGGAAAGGCTGAAGCATGTCGGCGAGCCCACAGCCCAGCAGGCAGGCTCTCCACAATTGCCGTGAAATTGTGGTTTTTGCATATTCCTAAACTAGTAACCAACAGCACAGACAAAACTCATTTTTAATTTCTTTTTAGCCATGTAATGCTACCGACATCTATGAAGAAAAAGAAAGGCCATGTTTGGTTTTGATTGTGAATTAAATTTTGGTTTCTAATACTTCATATATTAAGGGATGGGACACACCTTGAATCTCAGTACTCAGGAGGCTGCGGCATGAGTTCAAGGCCAGCATGGCCTACGTATAACTATAGTGTGTGTATTTTTAAGACAGTCACACTATGCAGCCCAGGCTGACCTAGAACTGCCTGCCTCTGCCTCTGCCTCCTGAGTGCTGGGATTAACGGTGTGTACCTCCATACTGGATATACTCTATTTCTGAAGGAAGACTATTTTATGTTCCAGCAGTGTTAATGCTTGGAGAAGTTTTCCTTCTAAGGAAGTTATATCAACCTTTCAGTAATTCAAGACCTACAGGTTAAGATTTGACATGATCATTAGCCTGGGCTGCACTATGGCTTCCGGAAGTTATTAACAGTCTTCCCCGTAAAATGCAGGGGCTGTCCCTACCCTCACAGCCTTCGAAGATAAAATGACAAACCCACACACCTGCTACAGGACCCCATGTGTAGTTAGTCAGCAAGTAACAATGATTACTTAGTTCTTCAAGGCAACCCATCCCTGGCACAGAGACTACCACCATAGGGAGAGGAAGGGAGCTGAGGAACTAGATATTCCTGGCACAAGTGCAATGCAGCCTACTTGAAAATCAGGATGCTATATATGGGCTCTACTGTCGTTGTTGCTATTCTTTTAAAGGTATATTTTTAAAAGGATTTTCCTTTCCTTTTATGAAGATTTATTTTATGTATATAAATACACTGGCAAATGTCTTCAGACACACCAGAAGAGGGCATTGGATCCCATTACAGATGGTTGTGAGCCACCATGTGGTTGCTGGGAATTGAACTCGGGACCTCTGGAAGAGGAGTCAGTGCTGTTAACCTGCTGAGCCATCTCTAAGTAGATGGAAATCTTGTAGTCCTTGAAATTACTAAAATAGATCATGACCATTTGGTGTTAGGGATTACTGAGTCAACTGGCCCACAATCCCAGCTTTTCCCAGTTAAAAAATAATTTATCCAGGCAACATGGCTTTAAACACAGCACTTGGGAAGCAGAGATAACCAGGTCTACAGAGCAAGTCCCAGAATAACCATAGCTTATACAGAGAAACCCTGTCATGGGGGAAAAAAAGAACAAATGAATGGATGAACGAAAGAAAGAAGTTTAGGACAGAGGTGTAGTCCAGGGTACAGTGCATACTAGCCTAGCATCCTGCAGGGCCCTAGGTTTAATCTCTAGCACCACGGACAGCAATAGCAACGTGTAAAAGTGAACGATCAACTTGTCAAGCTGGAGGGAGCATCCCCAAGTATCCATCTGTAACAAAATGACTTTCAGGTTTGCCCCTTTAGAGGATACAAAGAAGCTACCTACCTTTATCAGCCACGATTTTCGGAGTCTGGAGAAATAAGCTCCCGTGCTGCAGATCCATCATTTCTCCTTTGAGCTTGTCTTCCAAGACATCCACCAGGGCAAGCTCATCAGCCAGAGACTGGAAGCAGAGAATCAGACGCTCATTCCTGTTGTGGTTTGAGTGTGAAATAGACCATGGACTCACAAGCTCTGAACGCACGGTCCCCAGCTAGCGGGGCCGTCTGGAGAAACTGTCGAACCTTTAGGACATGAAGCCTCACTAGATAAATGAGTCACTGGGAGAGACTTGGGGTTTGACAGCCGGCTTCACTTCCTGGCTCATCTTCAAAGCCTAACCTACAAAGACATAAGCAAGCACCCTTACAATCCTGCACCATGCTATCCCTGCCATGGCGGTCTGTGTGGGGAGATAAAGTGCCTTCTCACACGAGTTGCTCACCACGTATTTGGTTGTCACCAACGCAGCACCCCGAACTATGCAAGGACGGCTTAGCACCAATCCACCTCACAGAAGCCTTTTACAAGTGGCTAGGGCACCCAATGGCCAAAATCCTCAAGAACGACGGAGTATGGTATTCGATCACCTACAACCTAGGATGCTTAGGTTGGTTCCGAGCAGCTCAGGGTCTTGGCGAGAAAGGCATCCAGATCATACGATGAGGAGTCTGTTTCATGAACCAAATCCCAAGCACAGGGAGGGATGAGAGTTCTGTATCAAATAAGGACACTCATTTTTATCTTTTTACTTAAAACATGTTTGGGGAGAAAAAAAAGATAATTCTCCTTTTACACGGAACCTCTAAGAGCCTACCAAATTCTTACTTGCATTTTTAAGACCTAAAATAAAATTCTAAGACCATCTCACTCAACAGCCTAACATTCTGTGCCCGTGCCCAGCACCAGCACTTCCAATCACCTTTTAGTGATAGCGCACGTGAGCCACCATAGTCAACAGAGCAACGCAATTCAGAGGTTATGTAGGAAGCCACCTCACAGGATGTCAGGTCCCTGTGACAGTGGGTGTGGAGAATTAGCTTGGAGGTGTGTGCTTAGCTGAAGGAAAGAGGCAAGCCAACACCTAAAATGTTAACTGAAATGCCAAATACAGTTGGCTCTGTATGACGGACCTCCTCGAAGAGCAGTTACACAGAGGCCTGGCAATACAGCTGCTGCTGAATGTCGCAGGTTTCTCTACCCACACATCCGTAGCTGATGCCCTCACTGCGAATATAAATACATTATTAAGGAGCAAGGCTGGCTGAAAGCCAAGAGTGCTGCTGCAGCAAATCTTTGAATCTCAAGTCTCAAGTGGAACAGATACAGTTGTGGATTCTGCCTCTTGGTTAATGAATGATCACCATCGATGCGTTGGTATCTGAGGCCAGCGGTTTTGTATTCCAGTGCTTGTTAAGCACGGGATTTTTGTGGGAGGAAAATGCATAACTTTTCAAATAATTAACCAAACGGGTGAGCGGCATTAGCTAATTTGCATTTTTGAGCTTTTCCTAAGCTAGGGATATGTAGTGGGGTATTCCGGGAAACAGCAGTGAGCTGCAAGATCCAGGGCCACAGTTCCCTCCAGTGTCCCTTGCTGCTGTGGCACCGGGTGGGTTATGCACACAAAGTGAATCCACCGTTTGGTGGTGCTGAGGTATTGGATCCAAGGCCTTGTGCATGGTAGCCATGCTCTCTGATGGTGCGTAATTCATCTCTAGTGTCAGCTTTTGGGTCAGACACGGAGGACACGGAGCAGCCTGAGCTGCTCTTCCTTCTGCAGCTGCGGGACACTGACAGGCCACATCACTTCTTTTGCCTCAGTCACTTTGTCTTAAAACAAGGACGAGAAACGTCCCTAAGGAGGAGGATGAGGTGAGACGGGCCCAGAGTCTCAGCACCTGGACGGTGGAGCTGATGCAGGAGGACCGCCAAGACAGTAAGGCCAGCCTAGGTTTTAGAGGACACTCTAGGACAAAAATAGTAATAACTACCCCACACGCAAAAGAAAAAAGTTTTAAGACTGCTGATTATCTAGAAGAAAGCACTTTGTGTGTGTGTGTGTATGTGTACATATACATATATACATACATATATATATACATACATATACATACATATAAAAATCATGCTGATCTCAAACTTATAATTTTCTCCTGAATATTGGGATTACCAGTATATGCCATTATGCCTGACCCCAAACTTTTTAAATATTTTCTTTAATTTTATGTGTATATAACATATACACACTATATACACATATTATATACACACATATATTTTTAAAAGAAACATAAGCGCAATCGTTTCTGTTTTAACCAAAGTAAGAGCCAACACTAAATCAAGACCATTTAAAACCCCTACAATTCAGGAAACCATCACATTATCATAGGTATCTAGTCAATTAAAAGTAGCTAGAAAAAAAGCAAAAGAATACACACCGAGGAGTCTTGTGGACATTGTTTCTCAGTTAAAAGATTCAGTTTGATCCTTGAGAACTTAAGATTCAGGCACTAGAGAAGGGACTGAGAGCACTGGCTGCTCTTACTGAGGAATCATTTTAGGTCTCCGGTACCCACATGGTGGCTCACAACATCTGTAACTCCAGTTCCAAAGGGAATGACATCCTCTTCTGGCCTTCTTGGGCACGAGTGCACAGACTCTATTCAGGCAAAACACCCAAGAATTTAAAGTTTAGGGTCAGGCATGGTGGCACACACCAGTAAGGTAATCTCAGCATTCAGGAGGTGGCATCACTGTGCCACCAGTGTCTCAAAAGCAATACAAATAAGGGTGGAGAGGGTTTTAGTTGTAGAATCCTTGCCTAGCATACAAAAGAGTCTCTGGGCTCAGTACCCAACAAAACACACTAAACTTCACAAACGAAGGAAAAGGCTTGGTGGGAGGAAGTCAAGCAGCCACCACACAAAAGGGTCAGTGTGCTCTCCTGGGGGCGGGGGAGGTGCTGCCAGCTCTTTCTCTCTTCCTACATTTAAGGAAGCTCTTAGAATAAGCAAGGCCTCAAGCCACTAAAACTAAGGGAAACAAAAAAACAAAAACAACAAAAAACAAAAACAAAACAAAAACAAAAACAAAAAAAGAAACTGTGGTGTGATCTTCAAGGGGTGTGTGTAAGGGCAGCCAGGAATCAAGACAGGTAGACAGCAAAAGGAAGGTCAAGTCTGGAAACACCAAAGTAGCATAAAACTGATACACACACACACACACATACACACACACACACACAGAGAGAGAGAGAGAGAGAGAGAGAGAGAGAGAGAGAGAGGGAGAGAGAGAGAGACTGACACAGAGACAGAGAGAGAGACTGACACAGAGACAGAGAGACAGACAGAGACAGATAGACAGAGACAGACAGAAGACCGACAGAGACAGAGAGAGAGAACAAGACAGAGAGAGAGAGAACAAGACAGAGAGAGAGAACAAGACAGAGAACACAAGACAGAGAGAGACCACAAGACAGAAAACAAGAGAGAGAGAACGAGAGAGAGAGAACAAGAGAGAGAGAACGAGAGAGAGAACAAGAGAGAGAACAAGAGAGAGAAAAAACAAGAGAGAGAAAAAACAAGAGAGAGAAAAAACAAGAGAGAGAAAAAACAAGAGAGAGAGAAAAAACAAGAGAGAGAGAAAAAACAAGAGAGAGAAAACAAGAGAGAAAAAACAAGAGAGAGAGAACAAGAGAGAGAGAACAAGAGAGAGAGAATGAGAGAGAGAACGAGAGAGCGAACAAGAGAGAAAAGAAAAGGAGTAGAGAGAGTATGAGACGAAATGAAGCAAAATGCAGCAGGCCGATAAACCCCAAAGATGCACGTATGGAAGTGCTGGTTATTAAAATAATTTTTACAAATGTCTATTACATTTGAAATCACTTCAAAACAAAGCCAAATGGTTCAAAGTTTGAGGATAAGAAGACATTCTTCTAAGCTCAACAAGCACATCTCTACAAACATGTCCTAAGAAGACAGAGTCCACTGCATCTAAATTTTCCAGTCACTCCAACCACAGACCTCAGTTTATCACTATAGAAACAAGGCAAGTCACTATGCTATACCTCTTGGTGTGGGAACCCACGCAACAGACACAACTAGATTAATCACAAGGAGACATCAGAAAAGCACACAGTGAAGGCAATACCCGAGACTGATCTGGACCATTAAAAGAAAAAAGTCAGAGGCTTGCAGGACAGAGAAAAAGATAGAGTAAGGATACAAAACGCATGTCTTGGAATGAGGTTTAAAGGGTGCGATTTTGCCACCATGGAGAATTTTAAATAATATGACAGGAAGACAGCACAACTCTATAGCGGTGTTAAGAAAGCCTGGGAGTAGTTCCAGAGTGGCCACACAGAGTGACCAGAACCTTCCTGTACATGTGCAATTACTGAAAGGTAAGTGTGATTTCTTTAAGTTATTTCAGATGCCTGAGGGCATCAACACAGACCTCGGCTGCTCAGACAGACCACGAACTCCTGCAGAAACTGTGACCTATGTCTCTGTTAAAACATACCTTCCCCAGAATGCTGATAGCACAAGCCATTCCAACTTGTCCAACGCCTACTACAGTAATCTTGTTGTTCGGGACGGCAGTCTCGTCGTCTGCGACTGGCGCAATGAGCTTTTCCTTAAGGGTTGCCATCTTGTCCTGCAAGAAAAGGGGCGACCGATGTGCTTTACATGCATGGAGTCTGACTGAGAAGTAGCCTGAAGGGCCACAGCTTCGATTCTGAAGGAAAGTATAACTCAACAAAAGCCTGGAAGGAACCACATCTCCCTGAATGGAGGACTTAATCAATGCAAAATTCCCCACAAGTTTAAGCCAATAACGCTTGCTTCTCCGAGCACTCCATGCAAGCAATTAAGTCCCCACCATCATTCCTGTAACCTCTCTGTTCTAACTGCTTACTACTGGCTAAAGATAGAGCTGTTTGTACTTAAATAAGCTAGGGGTTTTTTGTCCCTATAAGGAATTTATGTGCAATTCCTGTTAACCAGCTAACTTATTTTTAAGCTTGTTTAAATATCAATATCTATAGCCAGTATCCATTATCATTCTCATTACAAATGATTATCTACATTCATGAAGGACAAAGACCGGTTTTTGTGCTCTAAATCTCACAAAAGTTACTGCCCCGCCCTCCTTAGAGTGTCTTTACCATGTAATCTCTGCTGATTGTTTGCGTTTGTTGCTTTTTAGGGCTGTTTATCACAGCTGAGGCACCACTGCTGGTTTCATAGCCCAGCCAGCTCTTTCATAACCCTCATTTTCGCTTCTACTCTGTAAAGGGCTAAGTAACAAAACTTGTCTTAGTTAACTGTCTTGTAAAGAACCCTTAATTGAGGGTTCACAACTACTTTGCTCCGTGACATGTTAACACCCCCTCCCCCGTCCATACTGCTTCCAGGCTATTTTGCCATAGAGAATCACTTTTGTAGTTTTTGGGCCGAAGCAAAGCTGAACTGCCTTGGGAGGGCTTGGACAAAGCAACGGCCTTAAAACGGATCCGCACAGGCCCTGTATCTTAAGCAGCTTCGACCGAGAAGCTGCAACTCTTCAGTTAAGAAAAGCACAACCTCCCCAAAGCCCGCCCACACCAAGTTTATTTTTGTTAGTTGGCTTAAAATCTGTTAGGTAGGTTTCCAGAAAGCATAAGGAAGGCCTGGAATCCCGATGTTTGGGAGGTGGAGGTAGGAGGGTCAGGAGAGGCCAAGGTCACCCTCCAGCATCCTGGGAAAATGACTGGAAAGCAGAGTGGTGGGTATCTCCAGCCTGGCTGACCTGGAAACATTTTAGTTTGGGGAATTTCAAAGGCGACAGTGTTGAAGATCCAGCAAACACAGGCAGACTCGAATAACTAGACTGAAGTTCATATCCTCCTCCTCCCTCCTCCCTGCACCCGCACCCCCGCAGTGAAAGAAAATAGTTTGCATTGTAGCAGGCCTGTGTCAAATCAGAGAGGTGACTGCAGGGAGAGAGAAACAGGGAAAACACAGGTCTACTCCGCAGAATATCTCCTATGTTAACTGTTGAGGCTCGGGTTTTGCCTCCAATTTCTCCATGTAAACGAGTCAGCTCCTCTCCACCCTACCCCCACCCCAGGTCCGGTCAGAGCTTGTTCAGTTGGAGGCACACAAGTCACCTCTCCTACTGTGCAAAGCAGGTCACGAGGGAGACACCAGCGCACACCTCGAATAAGGTCTCCAGGGGCAAGTCTAGGCTCCCACACTGAGCACACGAAGTAAACAAAAATCCTAGAGCCCAGCAAGCACACAGCTCCAGGGCGGGCAGCGTGAGAGGGGACGAAGCCTGGTTATCACCACTGCTACAATAGCTGGGACCTTTCTCCATCACCAGATGCAAGAACTTCCAACCTTCACAGGACCCACCTAGTCCCCGCTCCGTTCCCTGGCACCCAGGCGCGTGTCCCCAGCGGGCGTCCCAGCCCTGTTTCGCAGCGGATGGATGATGTGCCACCTGCCGACCAAAACTTAATGAGACCGGGTTGACTAGCATCACGTTACAAGTCTTTCCATTGATAGCACATAGGCCCGAGACCAGCCTGTGCTCACACTGCACCAAGGTGCTGTAGGAGCCGGGAGCTCAGCTGCGCACCTCTGCTCGCTCGGCTTGCCCCCCAAAACCACATGGAAGAAACTGGTCTGAGCGCGGATGCTCAGGGGCAAAGGCCTCAGAGGGTGGATGTGTCGTAGCTCCTTCCTCCTGTTCCTCCAAACAATTTCCCCTCTGCACTCCCTACCCCCACAACACACACCCTGTTGTTCTGTAAGTCAGGCTTTGGGATCTTGGGTTCAAACCTACCAGACAAGAGGAGGCTCTGCGGCGCGCTGAGGCAGGGGAACCACTGCAAAGTCAGCAGGCTGCTCTGCGGACAGCCGACTCTGGCTCTACAAGAAGAGGAGGAGGAGGAGGCGGGGCTGCCGCCCTGCAGCCTCCCAGCTTTCTCTATTGTGATTGGAAACCCGAGCCGGGTCTACCCCTCCCCTCGGCTCGCTCAATCTCCTTCAAGGACAAGGCTGGAGTGTGCACGCGCTGCTCTCCCCCGCTCTCTAAAGTTGGAGGTCACCTTCTGGCAGCCATGGTATTCTCCAAGCTTTACGGCTGGCCCTCTCTGAGGCACTTATTCCGCAAACCTGCCTCTCTGGCCTTCTGTACGGTCTCCATCTTGTGCTAATAGAAATCTATGTCTGGGTTGCATTCCGGCTCAACTTTGGAGCAGTCTCCTCGGTTAAGATGCTGCTGCTGCCGATATGTCACTGCCTGGAAAGGCCTCAGAGTTTCTGAACACTTTCCGAACGAGGCCAGAGCAGGGTCTTATACATGCCTGTTATCCCAGCACTGGAGAGGCTGAGTCCTGAGGGAAGTCAGGAGTTTGAGACCAGCCTGGGCCTCCCTGTAAAGACTGTTTCAAACAAAAACAAACAAACAAAAAACAGAAGAAAACAGCATTTTGATCGTCATTTTCAAGTTCCTTCGATAAGACAATAGCCTCCCCCCTCCCACATTTAATTCAACTAATTGCTGTCTAACAAGATCGAAGGTGCCTGATTTCTGCCCTTCGCAGTTCCTCCAGGAAACTGAGAGGTCCCAAGAAAAGGCATGGCCCTGACTGAGAGGGAGAAAATAAGGTCCCTAAGAAAGACATGACTTCTCTAGGAGTCGCTGAACTGGTACAGTAGGGAGGGGTGGGGTGGGCGGGGCGGGGGGGGGTCAGTGCTTCGGATAGAATACAGTAGCTCACATTTTAGCAGAGAGTAGCAGCCCAAGCCAGTAATTCTGTCTTCCCACATTCTTCACTCTTTGTCTCATCCAGCCCAGTGCCTGGTTCCTTTTTCCAGTGTGGATTAAGCAATCAGAGGTGTTCTGAAGATTTAGAGCAGTTGTGTTTTCTTAAGATAATTTTTTTCCCCATCTAGTGATCTCACTGACGCTGTTTTCTTTAAGTGCGTAGCTCTTGTAAATGACCACTAATTCTATAAATAGAACTCCCCTCTGCCAAGCATTGAAGGTGTAAGTGCCAATATAACTGTGCTCCTCAGTCCTGCCCTTGGTCCCAATTTTACTGAGTATTTGGGGGAGTCTGGGTGAAGCTATCACATTATCGGGCATAGATGGAATGCTAGGAATTGAAGAAAGGGAGAAGCTTTAACATAGAAGTATTAGGCAGTTGTGGGTGGGATTTTGGGGTAGAGTACAGGCTTGGTGTCTGTCTGGGTTTGAATCCCAGCAGTGAAAAGGAATATCAGTTCCCGGAGCTGAAGGGGGTTGGGTAGACACAGGAAACGTCAGGGAAAGAATACAGTTTTCCATCTCCAAGATAAATGCTTGCTAAACATCTAGGCAACAACAAGGGCTAAAAAAGTTAAAGTAAGTCATTCTCGGGGAGTGAGATGAGCTGTAAAACCGAATACAAACGCAAAAAGGAAATAGTCAAAAGAGAACCTGGGATTTCCCCTCTTTCAAAACGCGTACCCATAACGTTCCTATGCAGGGACACAGGAGACAAGGTGCCTGCTGGTGGGAATGCGCACACTAACAGAGGGTTGCACACACAATCAAATGAGTAAACTTCGAGACACAGAATGTGCTCTGACCCGGCAAGGTGCCACACGCCCTTAGTCCCCTCACTCAGGAGACAGAGACAGGCAACAGGCAGATCTCTGCGTTCAAGGCCAGACTGGTCTACAAACGGAGTTCTAGGACAGCCAGGCCTACACAGAGAACCCCTGGCTTTAACAGGGGAATAAAGAGAGAGAGAGAGAGAGAGAGAGAGAGAGAGAGAGGATCAAGTCACAGCCACTCTGGGCACTGTGAGCAGGACTCAGGAAGTAGAGGGTGGAGGGCTGAGGGGCTCACTCCCGGAGGAATGCCTGGTGGATTTTTGCTTTTTCTTTTGTATCTTGAAAAGGTTATCTCCCATTGTCATGGTGTCATGTGTTTAAACCAGAGCAAGTGAATTGTAGAACAGAAAAAGGAAACTTTGGAGACCATTTAATCTGATTACACGCCCATTCTGAGAGACTAGCTGCCCCCCCCCCCCTAATGTGTGAACTGCAGGACAGAAACTGAAAGGGCTCTCAGGGATCCCAAGCAGGGGGCGGAGGAGGGGAGGATGAGCTGAGGGCGTTGTTATAAGTTACAAGGAACGGACTCCGAGTTAGGACTCGGGGTTAGAACCCTCAGGTCTCCTTAAATTTCACATTTTTGATCCAGGGTACCTCACACAATCACTGTGTTCAGAATCCTGAGCCACAATTGTCCCATCGTTTCTTGTGAAGGTTTAATACAAACTGATCTTTTTGTGGGATCATTAGCTATACTTTCTACAGGGAGGTAGTTACAGTGTGAGTTTTATCAGCAGTTTTTAATTAACTCATGATATTACCTAGTTGTTGGAGTCAAGAGCTGGGCTGTCTAGGCCCTAACATCTTAAGTATGGATTCCTGTCCTTTACCAACCAATTAGAGAATCAATTAAACAGAAAATTTAAGCAGAGAAAAGGGCCTTCCCAAAGGTGCCACACTGGGAAGGAGAACAAAGACAATTCCAATCCCTTGGGCGACCCCATTCTTTCAATGGTCTGACAGCCAAAGAGGACATGAGTGTCTTTCCTGAGTTCATGATCGGTCCTTTGAGGACAAGAGGAGAGCCCACATCGGGCACCTAGCTGGATATAGACTGGTTTGTGCTGTGCTCTAGAGCATAGGGTGTCAGCCTTCCTAATGCTGACACCTTTTAGTACAGTTCCTCATATCGTGGTGACCCCCAACCATAAAATTATTCCTTTGCTGCTTCCCAACTGTAATTTTGCTTCTGTTAGGAACCGTAATGTAAATATCTGTGTTTTCTGATGGTCACATCAACCCTCAAGGGGTTGCAACCCATAGGTTGAGAACTCCAAAGTGCTGTAGCACTTTTAGAAGTGACGCTGTTGGTAACACACTCCCTGACTGAAACCAACCAGTGTGCCTCTGGGTTGGATCTCTCTCTCTAAGGGTCCGAAAGCAGTAGATGTATCTTTAGTGAAGATTGACCCTTTAGTGGGAAAATGTGTGTAGTAATTTCATCCTGAAGTTTGCTCTCAGGAAAAAAAATGTGAACCTTTAGCTTTATTTTCTAATTTACAGGGCTAGGAATGGAACCAGGGCTTGCTTTCCAGGAACTAGATGTGGACCCCTGTTCTCTAAACAAAAGAGCCATTTCCACTTTAGTCAGACTGACCTCCCTCCCAAACAAGGGAAGCCTTTTGACTTTCCACTCCAAAGGAGGAGGTGGGAGAGTTAAGAGAACTCTGTGCCTATCCCTCCCCTCCCCCTCCCCTACCTCTCTTCCCCCTTCTCTTCCCCTCTCTCCCCTCCCCCTCCCCTACCTCTCTTCCCCCTTCTCTTCCCCTCTCTCCCCTCCCCCTCCCCCTCTCTCCCCTCCCCCTCTTCCCCCCAGCTGTATTTAATTCTGTTCCATCTGTACTAGGTCTTAGGAAGGGTAAATGAAGGAGAGGCTGTGCAGCTGGACCAAGGTCAGGATTTCCATGCTGGTGTGAGGCTTCTCGGTGAGGCAACTGTTTAGGGGTAACTCCCAGTCCCACAAGTACCTCCTCGCTCATGCTTCGGTAAGTAAACTCAGGGGTTACAAGGTGGACCGTTCCTTTAGTCCTTTATCAGGGCTTGATTTGGGGTGAACACGTGTTTGTTTCCTCTTCCACAGGGGAAGTGAATCAAGCATGGCGTTCATGCCCTCCTAGAGAGAGTCCTGAAGGAGAGAGTCCTGAAGGAGCAGGTCATGAGGTCTTAGTTTTTCTAGAAGGTGAACTTCCAGACAGGTGCTCTCCTGCAGAGCTGACAGGGAGCAACTTCCCCATGCACGCACATGCGTACTCATGTCCAGGGTAGTTCCAGTGATCGGAAGTCAGAGGCACTCCTCCATCCTCTATGATTAAGGTCTTCATGGCATAAAGGTCCTGACATCATCTATAGTGCACACCCCTAGACCATAAACTGACCAGCATGACAGCTGTTCTCCAGATGGAGGACAGGTTTTGTTATTTTGTTGTTATTGTTGCTGCCGCCGCCGCCACTGCTCTTCCTAGCCTCATCTAACTCCTGTTCCGTCACACTCTGACCCTATTCAGTATTAATGCTTCACTTTGGCCAATCTGCCAGAAAAAACCTTTTTGTTCCAAACATGAATAACCCCGATGATTCACAGAATATAGACTTTGCTATAGATAGACAGATACAGGTAGATACATGTATCAACAACAGAAAGTTTGTGTGTGCCCGCGTGTACCTGTGTGTGTGTATACATATACATACACATACACATATGCACACACACACATACACACATATCTATCTATATCTATATCTATATCTATATCTATATCTATATCTATATCTATATCTATATCTATATCTATATCTATATCTATATCTATATCTATATCTACATCTGTTGCTGGTCTTTCACAGTGACAATGTACTTTGTGCTGTCTGTATTTTGTGTCACTCTGTTGTAAAGATTGGCATGGGTATCCTACAGAGCAAACCTACAGACTATATAGATTTCTCAGTTTTATGTGTATGGGAGATTTATTGAAATGGTTTTCTTATATTGAATAATTTTGAAACAAGCGCAGACAGCATAATTTCTAGGTAAAAAATAAATATAAAACTGCTTAAAAATATAAAATATATTTCCCTTCCCTTTTCTCTCCCCCACTTTCTGCTCTTCTCCCCTCCTCCTCTTCCTCCACCCCCTCCTCCCTCTAAGAAGCCCCTCCTAGTGAGCCCCAGGCATCTCTTCACTGGTACTTTTGAATAGACTTGGCAGAAGCCTTCAAACTCCTGTTGAGCTCAGGTGGGTGATTTGCATATCAGGGAAACCTGAGACTGGTGTCACCGCTGTGGTGTTCCACCGGCGGGGAGGGGGAAAGGCCAAGTTTGCGGAGTCGGTCACACTTAAAAATGCACCAAGGTGAGGGGCACTAAGGGGACAGAACACAGGCTGCATGACACATCTTGTGTCAGCCTAGGGCTGCATAAACAAGGCGTGGCAGTGTGCATATGTAACCCCAGCCTTCAGGGAAGGAGACAAATGGATCAGACATTCGAGGTGATCCTTAGGTAGCTACATGGCAAATCTGAGGCCACCGTGGACTATAAGGGGCCCTGATGCTGATGTTGCTTTAAAACCTGTATTGGTTGCTTCTATATTCCCACATCCACAGTGTGTGCATTTATAGATTTGGATGAATCCTTAGCTTGTCTCTCACTTTCTTAGTAACACTTTTTTTGTTTCCTTCTTTCCAGCATCCTGAGGGCTGCCTTGCCCTTGCCGGTGCATTCCTATATGAAAACAGCAGGGTACAGAATTAGGACTTACTTTGATGTTGAAATCGGTCACCATAAACTCCCCCCTTATCCTTCCTGGCTTGGGTGTGGGCTCTTCCAGCATCTGCCAGGATCCACTGTGCAGCCCACCCCCTCTATCCGTGCTGTGTGGGCTGCTGCCCATGACTTTGGCATCAACAACCAATTACCCTTGATTTCCACCTCCTGCCCAGACCCCTCTCCTAAGCCCCAGGTCTCTATTTCCAGCTGCCTCCTGGGCAAATCTTCCTGGAAACCTTATATAGGTACCCAACACTCAGGGTGCCAGGGGCCACCCAGCAAACTTCCTTTTGACAGTTGTCAAAGGCTAATAATACCTCAGACACAGGCAAATAGTTTATCTTGAATACATATATATTTAGGTATTAAATTAAATGTGTGTGTGGGGGGGTTACAGCGATGGCTCAGCAGTTAAGAGAATTTCCAACTCTTGCAGAGAACCTGGGTTCAGCTCCTAGCACATACATGGCCCCTCATGATCATCTGTATCTCTGGTTCCAGGGATTTGATGCCTCTTCTGACCTCCAAGAGCTGTGTGCATATGGTGCAGATGTATACACTCAGGGACAAATATATTCGTGCGTATAAGATTAAATAAAATGTAAACAATATTAAATATTAAAAGTTTAAGATGTCTCAGTTCCCCAGGAAAAAACTTGCAATTTGGACAATGGCTTGAAGGGGAGAACTGAGCAGGTAGGGGTGGGGGCTGGGGTTGGGGATGTGACTGGGGTGGGGCTGGTGGTGGAAGCAGGGATGGGGATGGCATTGGGGGTGGGGTTTGAGGTGGGAAATTGCTTTCCATTGTGTTGTCTCTCAGTAGTTTGTAAAAGTTTTACACACATGCCTGCTTAGAGAATAATAATTAAAAGTAATGAATCGTCGAGATTGCTGTGGATGAATGTATATGTATGTGCATGTATTTGTGTGTGGGGGCATGTACATGTATGTATATGTGTGTATGTGTGTTGTATGTGTATGAACATGTGTGTGTATGCAGAGGATACCTTTCAGGAGCTGGTCTTCTCCCTCCACCAAGGGAGTCCTGATGACAGAACTCAGGACTTCAGGCATGACGGTAAGTGCCTTTGTCAGCCGAATCATCTCACTGGCCCGGAAAAATTCTTATCGTAAAATTTCATTCATGAAAACCACTTGAGTACCCAACCATACTCAGCCATATGGGAGGTGTCTCTCCATCCATCCATTTATTTATTTTCTTATTTATTTATTTATAGGCACTGGCTTCTTCTAAACAAGGCCACTGGATACTATGGGGTTGTTCCAAGTTCAAGGGTTTCTAGCTAAGCTTCTTGAATACACACCCACCAAATGTACGTGTCTTACGTGTAGGTGTGCGAGTATTCACACTCACATGGAATTCATTCCCCCCCCCCCCCTTTTGGGTGCCAGACATTGTTAAGACACAAAGAGATGGACATGCTCGAGTTACTTGAGTCCACAGTCACTTGAATCCATATGCTAATGAGCTGGGGCTATCTCAGGGCATCAAGAAGAAGAGCAAAATTGGGGTGGAGATGTCGCTCAGGTGGTAGCCCTCAACATGTTGGAAGCCCTGGGTTTGATTCATAAACTGATGGAGTGTTACACAGCAGTGATCCCAACACCTATTTAAGAAACAGAGTCAGGAAGATCAGCAGTGCAAGATTGTTCATGGCTGCACAGTGAGGTCAAACCTGGCTCAGGCACATGAAACCCTGTCTTGGGGGGGGTATGGCAGATATAACTATTATGCACATCTTTGGAAGGAGTTCTGTTTAAAAGGCACAGGAATTCTAAAGTGACTGAACACAAGCGATGGATAATACTTTAAAGATGCTCCGAGTTCCACAGATGAGTCTATAGGATCTGAACGTAGGCTAAGAGTAGCTCAGCGGTAGAGTTGAGGCTTAGCTTGCTGAGGTCCTGGGTTTAATCGTCAGGATTCCCGAAGCAGGGAACAAATAAAGATCAAAACATCTCTATAACCATTGAGGGAAAAAGGGATTTACATATACAGAATCTAATTCTGGAAACATTGTTTTCAGGAGTTCTGAGACGTACCTGGAAGACGGAAGGAGAAGACAGCAGAGGACCCATCTCGGTGGCTACTTTGTAAAGAGCATTTTGAAACAAGGTGGGCAAATGGCTTGAAGAGGCAAGATTAACCGGGAGACCAAGGTTACAGTATGCAGGTTAGGATGGCAGTGGTGAGCTCAGAGGCCTTGCTGCTGTTCAGCTGAGGTAAGGATGCAGTTAAGTGATTCGTGTGAGACCTGAACGGTTAAGGAAGTGTGATGGGCCCTTATTTGTTGCTAGGAAATAGATCTACCGTGAGCATTGTGGTCACTTGTGTGCATGTCAATAGAGGCTAATCCTGTGTTTATGCGTGGCCGAAACACTGATGACCTAGTTAACCCAAGGCAAACAGTGCTCTAAATCTGGCCATGCACACATACCGGGAAAGGAACAGCGTTTGAGGCTTGGAGTGCGTCATAGGTCAAGTGGTAGAGCGTTCACCTCCAATGTACCAAATCTTAAATCAAGAATGGTGGGTGGAAAAACCCACAACTCCCTCGGCCTACACAGTGAGTTTGAGGCCAGCCTGGGCTACAGGGGACCCTGCACGGGGGGGGGGGGGGGGGGGGGAGGAGGCAGACTGGAACTTGAAGCATAGATCAAGGATCTCACATAACATTTCTCAAATAAGGTTAATCAAACTCATCGTAGCATACTAATGCCAGTATCCTAGGTCTGTGATTTGAAGGGCAGCCCCACATGGAAAAAATTATCGGCAAATGGTGACACAGCAAGTTCCAAAGAGAACCGTACAATAGCCAGAAAGGCAGCTTTAGCTAAAGCTTGAAGTCTCTCGTTTGGTGGCAGTCAAGGGTGCAGCTGAGTGGTGGCCCTGGGCTCAACCCTAGCGCCAAGCCTCCTTGGACATCCTCGGTTTGGAAGTTAGCTGCGGTGAAGTGGTCGCATCATAATATTCGCAAACACTGCCACCTGCTGGAAGTTCTGTAGACCTGCACACAATGTTAAACTAGCGCTCTCCACACAGCTCCTTTTCTCCCTCCTCCTTCCTGCTTTTACTGTGCTGTATAGGAGATCTAACCAAGGGCATGCTGGGTACTCGCTCTACCTCCGGGCCTACAACCCTGCTCTTCACCAACCTTCTATCATGGTTTGAAACCAAACATGTGGCGGGTGTTGTTGTTGTTATTATTATTATCATTATGTTTACTTACATTTCAAAAGTTGCCCCCCTTCCTGGTCCCCCTCTCTGAGTTCTTCACCCATTCCCCCTCCTCCCTCCCCCTCTGAGAGGGTGCTACCCCACCCTGCCTACCCACCCTACCTCATCCCCCCACCAGCATCCCTCTTCCCTGGGGCATCAAGTTTCCATGGGATTAAGTGCATCCTCTCCCACTGAGGTCATACAAGGCAGTCCTCTGCCACACATGTGCTGGGGACCATGAACCAGCCCTTGCATGCTCCTTGGCTTTTTACTTAGTCTCTGGGAGCTCTGAGGGGTCCAGTTAGTTGACACTGTTGTTCTTCCTATGGGGTTCCTTCAGTCCTTCCTCTAACTCTTCCGTCCCCGACCTCAAGCCAATGGTTGGCTGTGAGTGTCTGCATTTGTCTCAGTCAAGCTGCTGGTAGAGCCTCTCAGGACAGTCAGGCTTCTGTCTGTATGCACAATATGGCCTCAGTGTCAGGATTTGGTGTGTGCGCTAGGATGGATCTCAAGTTGGGCCAGGCACTGGGTGGCCTTTCTTTCAGTTTCTGCTCCATTTTTTGTCCCTGCATTTCCTTTAGAAAGGAACAGTTCTGGATTAAAAATTTTGAAGGTGAGCGGGTAGCCCCCTTGCCTCAGCAGGGGATCCTGTCTGTCTGTTGGAGTGGTCTTTTCTGGTTCTACCTCCCCACTGTTGGGCATTTCAGCCAATATCATCCACATTGAGTCCTGGAAGCCTCTCACATCCCAGGTCTCTGGGACTTTCTAGAGGTTCCCCCTCCCCCCTGTTTCAATTCATTCTCCTGGCTCTCTGGGCTTCCCTCCTATCTCTCCCCATACTTGATCTTGCCCTTCCTTTTCCCCTCCTCTTCCCCTCTCCCATCCATGTTCCTTCTCCCTCTGCCTCCCAGAATAGTTTTCTTCCCCTTCTAAGTGTGTTTCAGGCATTCACACTTGGGCCTTCCTTCTTGTGAAGGAAGTCTTCCTTCTTGTGTCCTATAGTCTGTGAGTTGTATCACGGGATACTATTCAGCCGTTTAAAAGGAGGACATCATGAAATTTGCAGGCAAATGGTCAGAACTAGAAATACCATCCTGAGTAAGGTATCTCAGACCCCAAAGGACATGCATGGCATGTATTCACTGATAGGTAGATAATTAGCTAGTCATGGGTTCTCTAATGTGAGGCCTGTTCAGTTCTGTAATAGCATGTCTTCATAGAAGAGTAGAGCTACGGTGATCTGTGAGTCAAAAACAGAACCGGGAAGTGGGGGGAGATGGCTCAGGAGTTAGGACAGGCTGCTCTTCCAGAGGACCTGGGTTCAATTCCCAGCACCCACGTGGCAGCTTCTAACCATCTGTAACCCCAGTTTTAGGGCATCTGACGCCCTTCTCGGGCCTCCACAGGTACCAGGCAAGACTCCACAAGCACAGACAAGGCACCCCCACAAATACAATAGGAATAAATTTCAGAAAGAAAGATGGCGTTTAAGGTTCACTTTTTAAAATAAAGTCATTCCTTCCGCTTTGACTCTCACAGGAACAGAGTGAACAAAGCCATGTGGTGTTCTTCATACCAGACCAACTCCTTACGAGAAAATTATTTCTGTATTGTTTGTTGAAGATTAGACTCAGACTATGCTAGAAGACAAATATTTTGCTAGGATAAAATTCAGTTTAGAATTGAGGGCTTTCATCGTCACAACCCTGGGCAACGGTACTGTACTGAAGAATGAAACGTGAACCTCATGGTAAAACCATGGGCCGTGTGCTTCAGTCTGTGATGTGGGCAAGGCCACTCCATGTGGCTGACTGTGTTTGCTGTGTTGTTGACAAAGTGGCTTCACTCACCGATCTCCCAGCTGTAGGCTCAGAATAACCCACTCTCTAATTAGCATAGAGTCAGAGAAATAGACAAAGGTACAGTGTTAGACTATTTGGAGGGATGCTGAGAACCTCTCTACACAGCCTGATTCTTTTTTTTTTTTCTTTTCTTTTTTTCCGGAGCTGGGGACCGAACCCAGGGCCTTGCGCTTGCTAGGCAAGTGCTCTACCACTGAGCTAAATCCCCAACCCCCACAGCCTGATTCTTAACCACGGATAATGCCCCCTTTTCAATGCTGTATAAAGTTCAGGCTATAATAAAATGGTACTTTTCCTACCCTAAAGATGTTCCAGGCAGCAGATTTCTCCCCCTAAGTTCCTCTGACCTGATTCTGGCAGAAGGATGGATTCTGGGTCATCACTTTTTTGGGAATGTTCTACGCTCACCGTGCCAGGCGCGGTCTGCTTCTCGGTCAGCTGGGAGTCACATGTGGAACTATTCTGGTGTCTAGGGACTATTGATTCTTGCCAAGGTGAGGAGAACGGGGACAAAGCCTTATAAACATCTGCATGACTCAGCGGAACATGTGCAGTGTGCACTTTGTCTTGTCCTGTTTAAGGCCACATTTCTCCAACGGGCCTGAAGCACAAAAGGGTGTGTGTGTGTGTGTGTGTGTGTGTGTCTGTGTGTGTGTCTGTGTGTACATGCTTGTGTCTGTGTATACATGCTTGTGTCTGTGTGTGTGTATCTATGTATGAGTCTGTGTGTGCACATGTGTGTGTCTGTGTAAGTGTGTGCATGTGTGTGTCCCTATGTAAGAACACCTGAGGACATATAACACCCTGGTTTGCAGTTTTCTCCGTTCTTTCACCCACACCTGCAAATTTCTCAGACATATCTCTCCGTAAACCGTTGTTCTGTGTTCTGTCTAGCCACCGCATCTGTCTCCATTATCTTGCAATGAAACCGTTTGAGAACATGCTGCGTTTGGGGAGCCATTGAGAATCTGTATTGACCTTCCCCTCCATCATTCCTGCTGTATCTCATGAAGTAAGGGATCCCCCTGCCTGCGGGTGTGCCTCAGCCCCGAGGGCTCCACCTCCATTCGCTATTGGGCTCAAAGGCAGACCTTGCTGGTGTCAGGTGGTTCACACAGAGTGGCATCCTTCACAGTGTGACTCAAAAGGTTTTCTCAGTTGAAGCATCCAACCCCAGCGCCCAGCTGTGGATTTAGATTGACTTTGGGACATCAGACGGCCATGGACCAAGGTGGATGTGCTGCCCAGAGTAGAAAACAGAATCTACAGGGAAAGGACACAGAAGATAATGGTTTCCTTTCATGCCTCATGCTTCTATAAATTTTGGGAAACTTCCTGCTACTATCTCCCAGATATTTATTTTCTCTCCTTATCTCTGAACAAAGAACGTACTGTATTCATAGAAAAGAAATGTAGCCACAGTCTTAGCTGAGATCAGCAAAGTCCTGGGATGGATGAGACTGGAGACGTGGGCGTAGATTGGTAAATATGAATCCTGCTTGGTTTATTGTCAAAATTCACATTTTCTTTATTGTTATGGAAAAGCCGAAGACGTAAATATTTCCTAAAGACTCATGGACAGTTTAGAGAACCACAGACCCATGTTCAAATCATCCTACTTCACACTTAGCTTCAACACGTGAGATCGTTTATGTTACAGTGTTAGATTTTTATTTTTTTCTTTTTCTTTTGGAGATGACATTTCGTGGATATCTCATTATCTCTACAAAGAGCTTCTATTAGTACAGCCACCACAGTTCCTTATGCCTCATGCTGGTGCTATGATTATATGTAGATGTGTCATTCATGTGTCTGTTACATAAGCTGTGTGTATGTGTGTGTGTATTAGTGTGTATGTGTGTATGTGTGTGTTTGTGTGTATGTGTTTGTGTATGTGTGTGTTTGTGTCTGTGTGTGTATGTATTTGTGTGTTTGTGTATGTGTATGTGTTTGTGTGTGTTAGTGTGTGTATGTATATGTGTTTGTATGTGTGCTTGTGTGTATATGTGTGTGTTTGTGTGCGTGTGTGCTTGTGTGTGAGTGTGTGTGTGTTTGTGTGTATGTGTGTGTGTTTATATGTGTCAGTGTGTGTATGTATATGTGTTTGTATGTGTGCTTGTGTGTATATGTTTGTGTGTGTGTGAGTGTGTGTGTTTGTGTCTGTATGTGTGTGTGTTTGTGTGTGTGTCAGTGTGTGTATGTATATGTGTTTGTATGTGTGCTTGTATGTATATGTGTTTGTGTGTGTGTGTGCTTGTGTGTGTGAGTGTGTGTATGTGTGTGTGTGAGTGTGTGTGTATGTGTCTGTGTGTCTGTGTGTGTGTGTGTTTGTGTGTCTGTGTGTATGCTTGCTTGCACACATACGCACCTTAAAGCAGGCTGACCTAACAGGGACAAAGAGTATGTTTAATTACAAAGAAAGGAGTCTGGGAGACTGAGTGTGCTTCTGAATTGGTTCCTTCTCTCTCTGCCCCTACGTGGACTTGGGTTAGTTGAGATTTGCCAACTATTAAATAAGGTGATGATCTCCCATCTCTCATTTTTCTGAAGATCAAAAAATAAGGTTACCCACACCGAATGCTAAGAGCAGAGGCCGATGAGTGGAAAATGGCGTCTATGTTTGCATAAACTTCCACATTTGAATTTTAATTGGCTTTTGTTTGAGGATTTCGTGCATGGGTCCTATATTTGTGTCCTCTCTACCCCTTGCTCTCATCCACATACAAACCTCTGAGTCTACTCGGTGGGGTGTGTGTGTGTGTGTGTGTGTGTGTGTGTGTGTGACTAAATAACCTATCAGGAGCTTGTCACTGTAGAAGACTGGTTCTCCTCTCAGCAGCCATCTAGAAGGATCTAGATGTAGGTCCATCTAAGGCCTTGTGACCAGTCCTACGTCCGCATTGCCATAGCAACAGGTGTTGCTGTAATGCAGGTCCTGTTTAAGCGGCCATGTTGTTGGTGTTTCGTGGATATATTTTCCTGTCATAGGAAAGTTACTGTCGCACAGTGCATGTCCTGATCCTCTGGCCCTTGAAGCTTTTCTGCGTTTTAAAGTTTGGAAAGGATACAGGTGGTTGAGCAGAGAGTGTGAGTATGGGTGGGAAGACGAGAGACTGCTGTGCAGTTTAGTGGAGGAATGATGGGCTAGATGGAGCCTTCTCCTTCGGCTGGATCCTTAACAGTACCATATAGAGAAGGAAGGGAGAGAGAAAGGAAAGGAGGGAGAGAGAGGGAGAAGGGTTAGGTAAACCTCCAAACACATTATGTATCATTGAGAACCTTTGGTTTTCTCTGCAGAGGATTTACTGTGCACTGAGGCCTCAGGGTCGCATAGAAGCTTGCAACGAGAGAAGCTTGTACATAAAGAAGGACTGTGGAGTCCCTCTGTGATGATGCGGACAGCTTTTTGGAAATATACCTGAAGAACATGCTGGCAGGTAAACAGGAGAGGAGGTGTTTCAACGTTCAGCTCTGGAATGATCCTGGGAGACAGAGCATGGCCAGTAACCATTTTACCAACATTTATATAGTTCTTAGGCCTGAGCATTAGAAACTCCACTTCATTCCTGAATGTGTAGACAGGAACAACATGAACCAGAGCACCTCAAATCCCAGTTTAGAGACAAACTCTAACGACTCGGTCATCTCTCTCCCTCCCTCCCTTCCTCCCTCCCACCCCCCTCCTTTCTTTTCTTCCTTCTATTCTTCCACATTTTTTTGTTTATTGAGACAAGGTTTCATGTAGCCTACAGTGACCTCAAATCCTCTGTGTAACTGAAGATGACCTCTGGCTCCCATTGGTGCTCCTGCATCCACCTGCCAAGTGCTAGGATACAGGCATGAGCCACCACACCCAGCCTTGACATCTACTTGACAGCATTTGAAGTGATGAACTTTTAATTGATGGGCTCACCGTGCAGCCTAGGCTGGCCTTGATCTTACCATTTTTCTGCATCTACCTCAGACTGTTGGGATCCTGTACCTGTTTTCTTTTGATGGTTTTGAGCTCTCAGAATGCGTTGTCTGTATGCCTGTGCCATTGCCACCAGGTGGCAGCACGAACCCGGTCATTCATTTCCTGCCTGTAATGTTGGAAATGATGTCTACTCCTCACAGTGTTTTTTATGACAAGAAGTCAGCTTCCTAGAGTCATAGTTCCTTGTGGGGGGAAAGACAATATATAGTTGAAGCATGCGTTGCAGCAGACATGAGAACTGTGGTTAATATTGTGTGTGTGTGTGTGTGTGTTTGTGTGTGTGTGTGTGTGTGTGTGTGTGTGTGTATGTGTGTGTGTGTGTGTGTGAGATAGCCGGGGGAGCTTGTATCTGTGCAGCAGGAGAGGGGGCTCATGTTTTGCTTGTGAATGCTGCTCTTTAGGGGATCCAAGTTCCTCTCTTACACCCTTGTCAGGTGGCTTACGACCTCCTGGAACTCCTGCTCTAGAGGGTCCTAAGGCCTCTGGCTTCAGCGGGCACTGTGCTCACATCTGCAGCTTCCCCCCAATAGGGCCCGCAGGTACACACATAACAAAAACTAAAATCTTTTAAAACTCCCGTCCAGCCATAAGCAGCTGCTGCCACACCCTAGACACACTCCCACCAAGACTGAGGGGACGGTGTTGTCTAAGGGTGAAATGGGCTCCCACACAACACAGATTTAACCAAGGACACTGGGTTCTCTCCTTTTAGTCACTGGCTTCCTAGATCAGCTTCTCCAAGACGGGGGTGGTGGTGGTGGAAGGGGTGGGGAAGAAAAACAAAACAACAAGCAAACAAAAAAAAAAAAAACGGTCTCTACTGGACTAAGTTTGTCTCTCAACAGAGTGATTCATTCAGCTTTTAAGATGTTTCTCCCATCTTACAAACAGCTGTGGAAATGTTCTACAGACTGAGAACTGGACCCTATAATCACACTGCACACAAAAGCTGCCCAGGCTTCCCTGGGGCTTAAGGAGGGCTCTTTAAACAAAACTTCCAAGTGAAACGTCAGGAGACCCGGAAGATGGTTTGGAATGGTGGGTTTGAGGTTGTTGGAATTCGTTGCTTGCTTCTTTAGTGGGGTTTGCGTGGCCCATTTCCCGGCGTTGTTGTCACCGATAAGGCTGAGTGTCTGCATGTGGGTCAGTATTCTCATCTGTCAGACGGGGTGATGACCTCTCTGTGAGGAACAACTTAGGGCCTTGATGTGGCCTGCATGGAACATTGACTTGGGTAACTGCTCACCACCTGTTTCCCTACTGCTCGCTTTGTCAAAGTCAGAGGGGCGGGGAAGTCGTAGGTTCTATGAGTGCTTTGTTCGCTTAAGTTTTTAAAAAGATTTATTTATTTTATGTATATAAGCACACTGTCACTGTCTTCAGACACACCAGAGGAGGGCATCAGATCCCATTACAGGTGATTGTGAGCCACCATGTGGTTGCTGGGAATTGAACTCAGGACCTCTGGAAGAGCAGTCGGTGCTCTAACCATTGAGCCATCTCTCCAGCCCCTGCTGTTTATTTAAATAAACAAAAAACTCTTCTGAGCCGGGGAGACAGCTCAGTGTGTAAATCACTTGCCAAGCAAGCATGACGGCCAGAGTTTGGTCCCCAACTCCCATATAAAAATTATGTGAGTAGGACAGCCTGCCTGTAATCCCAGCACATCCCAAAGCAAGTGGGCTAACCCGATTAGCCAAGATGGTAAGTTCTGGGTTCAGCAAGAGGAGAGACCCTACTTCTACCTCATTATATAAGTTGGAGTGTGATCAAGTAAGATACTCAAGTGTCAAGGTCAGCCTTGCACAAACATGTGTGCACATGCACTTGTAAACTCACAGGCCTATGCACACAAGAGCAGTTCTGAGCCTCAGAGTAATTGACCCACTTCAAAATTTCTTTCTGCCTCAGTAAAAGCTTCTCTGGAACAGTAGACCACACTGCACAAATGCAGTAGTCATGGTGGTCAGGGCTGGGTCTGGATCAGGAGGAATATTTTGAAATTCGCAGTAGCTAGATCGCAGAATTCTTTTATGTGTGTCTTATGAGACAGAGCGCCTGCATTTGAATCCCAGCTAGCTATGAAGCTTGACCACTAGCTTTAAAAAATACTGTACTTTTAAATTTAATGTCATCTCAATCTTAAAATGAGAATGAGACTCATTCTTTTTGTCATGGAGCTCCGGGGAAAATGTAACGTACTCATAGGTATAAAGTCAAAAGTATCATTGGAAAAGTGCCTGGTCCGATGAATGTTGTCCATTATTATCAAGTAAATGAATTAATGCATTAATTGTGTGTTTATAAAGGCATGTCTTCTAACCCTCATTTATATCACCGAATAGTTGATTTTGGCAGTATCTAGAATTACCCAGGAGACAAATTCTAGGCATGCCACTAAGGGTATTTTTAGTTGGAATTAATTGAGAAGCCCACCCAGAATGTGAATTCTATTATTGCATGGGCTGGGGTCCTGGGTTCGTTCGTGTTCTCTCTCTCTCTCTCTCTCTCTCTCTCTCTCTCTCTCTCTCTCTCTCTCTCTCTCTCTCTCTGCCTCTCTGCTTCCAGATACGGGTACGGTTTGCTGAGGTCCCTCTCAGCTCCCAGTGCCCCAGATTTGTAAGTCAGGCAGATGCCTTCTTCCTTCACTTGCTTTGGTTAGGTATTTTATCACAGCAGTGAGAGAGAAAAGTTAAATTCATCAATGAGATAATTAGATTTAGAGATTAAAGGTCCTTTGGCAATTATCTATCCCAAGTCACAGTCAAATCTAAGAAGCCTAAATCCACAAAGGTCAGATTCCTCACTCCTGATAGTCCAGACCCTGGGAGCAGTCCTCAGCTGGTAACCTGTCTTTGTCTCTATCAGATTGAGGAGAATTGCGTGGTTTAATCATAATAATGTTTACAGTTGGCAGAAAATGCACACTTAGAGCAAGCGGTCAGACACGTCATAGTCAGTTTATGTTCCACTCACAAGAACCTTCTACCTTGGTCCCCATTTCTTGGCGTTCACGTTACACAGAAAACACAATAGAAAGCTTTTTTTCCCATTTTGGTGGCTGTGGGGGCTCTGGAACATCAAGTTTCTTCTTGAGTGATGATTTTTATTTTCGGTGGAAGGCTGCCAATGTTGCGTGTTTACCCACCGCCTCAGGGGAACGCACACCACAGCCTAGAGAAAGGGCTTTGTGTCCCTTAGGTGTTCTGAAACACCACCCGGGGAGACAGACCCCCTCCATGTCTCTTGCTCTCTTTCCTGAAACATAAAAGCTAAAACAGAGAACATAGCCAGCCAGGTCCTTAGAGCCCAGGAGGAGTGGAATCTTTCATTTCATGTGATCACGTGGACTAGCTGGCTCTTTGGACTCTGAAGTGTCCTGTGCATCCTGTTCATGCCCTTTAAACCTGTTTGTACCAGAGTTTTAAATAGTGATAACCTGGCTTCCATAGTGGCGTGGTGTGGGTGTCCTCAGGACACAGCGAGCTCATGACCACACTCCATGAGCCAGGATCAGTGCTGGCCTGCTCCCTCACAGTGGCCCCTTACCACTGCTTCCTAAAACCCTCTTCTGTTTGAAATGCCACTCATTGTTGGCTGGCTTGCTTGTTGTTGGGTTTTTATTTTTGTTTATTTTATTTTATTGGTGACTGATGGGACAGGAAAAGATCATATCATTGCTTCCATACCAATATTTAGCATCAAAGGGAAGACAGACATCAGGAAGTTACATCTTCAATCATTCAAAACATTGCCGTGAAAATTTCGAGACACAATATAAAAGTGTGCGCATGTTGGCTAAATTGTTTACAGGTCGTGTCTCACTGCCCCTTCTGTCTTCTGTACTGTGCTTCTGTTGTATTTTTATACTGTTAGGGAGAGCATCCCAGTTATCCACTTGGAGAAAGCTTAGCCACTCTTGGCCCCAGCCTAATGCCAGCCCCTTTGCTGTCAGAAGTAAAGCAAACTGTCTAAGTGCCTGGTGCCAGAGAGGGTGGGCTTGTGCTCAACTCCAGCTCTGTCCATGACTTAGCTGTCACTTCCCTAAGTAAATTGGGACCTCTATGCCTTGCATTCTCTCCACCTGTAAAATATAGCAAGTGCCAGATCAGCTAGGGCTCTGTAGTGAACACTGTGGCAAAAATCAAGAATGAATAAGAATGGATAGATGGATGGATAGATGAATGGACAGATAAATGGATGGATGAATGGATGGATGGATGGGGTGGATGAATGGGGTGGATGGATGAATGGATGGATAGGTAGATGGATGAATGGATGGATAGATGAATGGATGGATGGAGGGACAGATGGATGGAGGATGGATGAATAGATAAATAGATGTTTCATTTACTTGAGATTGTTTAAAATAGAGCAAGGCATAGTGTCAAATGTCTATAATCTCAGCACTCAGGAGGCTGAGTCAGGAGAGTGATTTCTGGACCAGCCTGGGTTATGTTGCAAGTGCTAGACTAGCCTCTTAGACAAACATAGTGAGACCCTGACTCTCAACAGAACAAAACAATAATTGTTTACTTCACCCTTGGTGTTATTATGCATTCATGCCTCAAGCATTAAAATGACGATGCATCCAAAGGGGTTGTCCAGGTTTCTGGGTCTAATGTGTAACCAATGATCTTGGAGACTTTGCTCATGGTCTACAGGGTGTGTGCACACACACATGTGACTACGTTCGAGGCTGTCCATCTGCACTAGTGCAGACGCCAGGAGGGTCAGGTGTCCTTCCAGATTACAGTCCACGGTTTCTTTGAGACCTTGTCTCTCCTGGAACCAGGGGTTGATGCTTCTGAGGCAAGGCTGGAAGCCAGCAAGCCCCAGTGGCCCTCCCTGTTTGTGCCTCCTTGTAGCTGGGGTTGCTAGTGCGCACAAGATGGCCGCTTGTGACATAGAAGCTGGGACCCAAATGTTGGAACGCATGACTGTCCAAGTGCTCTTGACCACTTAGGCACCACTCCAAGAAGGGTCCCCAAGGGTCCCACTAGGGTCTCCCAAGAAGCAGTGTCCCAGCTTGCTTAGGACTTGCTGTGCTGTTCTCCAGTTACAGGGTATTCCACCATCCATACGGCAAAGTGAAAATGGAAATACCTTTGAGGGTAAGCATTGCTCTAGTTTGCTTTCTGTTGCCGTGACGAAACACTCTGGCCAAAAACAAATTCCTGAAGGAAAGTCTTTATGCTGCCTTACAGGTTAAGTCCACCAGCAAGGAAAGTCAAAGGATGACCTGGAGTCAAGGAATGCTGCCTCCTGGTTTAACTCCCGATCCTCTGCTCAGTGAGCTCTCTTACACGGCCCAGAACACCCTGCCAAGCAACAGTACCATCCCACCATGGGTCAGGCCCTCCTGTATCAATTAGCAATCAAGAAAATATCCCACAGATATATCCCACAGAGCAGGTTGTTGGAGGCAATCCTCCCAGGCTGAACTCTGGGCTATGTCAACTTGACAGGTGAGGCTAGAAGAAACGTGGTCTCCTGAAGACAGAAAGCAGGGCAGCTTCAGCACTGGTCAGCAACAAGGACCCTTCTGGGCACATTGCCTGGCTTCTTTATACAAAAGTTTGGTGACAAGTCATTACTTTGGTATATGAAAACATTTATGGAAGAGTCTCCATTAATCTCCCCAGTGTGTGACAGCGGGAGAGTAAACCTTGGGACCTTGCGTTCCTTGGTTCCTGTCTTCCCTGCCGACTTCTTTCAGTTAGGAAGCCCGCATGGCATGCTACACTCTCACAGCGGCAGACTCAGGGAGCGAAGCTTTCATGTGGAATTGATGGCAACCTCTTACTTATTTGCTTCCTCTCCCTACTATTCTTTCTAAATTTAGATATTTTTCACAGGACTCGGTCTGCTTCTTCCAGCTTTCACAGCATAAACCATCCACGGCCATTTTGCAGAGCCTCCTTAGGTCATGGGAAGGTGTTTCCTTTGTACTTAGCACGTAGGTAGGCCCCACTCAACACGACCACTGTGAGAGGCCATTCCCTTTGTGTCTAAGTAGCACACATATAAATACAGTGCCAATTGTTATTTCCAAGAACTACAATTCCCAGCATTCCAGGGAGTTACCTGATTCCTGGGCAGGTGGGGTTTATAGGTTAATTTGGGGAATTACAGGTGTTTGCCTTTTAATTTGATAATGGCACTACTTGGTTGTAACTGTTAATAATTTAAGTTCTTATTGTCTTTTTTTCTACTTATAGCCCTGCTTTTGCCATATAAGATATTGAAATACTTAGTTATGAGGCTGAAGATGGCTGACCAACCTGGGGTTTGTCTCCCAGCACCCCCAGGCAGATCAGAACCATCTGTAACTCCAGTTTAGAGACCCCAGTGCTCTTTTCTGGCTTCTGTGGACACAGAGTGAACACGTGTGTGTCATTACATGCAGACAAAACATTCATCTGAATAAAATAAACACATCTTAAAGTAAGTTTACTAAAACATTAACAAAAATATCCGCACTGTCCTTTGAATTTGAATAAAGGACTAAGTTTTTATCTCTTGTAAACGAGCTTAAAATCTATCTGAAAGTTTTTATAAACAGCAGGAAGGACTGGTTTTCTCTCATCTAAGCCTGCCTTATCTATTGTTCTTGGGTTCCGTTCAATTTGTTTGTTTTTTTTCTTTTCACTTTTCCGGTCTCAATGCATGTGTCCCTGTTTCTGGTGGGAAATCTTGCTCAGTAATATGTGTGTTTTCTCTTCCTTTGGGATTCGAGTGATCCCAGAACCATCTTTTGTCTAATTTTCCCCCATAAATTCTGCTTCTCAGATGACAATGTCTGGGTTTGCTTTCACCCGCATCTGAAGGAAACCTCCTTATTTTCTTTTGGAAATACGTACTGGAAGTTCAGTGTGTTTTCGTTGACAGAAACCTACAAGGTGCTAATTCAAAGCCCATGCAAAGCGTTTTTAAGCTCAGGGCAACTTCAAGAAATGCAGCTTCCTTGCTAAAACTACTCACAGAGAACAGCCTCCTCCTTTTAAATATTGTTTTTGAGTTTGTAATTCAATGACATCACTCTTCCCTTCCCTTCCATTTCTCCAGACTCTCCCATCACCCCTCCCCATTCTCCTCCAAATCCACGAGCTCCTTCTTCACCTATGGTCATTGAATATATCATATATGTATATTTCTAAATGTAACCTGTTAGGTACATATAATGCTACCCACATGCATGTTCTCAGGGCTGACTAGCACTGGACAACCCATCAGTGTGCTCCTCTCTGGGGGAAGCTGCTCCCCTGCTCCTAGCTTTCCTTGGCTTCCTGTAGTTTTTGTGTGTAGGGTCAAGGCCTCATAGACATAACACCACCTCACTACTCCTCTCCTCTGCCTCCCCCCCGAACCCCTAACCCACTTCGGCATGGAGAGCAGCCTCTGCATTAGAAAACAATCCAGGTAGTTTGCTTTCTCCAGTGAGTTTGCTACTTATTTGTTTTTTAATCATTAATTTTTTGAGTCCTTCTGTAATTAAGGTAGACGATTCATTTTTCTCACTATTTAAGACTGGGTCTCATATGGTCCAGGCTGGCCTTGAACTTACCATGTAGCCAAGGGTAAATGAGTTACTGGTCCTTCTGCCTCCACCTCCCAAGTTCAAGAGATATAGGAATGTTTCCATAATTCCTATCTTATGTTCTTGCTGTCATCAAATATGACCTTGTATGCAATCAGAAGTACATAAATGTCAGTGGCTGTGGATGGACAGGAGGTGGCTGTGGATGGACAGGAGGTGACTGGATGGACGGGAGGTGGCTGTGCATGGGCAGGAGGTGACTGTGCATGGACAGGAGGTGACTGTGCATGGACAGGAGGTTACTGTGCATGGACAGGAGGTGACTGTGCATGGACAGGAGGTGGCTGTGGATGGACAGGAGGTTACTGTGCATGGACAGGAGGTGACTGTGCATGGACAGGAGGTGGCTGTGGATGGACAGGAGGTGGCTGTGGATGGACAGGAGGTGACTGGATGGACAGGAGGTGACTGTGCATGGACAGGAGGTGGCTGTGCATGGACAGGAGGTGACTGTGCATGGACAGGAGGTGACTGTGCATGGACAGGAGGTGACTGTGCATGGACAGGAGGTGACTGCATGGACAGGAGGTTACTGTGCATGGACAGGAGGTGGCTGTGCATGGGCAGGAGGTGACTGGATGGACAGGAGGTGGCTGTGCATGGACAGGAGGTGACTGTGCATGGACAGGAGGTGGCTGTGCATGGACAGGAGGTGGCTGTGCATGGACAGGAGGTGGCTGTGCATGGACAGGAGGTGGCTGTGGATGGACAGGAGGTGGCTGTGCATGGGCAGGAGGTGACTGGATGGACAGGAGGTGGCTGTGCATGGACAGGAGGTGACTGTGCATGGACAGGAGGTTACTGTGCATGGATAGGAGGTGACTGTGCATGGGCAGGAGGTGACTGTGCATGGACAGGAGGTTACTGTGCATGGACAGGAGGTGGCTGTGCATGGACAGGAGGTGACTGTGCATGGACAGGAGGTTACTGTGCATGGACAGGAGGTGACTGTGCATGGACAGGAGGTGGCTGTGCATGGACAGGAGGTGACTGCATGGACAGGAGGTTACTGTGCATGGACAGGAGGTGGCTGTGCATGGACAGGAGGTGACTGTGCATGGACAGGAGGTGACTGGATGGACAGGAGGTGGCTGTGCATAGACAGGAGGTGGCTGTGCATGGACAGGAGGTGACTGTGCATGGACAGGAGGTGACTGGATGGACGGGAGGTGGCTGTGCATGGACAGGAGGTGGCTGTGCATGGGCAGGAGGTGACTGGATGGACGGGAGGTGGCTGTGCATGGACAGGAGGTGACTGTGCATGGACAGGAGGTGGCTGTGCATGGACAGGAGGTGACTGTGCATGGACAGGAGGTTACTGTGCATGGACAGGAGGTGGCTGTGCATGGACAGGAGGTGACTGTGCATGAACAGGAGGTGACTGTGCATGGACAGGAGGTGGCTGTGCATGGACAGGAGGTGACTGTGCATGGACAGGAGGTGACTGTGCATGGACAGGAGGTGACTGTGCATGGACAGGAGGTGACTGGATGGACAGGAGGTGGCTGTGCATGGACAGGAGGTGGCTGTGCATGGACAGGAGGTGGCTGGATGGACAGGAGGTGGCTGTGCATGGACAGGAGGTGACTGTGCATGGACAGGAGGTGACTGTGCATGGACAGGAGGTGACTGTGCATGGACAGGAGGTGACTGTGCATGGACAGGAGGTGACTGTGCATGGACAGGAGGTGACTGTGCATGGACAGGAGGTGACTGGATGGACAGGAGGTGACTGTGCATGGACAGGAGGTGACTGGATGGACAGGAGGTGGCTGTGCATGGGCAGGAGGTGACTGGATGGACAGGAGGTGACTGTGCATGGACAGGAGGTGGCTGTGCATGGACAGGAGGTGGCTGTGCATGGACAGGAGGTGGCTGTGCATGGACAGGAGGTGACTGTGCATGGACAGGAGGTGACTGGATGGACGGGAGGTGGCTGTGCATGGGCAGGAGGTGACTGTGCATGGGCAGGAGGTGACTGTGCATGGACAGGAGGTGACTGTGCATGGACAGGAGGTGACTGTGCATGGACAGGAGGTGATGAGTGTAGAAGCAGTTTCTGTCTACAAACTCATTATGGTCTTTATGACCACCTGTCTTTGATATGGCAGAACAGAGCAAGCATAGCTATCTGTCCCTAATAACTTCTTTCAGGAAGACCAGGCTGAGCCATTTAAGACATCCTTAGGGACACAAGAAACACATAAAACCACCGAGATAGACCATGTGTTACTTTTATTTCACAAGAAGCAGGATTCTGAAATATTTTATGCAAATGAATCAATTACAGACACAGACACTTGGCCATACCCTAGAAGCAATCACAGGGCGAAGTTAGACAAATGTTAGAAAGTGGGTAACCAGGAGTAATTCCCACCTGTTTTTGCTTTGTTTCCATCTAAGCACCTTAAAGAATTGGTACAGTGGGCAAGTGATGGAATTGGGAGTGATACTCTTTTGGAAAGAACTTTGAACATTCCTGAGGTCCCAAGCAATGGTGTTTAGAGTTTGTGTGTGTCTTCTATGCTTTGGTCATTTCCATTGCTCAGAATGAAATCTTCCTTCAGGTAAAAACACTAAATCAGGGATGAGGGAAATGGCTCAGCTGTTAAGAGCACTTGTTACTATTTCAGAGGACCCAGGTTCAGTTCCCAGCACATACATGGTGGGTCACAACAATTCATAACTACAGTTTCAGGGCATTTGACAGCGTCTTTTGATCTCCAAGGTCATGGAACACACATGGCCCATATATATATACATATATATGTATATATATGTATATATATATGATACCCAATTAAAAATAGTTTTATTTTGTGTTCGTGGATGTATGATGGATGTGTGTGTGCAGGCACACATTTGGTCTTGTGCATGAGTGTAGATTACAGACCGCCTTTTGGGAGTCCGTTCTCTCCTACCATCTGGGTCCTGGGTATGTACCTCAGGTCACCAGGTTTGGTGGTAAGCACCTTTATTAACTGATCCATCTTGCTGGCCCTGAAATGCTAAAGTTGGTTTTCCTCTCTCTTAAATAATTAGACATAGATTAGGCCAGGAAACCCTTTGGCTTAAAAGGAGCATGGTATGCCTTGTATTTCAAAAAGAAAAATCATTAATTTAGCACAAAGATAAATTAGTAGCAATTTGCCATCATCTGTTTGCAACTACTTTGGTGGCTTCCAGTTGGTGGCCTACAGCTGGTGGCTTACACCTGGTGGCTTCCAGCTGGTGGCAGCCTAGAGGGAAAAAAATGCAATCAGACCCAAGGTAAGCCAGTAGCCAATGGCCCAGACTGGAGAACTGAGTATGATTTGTGAGAGCAAAAAGCAGCCAAGGGCTGACACGAACTTTTGTGTTCTAAGCAAATGAAACTAGCAAGGTATAATTTACAATAGGCATTATTAGACTGAATTTACTCATTAAAAAAAATCTTTCCATATCTTTTCTTTCAGTTTAACAAATCAAGGACAGAGATTGATTATTAATAATAATATTAATAATAATAATAACTTTTAAAAGGGACGATGTCTTAGTTAGGGTTTTATTATTGAGACCAGACACTACAACCAAGGCAACTCTTATAAGGACAACATTTCACTGGGGCTGGCTTACAGGTTCAGAGGTTCAGTCCATCATCATCAAGGCAGGAACATGGCAGCATCCAGGCAGGCATGGTGCAGGAGGAGCTGAGAGTTCTACATCTTCATCTGAAGGCTGCTAGCAGAATACTGGTTTCCAGGCAGTTAGGATGAGGATCTTAAAGTCTACACCCGCAGTGACACACCCACTCCAACAGGGTCACATCTAATAGTGTCATTCCCTGAGCCAAGCACAAACAAACCATCACAGAAGAAAACAGTTTCTTTCAGAATTCTTTTCAGAATTCAGTATTTCAGAATTGTTTGTTTTATTATCACCTTTACTACCCTTTGTTCTCAAGTGTCCAGGTCAAGAGCCAAAGCCTCCTGTTCACAACGGTTAAGAGTTCATACTTGAGTGTATACACTTTTTTTATGTTGTTATTAACATCTACACAATAACCCTACACAGCAACTGAAGATGAGTTCAGGGAAGTTTGCTGGGCTGAGAACAGCAGCAGCAGAAGCAACAGCAGCAGCAACAGCAGCAGTGTGAGGTGAGACGGAGCAGCAGTTAACAGCACTGGATTCTCTTCCAGAGGACCTGGATCATAATTTCTAACACCTACCTGGTGGCTCCTGAATATCTGTATCTCCAATTTCTGGGGATACAGTGTCCTTTCCCTGACTTCTTAGACCCCAGAGATCATATGCACATGGTACACAGACATACACGCAGGGAACCATGCACACGAAATGTATTTTAACATTAAAAAAATGTGGGTGATTTTGTCATAGAAATTGTAAACCAGGGGCTGAGTGACCCGAGAGTAAGTGACCAAAGACACAGAAAGAGAAAAGAGACCTAAAATGTCCAACATTGGATGACATGAGAAAGAACCCGCAGCAAGACTGAGAAGACACAATGGCAAAAATGGATGTTGGAAGGATGTGGGGTCCATTGGAACCAGGGAGCAAGGAGTGATGAGTTGCCCAGAACACTGCCAGGTCCAGAAAGATGGTGTCAGAGACTCCATCTTTAAGTCTTTGTATTAGAATTACATTGGCCCCTAAAGAAAAGACATTTCAGTTTAGGGGACAGTAGCCCAGTTGTGTTCAAGTGGGAAATGAAAGATACTCAAGGAGCTGACACGACTCTGATTAGAGAAAAGAACAATAGTCAGCTCGGGAGGGCGTTTCAGTAGAGATGAAGGGGCAGTGGGTGGAGCTGGAAGGAAGACCTATGGAAAGCTTTTTTCTTAAGAGGGATCTGCCCCAGGACCAGCTTCTTCGTATACTGATTGGAATGATCTCTTAGAGACAGGTGGCACCTTAAGCATGGGTGAAGTGTAAGGGAAAGAGAAGCTCAGATAAGTGTAGGAGGATCTTACCCAGAATGGAAGGTAGAATCAAGTTCACAAGTACAGATGAAGACTGCAATAAATTGTGGCAGAGTCTTGAAGGTTCTCTCCTAACCTGTTGTCTTCTCAGAAAAGTGAAAGTCTAGGCCATCACCTCGGAGTGAGGGGAGTGAGGGGCAGGATAGCAGATGCACGAGGGTTTCCTGGAAGCACTTGTGGCCCAGGAGAGGCTAAGAATCTTAACAAGGAGCGCAGTAATTGTGAATAAGTTTACTGAGCTAAGTTCGGAGTTTCCAGAGGACGTGGGAGTGGGGAAGAGAGTTGAGAATGATTGTACCGAACATAAGGAACTCTATCAATAAATACAAGAATCTAAGCTAGGGAACAAGGTTGCGGGTCAAGTACCACGAAGAAGAGATAAGAGAATCAAAGTTTTAAGACAGTTGAATAATTGCTAGTGACAGAAAAAGTGATCTGAAAGTATACAACATGGTAATCAGAAATTGACAAACTCGAAGTTACGGGATTGTGGGGTTCCTGAAAAACAAGACAAAACAGAAATATGACCAATCAAGAGCCACCTCGGTTGGAGTGAAGGACATCCCCAGTGCACAGGAGGCAGAAGTAAAAGGATTAGGTGGTCGAGAAGTTGGGCACTTGAACGTTGACATTCCCAAGAATTTCTGCAATAATTTTTTTTTTTTTTGTAGCATGACCAAAGCTAATACCTTCACGGACAGCTTGAGGCATCTCAACTATTTGGAAGAAACAGGGGTAGTTAGTCAATCATTCAGCCCGATGGCCAGGACAAGGAGCATTAGAGATCCCAAGAGAGGCCTACCCCACTCAAAGAAGAGCAGTTCTCAAGCTCTTATGCGTATCACCATCACCCAGGGAGCCTTGAAACACGTGGTTTCCCAGTTTCTAGCACACGTGGAGTGCCAGCAGGCAGGAGCCCATTGTGGGAATGTTCTTTAAGGTCCCTAGATGATTTTAGTGTCATCCAAGTTTGAGGGCTGCATGCCAGAGTCAGCCCATCCTGTGCCATTTGGTAAGGACTAAGGGAGGGTGAATCAATCTTGGCTGGGAGGCACCTTCCTAAAAGTGTCTATATGTGTGAGCAGTATATGCCAACAGTACCAAGAACAGTGACAAAAATCAGCTGCAGGAAGACAGTCGGAAGTGGGAACGGTGTTGTGAGAAGAGAGTGTGAGGCTTCTCCTCTAGTTCATTCACGGGGTGCTCTGTGGCAGATCCTCATCCTTATCCTCCTTCTCAGTGCAAAACGAGGTCAAATGTGTACATTTCAATTATTGGCAGAATACAAACACCCTTGGCAGAACGCCTTTAATAAACACAATTCCTCCTTGGAAAACACTTTGTGTCTTCCTTGTGGATGCACACGAGAAGCTCTTTTATGATAGTACTTTCACATAGTTTTTTTCACTAGTTCATCAATAGCATGTGCTATATAATTTGCCCTCCCCCCAGGTAGATACATGCATAGAAAATGCTCCTCAACTGTAAGTTGAAAATATAAACTAAAACCCAGTCACTTAACTTGGCAAATATGCTACCTTCCCAGTATAGTTGCCTATATAAAGTCATAGCTGTTCCTCCTCATAGTGGCATGACTGGTTAGGAGCTTCTGTGAGTGGCCAGCATAGCTTGAATGTGTAGCTCTGCCTGCTGCTGGTTGGGTGAAAGGTCATTATTCAAATATTGGAGCATGGTTTTTAACTGGCCGTATATGGGTCTCATGACTCTGTGAAGCTGAAAAACTGTAGTCAAACTGATGGATTGAGATTGTCCACATTCAGGAGGTCACGATCCAACAAGCAACCTGCCTGGAATGGACCAAACAGTCAGGGTCTACTCCTCTCATAGAGTCGTTGCATGAGCAGGGTGTGGTACTCTCTCCTGCAGTCCCAGCCCTTGAGAAGCTGAGGCAGAAGCACTACCATGGGTTTGAAACAATGAAGTCATGGACACATGCCTGCGTCAACATTGAGTTGACTCTCGCCTGTGGGAAGACTGTCTTTAGTATCTTCAGAGGAGGAAAGAAGACAATGGACTGTATAGTTTCCCCTTTTGCTATGCAAAAACCTCCTTTAGGGCTGTTGAGATAACCCCAGTCTCTACCCACAGTGAGTGTTCGTAGGCCTTCAGTAAGAGGTTGTCATTATCCATCAAAAGTCACTGGAATTGGGGTCCTTTGTGGGCTTGCAAGGCAGTGATAGTCCTAGAAGAATTAAAAGCAATGTGTAAAAATACAAGCATTGCTTATACTGTGTGATTTTTACAGATTTCCTGACACTGTTTATGTGGGATTTGAAAGGTCACAAGGACACATTTCATTTCCTCTGATTAAGGCAGGAAGTTGACAAAAGGGACCAGATGGTTTGCTCTTTGGGTCCCTTGTTACTGGAGACAAGAATGACACCAGGACAGGAACCTACCCAGGAAATGCTCCTCTTTTTGCTCCTCTTTTTTTATACCAGGATGACCCATTGCCTCTTATAATTTGCTGACTGCTTGTCTGCTCAAGGTGAGTCATGGAGAACCAGCAGCCTTCCACGCATGGTGACAATCCAACAGCGACAGGTTACAGTATTCTATGACCACCATACCTCAGTGGGAGAAACAGGCCTTCCAAAAATATCTTTAATAGGACAGCCTTGCTTCAGGCCCTTCTACTCTTGATTTTTTTCCTGACCATTGTACAATAAACATATATAAATCTAATTTGAAAATTTTCAAGTATTGTAAACAGGCCAGAAAATTTCAGGTCAGCTAACAATAACTGTGCTGAGAAGTCTCTTGGCACCCTTCTCTAATACTTAACATCTTCCCCTGGGCAGTAAATTAAACAAGGTTCCCAGGACCTAAATAGCTGATGAGGGTTTGCTCTTTGACACAATGGACTTGAACAGCAGTAAGCTGCTGTATAGAAGATGATTAAACATCTTTCTTTCCTTAGAACTATGTGCCGCATCCCATTTCTACTATAATCATGGGAGATAAAAACATTTTCATCATCGGAAACTGATAATGATCTATCATGAAGGCCTTATTCTGTGATGTTTATAAAGGGCCACTTACAATCTGGCAGTCACTGCTGATGTGGCTTTAAGGGACAAGTAACATCATGGTTTTTCACTTGAGCACCTAGGTTCTTGTAAACTTGACCAAAGCTAAGGTCATCTGGGAAAAGGAAAGCTCAATTGAGAAAGTTAGTGCCTCCATCAGCTGGCCTGTAGGGACGTCTGTGCCTCCATCAGACTGGCCTATAAGGAAGTCTGTGTGGTCATTATCTTGATAAATGATTATGTGACAGTGTGGGTTGTGCCATCCCTTTAAGGTGGCCCTTATTGTATAGAAAAAGTAGGCAGAACACAGCACAGGGATCAAGCTAATGACTGGTTTCCTCCATGCTTCCTCCCCCTGCTCCTGCTTTGAGTTCCTGCCTGATTTTCCTCAGCATCCTGGGATCCAATCAGGACCTGTAAGTCAATAAAGCCTGTCTTCCTTAAGCTGCTTTTAGTCACTCTCTTCTCACAGTAAACAAAGTAGAAAACCACTTTCATTACAGTCTATAAACCTCTTCAAACCTTGTATTAGACACTCATGTGCGAAAGAGAAATTTAAGTTGTTTTCATTGGTTTGTTTGTGTGCTGTCTGTATGTGTTCATGTGTGCATATCAGTGAGTCTGAGTGTGTGTGTGTGTGTGTGTGTGTGTGTGTGTGTGTGTGTGTGTGTGTGTGTAGAGGTGAGTGGATAACACTGGGCATTTTTCAAACAATTGCTACCCTACAGTTTGAGAGAGGGTCTCTCATAGAATCAGCAATTAATTTTTGTAACTGTTGGATAGGCTGTACAATGATCTCCAAAGATGAGCTTGTCTCTCCTCCCACCCCCAGCACCTCCTAGTTAGGATTGGTACTAACTCAATCCCAGATTGGTCAAAATGCCATGCTATTTTGATCCATTATGTGAGAGGTTGAGCCTTTAGGACTGCGTCTAAAGATGAAAATCAGGACTATTGAGCCTTTAGGACTGCGTCTAAAGATGAAAATCAGGACTACAGATACATCTGATAAATGTGGCACATGTATGGAGATTTGGGGATCTGAGCCCTAGTCCTCATGCTTACATGCCACACACTTTCTCATGTGAGCTCTCTCCAAGGCCCCTCATTTGGTTCTTAGAATAGCAAGACTTTGTGTTCCTTATCCTTTCCCAAGTGGCAGTTCCTCTAAATTTTTTACTTATAAGTGGTGTGAGATTTGCCAAGTTATCTCAGATCCTAGCCTCTCTTTTAAGAAAAGCTGCAAAGGCAGAATCCCCAGAACTATTATTTATTTAAAAAAAAAAATCTTCCCTCCTCACCTACTTTGGGCCTCATGGGACTAACCAAAGCTAGAATAAGGAAGCACCTTGATGGTCCATTTTATAGTTCATTTCCTATTCAAGCTACGTTTTGGTTTTTGTTTTCCAAGAAGGAAAAACGGAAATGGAAAACTGAGCTTCTGCCCCAGTGTTTGGGTCCTAACTCAATCCCAGACTGATCAAGATGTGATGCCATTTTGATCCGTTAAGGATGTGACAGGTTGAGTCTTCAGGACTGTGACTAAAAATGAAGACCAGCATGTAGACATGTTAGACAGTGCCTGTGAGGGAGAAGGCAAGAGAACACTTAGTGGAGGAAAGAACATGCTTAGTCTTATCCTAGTTGGCTTTCTAGCGATGTAATGAACCCATGATTCAGGACAGCTTCATGAAGAAATGGTTTATTTATCTTCAGCTTCATGGTTCATCATGAAAGGAAGTCAGGGAAGGCAAGGCAGGAACCTAGAGGCAGGAACTGAAACAGAAGCCCTGGGGAAAGCTAACTGGCTTGCTTTCAGATTCATTTCAGCCACTGTTCTTATACCCAGTGGTGGCACCACCTAAGTTGACTGGATCCTCCCATATCAACCATCAAAGAGGAAAATGTCTTATAGTCGTGCTTACAGGCCTATATGATGGAGACATTTCTTTACTTGAGATTCCTAGATATGTCTAGGTATGTGCCAAGTTAATAGATGCTAACCAGGATAGGTCTCAGCAGATATTTTGGTCAACCTTACCAGAAAGTTGCTGACTTCTAACACACTATGAGGCCAAGGTTGACCTCACCTAATCCTGATTCACTAAGACCCCTCTCTGTGAGTTCTGTAGAAATAGCACGCGTGTTTTCATTCAGCATGGGGGTAGGGTGGAGGAGTCACACCTAGGGTTTCTTGCCGCCAACCGAGCATTCTGCCCACTAAGTTATATTCTGAGCCCCTCATCAAAAAGAGAAGATAGTATTCAGGTCAAGAGAGACAGGACTTTATATTTGCAAACAAAACACTTTTTAGATAGATGCAGGTCAAAACAAAACAAAACAAACAAACAGACAGAAAACCAACCCAACTACTAACCAAGCAAAAACCTTTATCTAGGCCAAGATGAGTACCTATAGGTCCTTCCATCTTTCCCTCCCTACTTCTTTCCCTCCCTACTTTCTCCCCTCTAGCCCTTCATTCCTCTTTAGTAATGACACCAGGATACAAAACTATAAGCTTGGAAGGGACTGTGGATGGCTTATGTCAATACTTTGATGTCCTGAGAAAGATTGGCAAGGGGCAGGGCTGGAATGACCTGTCCAGGCAGAGGGTCAGCAGTGCCTTGGCCTGAGAGGTCTTCAGTTTTGAGGCTGCTTCCATGACTGTGCCTCTAGGGTGCTGATGATCATGTTTATCACCCAGCCTGTGGTACACATCTATAAAGAGATATTACAAACCCAAACACATAATATTTCACTTTAACCCTGAACCGTCATCCCACGGCCTCCACCTTGGCTTCCAGACAAAACCAGTGGATGAGTTTTTCCAAAAATATAAATTTCAGAGTACATTCTGAAAGTCCCAAAAGATGTTTTATGGCCCCCAAAGAACAGCTGAAAATGTAAACATGCTAAGGCAGAAGTAATAAATCAAGGTTATTAAACCCCCAGGAAGGATGTCATGAAGTCTTTGCGCGCCCCACGGAATGTGTTGAGCATGTACATTGCTGATCCTCTGAAATTCTTCACTCGCTGATGCTTCATGGAGTGATCCTGGCACATTGAGGGCCTTTTGCAGATGGACAAACATCTGCTCAGAGTCCTTCCTGGCTAGAATAAGAGATCAGGACAGAGGACATTTTAGACCTCCCCAAATGTAAAAGATTAAACTTTAATAAAAATAGAATATTTATATAAAAATTTCATGCACTGCAAACATTTCAGTTGATGACTATTTTAAGATGTGTTAAGTTTTCCAATATTTTTGAATATTTATTTTTAATCTGACAAAGCCAGTGTGTTTTAACATAAAACAGACCGGGCACTCTGGGGAAGATGTTCTCCATCTGTTCACGTGAGTGAGGGCCGAGATGTAGAAGATCTGCCAAGAATGTTGGGCCTTGTACGTGATAGCAAACTCCCGAGCTATACCCCCATTCCTTAGAGCAGACAGTTTGGTTCATGTCTGTTATGGTTTTAGTAGAAATAGAGCCCATAGGCTCATGATTAGACACCTGGTCCCCAACTGGTGATATTGTTTTAGAAGGTTGTGGAACCTTAGGAACTGGATCCTTGCTGAAGCAAATGGGCCAGTTGGGGTTTGGGGGAGCTTGAGTCCTTCTAGTCCCACCCTATTTCCGTTCTATTGTCTGTTTTCTGACCAAGGACATAAAGTGACCAGCTTTGTCACACAGTTGCTGCCATGCCTTCCCCACTGTCACGGCTTGTACTTCTGTGACCTGTGCTCCTCTTCAGTTGTTTCTTGTTGGATATTTGGCCACAGCACTAAGGAAAGTAACAAATGCGTTTTCTCTCAAGGACTGAATGGGCAACAAGGCTTAGATGATAGAGTGCGGGGGAAGACTGCCCAGGAAGGGAACGCAGCTTCCTTCCTCTGTGTGCAGGGGAAGAGAAAATAGGAGCACCTAGGCTTTCACCTCACCCTTCTCATTGCCACAGAAGCCCCCACTGGCCAAGTTGGATTACAAAGAAGTGGAGGGAGGTGAGGGAAGGCCAGAAGAGCGAAGGGCACATGCCCAGTACCGGAGTAGACAGGAGAAGCCGGGACCCTGAAAAGCTTGTACCTATTGACTATGTCCTCTGTTGATTGATTAGACCCTTATTGAGTATCTGCTCTGTTGTCCCTGGGAACAGAATGACCCACAGCACCAAGTATCTGGCACAGGGAAGAAGACTGACCACAAAGAAGCAAGTGAAGTTCTCATCTAAGTGGAAGTTAAATTCCAAATGCATGACGCAGCAGACGGAAGAAGGCTTCAAACAGCTGCATCTGAGGAGATGTTTTCCCTGAAAACATTTGTTAAAGATAATAGGAAATCCACTTCCAGGAAGAATGGCAGATCGGATCCTGTAAGCATGGGGCAGGGGGGTGGGACTGGGGGGAGTGGAGGGACACAGTTATCAGGGTATTATATCAAGACCAGAAAGCAAGTGGTTACAGAAGATGCCATGGAGGTTTCCTGAGGTTAGGCAGGTCTGTGTGTGTCTATGCGTAGGATCAACAATAACTCTGCTCAGAGGCACCAGGGAGGAAGCCTAGAAGGGAGCATGTTCTCCGTAGATCTGGGCTGTGTCCAGAGTCCTTGAGAACAAACACATCTGCACGGAGATTCTGTGCAATCCAGAGACCCGAGAGACCTTGCCAGTTCTGTTTATGTCCTTTCACCTTTTCCGGTGCCAACGTGTTCTCAGAACTCAGCCCTTTGCCAGGCTCTTTCCTAAGTACTTACTCTGTCGGTTTGTGAGTGTGTGGTTGTGGTTGTGTGGATAAAAGCAGACAAGGCGTAGGAAGCAGGGCTGTTTGTGGGTACGCCCATCCATGTGTGGCGGTCAGGACTAACCGTTGGGTGCCTCCTTCCACAGCTCTATTGTTCTTCATCTTGTTTTTGGGGTCTCCCACTGAACCCAAAACTCACCACTCTGCCCATATTGGCTGTCCAGTGAGCCCATGGGATCGCCCTATCTCCTCCCCAGAGTCGAACTTACAAACGCCTGCTACAATGCCTGCTTTTGACACGCATGCTGGGAGTCCAAATTCATGTCTTTGTGCAAGCACTAATCCCGACCGAACCATCTCTCTACTCCCCCTCCCCTTTATGAACTTCCTTGTATTAAACAATCACGTAATTTCTTAAAGCCCCCAAAGAACAGTTTAAAATGAACACATGCTAAGGCAATAGTAATAAATCAAGGATTTATTACCCTCCCCCCAGGAAAGATGTCATGAAGTTTGTGAATACCACATGGATGCATTTAGCGTGTTCATTGTTGATCCTCTGACATTCTTGAAGAGCATCCCCCAGTGGCCTAACTTCCTTCCAGCTGATCCCACCTCCTGGAGGTCCCAGGACCTCCCAGTGCTTCCCTGGGGCAATGTCTTTAGCAGAGGAGCCTTCTGGGGACACCTAAGGTCTCAATGATAACACCACCCTTGGAGTAGGGAAGCAACTAACCCACCTGTGCTGGGTCACTGAGCTCTGCCCCAGTGGAGACAAAGGGCTCATGTCTTCCACGGGGCTTTAGGAGCAGCCTGTGAAGAGGTACATGCATGGTGATAAAGCAGACACAGCACCTCACGTCAGGAAGATTACTAGACTTGTACCTCTAGCAAATTCTTTCCAGTCCAGTTTTAGCCTGGCACTGCTCACACCACTAACTTTCATGCTTGAGCATGGACGTGAGCCAATGAAAATGAACTGTAACTCATGGCCGCAGGGATGGGAGCTCTCTGGGGGCACATGGCTGTGAAGTACACGTGAGAGCTCTCTGCAGGCACACTGCTGTTATGCACATGTGAGAGCTCTCTGGGGGTACACTACTGTGATGTACACATGAGAGCTCTCTGGGGATACACTACTGTGATCGAGAGCTCTCTGGGGGTGCAACACTGAGATGCACACATGGTAAGTGCCTGGGATTTGTTTCACGTGCCTTCTGCCCACGTGAAATACAGCAGGCAAGGTTTCAGGTGGCTGAACACAGTTTTTTCTCACATCTTGGTTCATTCACTGAATGGTTGATAAAAATCATTTTATGGCTTTTGCTCTCTGTGTTAAAAAGAATATGTTATTACTGATGCCAAGAAGTACATGCTGACAGGAGCCTAATATAGCTGTCTCCTGAGAGGCTCTGGCCAGAGCCTGACAAATACAGAGACAGATGCTCGCAGCCAACCATTAAACTGAGAACAGGGTCCCCATTGGAGGAGTTAGAGAAAGGATTGAAGGAGCTGAAGAGGCTTGCAACCCCCTAAGAACAACAATGCCAACCAACTAGAGCTCCCAGGGACTAAACCCCCATCCAAAGAGTACACATGGACAGACCCATGGCTCCAGCTGCATATGTAGCAGAGGATGGCCTTGTTGAGCACCAATGGGAGGAGAAGCCCTTGGTCCTGCCGAGGCTGGAACACCCAGTGTAGGAGAATGTCAGGGTAGGGAAGTGGGAAGGGATAGGTGGATGGGTGGGGCAACACCCTCATAGAAGAAGGGGGAGGGAGGATGGGAAAGGGGTTTATGAACTGGAAACTGAGAAAGGGGGATAACGTTTGAAATGTAAATAAATAAAAAAATCCAGTTAAAAAAAGAATATGTCAGGGGAAGCCCAACCATCACTAAATTTCTTAATTTGGCAGAATATTTGTAAATTTGAGCTCAGGGTAGGCTTTTAATGTCAAAGCTGTTGACTGACCACACAATTTGCATATAACTATTGAACTGTTCAGTCACTGTGGATTGCATAGACATCTACTTTAAAATAATAATCTCATTTATTCTAGGTCCCTGTCTGTCTTCTCTTTTCCTGTTATTCTCGCATCCCTGATAACAACTCCCCAATGCTTAGTTAGTAAACATAACAAGTTTGTTTGACTCAAAATCAAAACCCGGTGTTAACGTTTCCATACTTCTGCACGTGTACACGGTAGGTCACTATGCTTTCTTTACCCTTGAAAACGGGGCTCTTGTTGTCATTGACATTAAACAGGCAGGGAAAAGAAGGTGATCTTGTAGATGATGGTCGCTGTGGTGTCAGAACCTAAGTTTGTCCGGAAGTAGGTCCAATTGAAACTGCATCCACTTAGTTTGGAAGTACAACCCCAGAAAGAAAGAAAAAAAGTACAGTCTTGTGTTTCCTCGATTATTTGGTTCTGGAAACCAACTCTCTCATTCATTTTGTAAATTTACCTTTCTCCTTTAACTGGATTTGAACACCAAGAGAGAACAAAAAAGATGATCACCCAAGCCATGGTGAGTGAAGACAGAAAGCTTGGCTGACCTCAGTGTCCTCTGTGAAGTTTAACCGATATTTATAGTCGAAAATAGCCCGTGTTAGATCAGCGAAAAGTTGAAGGGCGCTTTCAAGTTTTCTGCATTCCCGAGATCCTGAATTGTAAACTTTCTATGATTATCCAATTGTGGCTTCTGAAAGTCAGATTTTTTAAAAAACGATTTATTTTTAGTTGAGTTATAGTGCCGGAACTTTCATGATGTTTATCTTTACATGCATGTAGATTTATAATGATGGAGCTGGAGAGATGGTTTAATGGTTTAAAATACTAGCTGCTCTTCCAGAGGACCGAAGTTCAGGTTCCAACAACCACATGGGAGTCGACAAAATTGGCCGCCTTGGGCACTGCACACATGGGCTACAGAGACATATGCAGAAAAAAAGACCCATACATTAAATAAATAGATTGTCCTCCCCGTCACCAACCTTTAGGGGTTGTTGGAGTTTAGTCATTAGTTTGACGTGGTGATTTTAGTTCACATTTTTTTTTCTCAGTTGCCTAAATAAACAGTCTACTTGGTTCCAGTAATTCTAACTTATTCCAGCGACTTCTGAAGATTGATACATTTTTATATTCAAAGATTCTCAAAGCTAAGAGGGGAGAGTATATAATAACTCATATGGTGAATATTTATTGTATGAGTTGACTAATTGCTTGTTTTAACCGAATGATTTCTATATTATTATATAGAGACTTTTAGAGAGTGTTTAGTTTTTAATAAATAAGGAGATTTAGAATTACGATTAAAACACCATTATAATTTCCATGGCATGTCCTGGTATGTTACGGCATATGATTTGACCATGGTACTGTGACTTCTTCCTCAAGGTATCCTTAAATTTTGTGTATTTATTTCTTTAGGTTAGTTTTTGCAGGTGTTTGTTTTCTGTGTTAGTTGTCGGTTAAGTGTTTGTCCATTTTTGAGACGATGTCTCAGGCAGCCCAGATTGGCCTCTACATTTTTATTATATCTGAAACTGTCTCTGAACGCTTCTGCCTCCTGAATATTAGGATTGCAAGCACATGCTATTCTGCAGTCTCTCTTTAGATTACATTTTAAAGTGTTATTTATTTTTATGTTATATGTATGTGTGTTTTGACTGCATGTATGCGCAATCACCATGTCCATGCCTGGTGCCCAAGGAGGTCAGAAGAGGGTGTCAGATCTGTAGAACTGGAGTTATGGATGGTTGTGGTGCTGAGAAGTAAACCTGGGTCCCCTGCAAGTGTAGCTGAGCCCTCAGATAGGTTTTTATTTCAGTTTTCTCTTCTCATTGTTACCTGCCCACCATCACATGCTTTCATTGTAACACTGTGCACTTCTCGCCCTCTGTCAAAGCTACCTCCTTCTGCTCCACCATGCAGGTGGAGGTGTTAGGTCTTGTCATTTATTCAAACATGCTGAGTACTGTTCTCTTAAAAAACATTCATTTATTTTCATTGTATGTATATTGTATATGTATACATTGTATGTATATTGGTGTTTTACCTGCATGTGTGTCTGTGTACCACATGTGGGATGCATCTGGTGGAGGCCAAGGAGGGCATCAGATCCTCTGGAACGGGGGTGCAGATGGTTGTGGGACACCATGCAAGTAGTGGGAATTGAAACCAGGTCCTGTGGAAAAGCAGCCAGTGTTCTTAACCACTGATGGATCTCTCTAGCCCAAACAAAGTATCACAGTATTTTATTTTAAACTATCTATCTATCTATCTATCTATCTATCTATCTATCTATCCATCATCTATTTATCATTCTATATATCTATCATTCTATCATCTATCTATCATCTATCTACCCATCATCTATCTATCTATCATTCTATCATCTATCTATCTATCTATCTATCTATCTATCATTCTATCATCTATCTATCTATCTATCTATCTATCTATCTATCATCTATCATCTATCTATCATCCATCTATCTCTATCATCTATCTACCTATCATCTATCTATCTGTTATCTATCTATCTATCTATCTATCTATCTATCTATCTATCTATCTACCTATCTATCATCTATCTATCTGTTGGGAATGACACACGGGCAAGTCAGAAGATAACCTGTAAAAGTCAGTTTTCTCTTTCCACCAAACGGGTCCCGAGATCAAACTTAGGCTATTCAGCTTGATAGCAACTGTCTTTACCACTCAACCATCTCCTTGGAGCTCAGGTACTATTATCTTAAAACACTTTTCTGAAAACTCTAGCATCCACGGCTCTGTTTCTCTATCTGTTGATAACTATAGCATCTGTGGCTCTGTTTCTCTATCTGTTGATAACTCTAGCATCCATGGCTCTGTTTCACTATCTGTTGATAACTCTGGCATCTGTAGCCTCATCAGCATTTCCATACTTTGAAACAAAGTGAGAAAGAACTCATAGCTCATGGGTGAAGTTCCTGTTGAGTATTTGAGGACCTGAGTGTGAGTCACCAGAACTCACATTGAAGCTGAGTGGAGCACCTCTGTAATCTCAGTGCTCCTTTGGGAAGACAGGAAGCAGAGAAAAGAGAATCTGCAGAAGCAAGTGGGCCATGTAGTTTGGTGTAGACCATGGTGAACAACAGATCCTGCCAGGCCTCCACTCATGCATGTGGCTACACACACACTTGCGCGCGCGTGCGCACACACACACACACACACACACACACACACACGCAGAGAAGAGAGACAGAGACACAGAGACCCAGAGAGAGACAGAGACAGGGAGACAGAGACAGAGACAGAAAGAGAGACAGAGACAGAGGGAGATAGAGAAATTTTAAAAGAAATGCTTTACTATTTTCCATTTTTTCTCATTTGAGGTAGGAAGATAGTTCTGTGTTACTCTGTATCATTCAGAGATAGAAGGCTTCAGCTACTTCTCTGCCTTTCTGTTTACCTAGTCTGTTTAATAAAACCACCTAGAATGTTCATACACAGCTACTCCTAGACACATAAGCATGCTTACTTTAAAAGTATGTTTAAACTTGTTTGTTTGAAAGACACAAGAGGCTAATGAGACTGTCATACTTGCTCATTAAATAATTCTATTTTGTCCATGCATTGGGTGGGTTTCCTAGAGAACCTGATGCTAAGATTCTTTCCTGGGTTTTTTTATCGAGGAGATCATCTCAGGAGAGAAGCCTGGGAAAACTAGGCAAAGCAGGGCCTGGAAAAGACAGAGAAACAGCAACCAAAGTGTGACTTCACCTACTGCTTAGATCATTATTCTCCAAGAAGGCAAGGGGGTTTCACCTCTGTGCCCTTGATCTTTGACCACGGGCTGTTTCTACACAAACTTCCTAGGTTATTTTATACAAGGTAGCTCTTTTCCACTCATGGAAATCCTGGAGGAGAGGAATTTTTTGAGCCCTTAGTTGCAAAGAGGTAGGAGATAGGTACTCTCTCTTAATGAAGAGCCTCTGAATAGAAAGTCAAAAGCTATCGTCTACATCCCAGTAGTTACCTGAACTATTCAACGTGTGTGTGTGTGTGTGTGTGTGTGTGTGTGTGTGTGTGTGTGTGTGTATGTGTATGTATGTGTGTTTTGCTTGGGATGAGACCCATGAAGCTACCACTTAGTAACATTCCAAGCTGCTTCTGCTTCTGCTTCTGCTTCTTCTTCTTCTTCTTCCTCTTCTTCTTCTTCTTCTTCTTCTTCTTCTTCTTCTTCTTCTTCTTCTTCTTATTATTATTATTATTATTATTATTATTATTATTATTATTATTATATAATGTACTTTATTCTCTGAGAACAATAGTGTTTATTTGAGAATATGCATTTAGATGTTGGCTTGGGGATACTTGACCCCTCTCTCTCTCTCTCTCTCTCTCTCTCTCTCTCTGTTAACAACTTTCCCACACTTCTGATATGCTGGGTAGAGAAAGAGTGATTTCTCAGCTACAAGCCTTGATGCTTATTCCAAGAGACGGACAGAAAGTGACCCAGGAGAAAGCTAACAAAAAAGAAAGAAAAAAAGAAAGAAAGAAAGAAAGAAAGAAAGAAAAGAAAAGCTTAAAAGGTTTTAGACAATACATTTATCAGTGTGTTGGGAGGATCTAGAGAACTAAAAGCTTTCTAATTCCCTGCTAGCCTTTAGTTTTATCCTACTTTATCTTTTAGTTTTGTTCCTGAAATTTTTCATTTTCTGGTCTGTGTGTTCTAGTGGCATCTCCACAGCCTCCATAAAACACCCTGACATAAAGCCACTTAGGGGAGTTTTTATTTAGGTTACATTCCAGATTATAGCCCTTGAAAGCAGGGAAGGTAAGATGCTAGGAACTTAATCACACCACATCTGTAATCAAGAGATGGACTGACCCTGGACTCTGACCCCATAGGTAGCAATGAATATCCTAGTAAGAGCACCAGTGGAAGGGGAAGCCCTGGGTCCTGCTAAGACTGAACCCCCAGTGAACTAGACTATGGGGGGAGGACGGCAATGGGGGGAGGGTTGGGAGGGGAACACCCATAAGGAAGGGGAGGGGGCAGGGGGGAGGGGGATGTTTGCCCGGAAACCGGGAAAGGGAATAACACTTGAAATGTATATAAGAAATACTCAAGTTAATAAAAAAAAAAAGAGTAATGAATCCATGCTTGCTTTCTACTCCGTTCAATTTCTCCAATCTCATGTAGTTCAGAATCTCCCTGCCTTGGGAATGGCACTGCCCTCAGAGGGCTTGGGCTTCCCTCATCTACTAGCTTAATTGAGGTCACCCCTATCCCAAGACATACCTAGAGAGCTATCCACCTTAATCAATCCCTGATGGACATTTTCTTTCTAGGTGATTTGAGGTTGCATCAAATTGACAAAGCTAACCATTAAACTCCGCTCCTGTCCACTTGACACACAAGCACACCGCACCCTTGTCCACTTGACACACAAGCACACCACACCCTTGTCCACTTGACATACAAGCACATCACTTTTAAACCATGATTTTCCACTCCTTATCTTCAGGTTTCACCTTCATCTCCATGTAAAATATAGTCCAATTTTAATCATCAGAAGTGTAACAGGCCGGCAGACCTTAACACAACTGACACCATGATGGATGCGCCATGGAACCCAACACAACCCTGCCAAGAAGACAACAAAGGCTGAATCCATCAAAGTCCATTATTGGACAAGTCCCTAAATACACTGACTCTGCCTTTTGGCGTCTATAGTTCTGCGTTTGGCCAACTGTTCTTGCTAGCTGAGGTGTATCAGCCCTGGACATGTTTCTTGTGCTTAAAATATCACCTTGAGAAAGGCTTGGAACTGCCCTGGAATCCTGAACACCCAGTGTGGCGGCCAACCAGCTTTGTATCGGTTTAGACCCATGTCCAACTGGTCTTCTCTAGCAGGTACCTCACAAAGGAAGTCTCCTTAAAAGATCTCCTGTGCAACAGACAGTTTATATGCTTCTACCACATAATGTTGCACAGTAACGTTCTCTTTCCAAAAGGAAAGAAGTGGGGCACCGTGACAACCAAAACAAATCAGAATCCAATGGGGAACCAAATCTCACAGCCCAACGTCCAGCGTACGGGACTCACTGTCTGGTTCCAAAGGGCCTGGAAGTCAGGTCACCACCCCTCTAGATGTGCAGCTCACACAGGCTCTTTCTTGCCCTTCAGCTAGGCTCTTTCCACACCTGCAGCTCCCATTGACTGCTCTCCCATGATCTCAGCATCTCCAATATTCTTGAGTCTCCCTTGCAAGTGATAGTTCCCCCTTCATAGCTCCAGGAAATGGCCCCTCAAGAACTCTCTACAGTAATACATGACATGACATGACATGACATGACATGACATGTGAAATACCAGGCCTTGGCTGCTCTCTGTCAGCCCTTGGTCAGTCTCTTTTACCCCTACAATGCTTGTCTCTCATGCCTTCAAAACAGGTACCACGTGGACAGCATTTACTTTAGTAAACTGCTGCTAGTTTGAGATGTAGCTGGCTCCTTGCACCACCGCTGTACCATCTTCAATGTACTGACCCTGAATAAACACTTTCCTATTGTCCCATGCCAAACAGGTTCCCTCTGGTATTGATCTCTGAACAGTCACAGATGTTTCTCTAGACCCAGGATAATCACCACACAGATTCATAGCTGAAACATCACACAAATAACCCTACCCCTGTTCCTGACAGTCTTTATTCTACTCCATGAGTTGAGAGTTTCCACCATTCATATTTATCTCTGCATATTTGTCGTCTAAACTTCTTGTAGAATGACCCATTAGCCTCCTCCTATAGTACTTAATGGCTTAACCAACCAAAGTCCCAGATTCTTCCACCACAGTCTAAAGGCTTGAAACCCACATGCTTGGGTTTATTACATCATTAACTCTACTTCCTCAGTACCAGTTTCTGTTGCTGTAATAAAATAACCCCAACAAAAAGCAACTTAGAAGAGAAAGGGTTTATCTAAGCTCAAAATCTGGTTGTAGTCTGTGATATAAGGGAAATCAAAATGGCAGGAACTTCAAACAGCTCATCACACAACATCCACAGTCAAGACCAGAGGACAACAAATGTATGCATTTCTTGTTTATTTCATTTGCTTAGTTTGAATTTTTCATTCATATATTCAGGAGCCTTTTGGTAGGGAATGGTGCCACCCACAATGGGTTGGGTCTTCCAGATCAATTCATTTAATTAAGGTACTTCACCCAATGGGCATACTCACTGGCTAGCCCAATGGGGGCAGTCTTTCATTGAGACTCCCTTCCCAGGTGATTCTAGGTCATGCTATTGACATTTAAAGCTAACTGTTACAGACTACAAAAGAAATAAATTATTTGCTCAAGGTCCAAAGAATCTCACAAGCTTACACCTAGGGTTCAAACATTCCTCGAGCTTCTCTTTATGCTGTTGGGCTTGTCATCTCTGTCACCTTATGCAAACAATATTCTCATGGCTGTGAAATGCCTCACAGAAATAACCTATGGAAAGGGTGACTTATTTTGGCTTATAGTGTTAGAGGCATTGCTTCATGTTCCCATCTCTAGTACTTCATTATGAGACAAGGGCAGTGAACCTTGAAGTTGAAGAAACAGAGCTTGAGCAAGACCAATGACTGGGTATAACTTCAAAGGTATGTCTGTAGTGACCTACTATTCACAGTAAGCTCAACTTCCTAAAGTTTCCAGAACCTTCCAAACACTGCCACTCGCTAGAACTAAGCATTCAAAGAAGAGTCAGGGGGACATTTTATATCTCAATGTATAACATTCTACCTCTGGATCCTGAAGGTAGGTTCTTGGCTGTCTCTTAATTTAAAATGCATTTAATCAATTCCCAAGAGTTTTAAAGTCTACCTGGCCCATCTAACCTGTGGCCTGTAGGTTAAGTGTATTTTAGAATCAACTGTGAATGAAGTCAACACATTTTCGGAAGACCACACCATGTCACAGTGACAAAGGTCAGACCCTACTAGATAGTCCCAAAATTGTTAAAAAAGAAAAGAATAAAAAGAATAAAAAAGAAAAGAAGAGAAAAAGAAAGAATAGAAAAGTCCAAGGTCTTCTGCAAAACAAACTTTTAGTTGAAGGCTACTGGAAACAAAAAAGAAAGTTACAGACTTCCACTATACAACAGTGCAGAGTCTGGTCAAAATCCACCAGGGTAATCCTTAAATTCTGCAGGTTCCTGTTCAGCATATGGACAGATGGTGTTATGATATAAGCTCCAAAGTGCTTGGACAGCTCTTCCCTAGTGACTTGCTGATTGCACCCACAGCTTCTGTCTCTGAGCTGGCTGTTTTTCTACCTGTTGGTTTCTTTAGTAGATATACTACATTCTATTCCCATGGCTGCACACAATACTCTCTTGTGAGTTCCCTAGAGGGGATCTTACTCTGCCCTTCTTTTGAAACCTAGGTGGAAGCTTCCATTACCCTATAAATCTATTATTATTTTTTTTACCCCTCCAATACCAGTGTGACACAGATGGGGTCACGCCCTGCTGCTGTCACAGGTTCTCACTCTAGCAGTATGCACCGTGGTCCCACATGAATGGATAGTTGAGCACTGTGAAGCCAATCTGAAAGAAATAATTTTTTGGCCTATGCTTTGCAAGTAGGTAGTAGTATCTTCTCAAGAGAGAGCCTTTTAAATCACTCGACTCTTTCATATGCTCGAGCCTGTGGTAAATAGGTTCTGGCCAACTTCTGAGAGGCCTTAAAGGCATCTTTCCCGTTACCCAGCTGCAGAGTCTAAGCTATATCTCCAGTCTTTGGCACTTTAGATTATTCACCACCATTTAGATAGAGCCTCACCGTGTAGCTCAGGTTAGCCTGAAACTATACACTGGGGCAGACTTTGAACTCCTGATCCTCCTCCTCAGGCCTACAAGTACTTCAGTTTTAGACATGCGCTACACCACCTGGATCCTTGGCTTCTTCCATGTAACTGATTCTTCAGAGGTCAAGTGTGATTTAGCTTCAAATTCACATGAACATGTTAGACCAAACTGAAACTTTTTTTTATGTCTTTCTGTTGTTTGCTCCTGACTCTTGCTACACCATTAAAAATGGATAGCGACAACCATGCTATGTCCTGAATGCTGTACATTCTTCACCTTCAAACTATCCTTCCTCAAAGTCTCAGGGCTTAAATGTAGAAAAGCTACTTCCCAGAATGCACATGTGTGTTCTTGCCTAATTTAGCAGCAGAATCCCTGTTCTAATTGGAACTTTATGAGTGTTCAGCACTATCTGCCTCTTGGTTGGCATTCTGCTCTCGTGATATTTTGAACTCCTAGCAGAATCACCTAATAAGCTGTATCCATAGCATGTTAGGTTGTTTTCAGCCTTCATCTACAAACTTTCTATTTTACTCATGCAAAACAGTTCTCAAGGCATCTGCCAGGAATAGTCGCAGCAACAACCCAACTCCTGGTACCAATTTTCTACTTTTCTTATTGCTGTGACAAAATACCAGAGAGAAACACCCTTTACTCCTTAATCTAAGTTATCTCAATTACATGTATCACAGAGATTATGCAATTGAAATCACAATGTATATGTGAGCTGTCATGTTTTTATAGATTTATCTGCAAAACTATTCTAATTTTACATGTCATAAATGAATTGTGCTTCAAAGTTTCAGATCAGAAATGATCTGAAATGATGCTTAGAGAGTCTCTCATTTTCTTGTTATAATGTTCAGTGACCCAGGGTGAGTGAGGAGGATATTTCTGTTCACGGTTTCACAAATTTCTGTCTTGTACTCTGACAGAATTCAGGAGCATGTGGTGATACAGTTTTATACTTCGAGGCCGATTGGAAGCATAGAATGAAAAATTGACTTGGACCTGGCATAACTCTCACAATCATGCCTCTGGTGGTCTACTTCTAACCAGACCCCACTTGCTAAATGTTCTAGCCCTCCCAAACCAAACATTCAACACACGATCCCATCAGAGGTGTTTTTCCCACTTCCACTGTAAAAGGATCTGCAAGTAAGGAGGGGTGAAGGGCTTTGGATAGCTTTGAACAATTGTTTTTCAATTAACAGTAATGGAGATGGTTAAGGAGGAAAGGTTAGAATTTTAAGACCTTTGTTCATGAAGAACACGAGATGATGCTTTCTGGGTATGGACTGCAAAATTTGGCTTTTCAGATGCATTCTAGAGTAAGATTCCATAGTACAAAAAGCTTTTCTGGGTCTTGAGATGAAAACAAGGTCATTTTCCCAGGGGAGGAACCCTTCAAGCAAGCCTCTAAAATAAACAAACTGCCTGGCTTTTACTTGAAACAAGGGGCAGTTAACTAAGATTTACTGCAACTGACTCTGGACCCCATCCAGATGTTGAATTAATGCAAAGTTCTTATTGACCAAAACAGAATCTCACTTTTGGAGGATACAGTAGAAAAGACCCTCTGCTAATTCTGGAAGTTGATGGACCGGCCTCTTACCTTCCAGTCCTGGGTCATTGAACATTATAACAAGAGAACGGGAGACTGTGTCATTTCAGAGATCTGATCGCAAAGCTTGTGAAACTTAGAGTTACCGTTCATTTATAACATACAAATTTAGAATAGCTTTACAGATAAATCTTTAAAAACATGACAGCTCACATATATAATGCAATTTCAATTGCATAATCTCTGTGGTACATGTAATTTAGATAACTATGATATGGTATGAATATTTTTGTCTTTTTTTCCCAAGCAGTTCTATACCACAGTAGACAATACATATCTTTGTAAACAAGGAGAAAGGGTTTGACCCTCTTCTATCAACTTCCTTTTAGGATCCTCTCTTGGAAAACAAAGAGGCTTGACTTACGCAACCTCAGTTTTGGGTCCAAGTAAAGGAGCAGTAGTGTTGATGGATGACAGCTTGGGATAGGAGGAGGGGGTGACTGGATTCCCAAAGAAGTCTATGGCAGGCTGGGTCAAAGGTGGGTCCCAAAGATCTTAGCTTTAAGAATCACACTCTGAAGTCCTGTTTTGTGACAAAAGTGTCTCTTTCCTGGTTATCTTAAGGCGATGGTGGTTCATATCTTAACCACCTGGCTCTCCATTGCTTAAGCAGCCTTGTAGGAAGGCTCTTGTTACAACAAACCAGAGTAACCATCCTTCAGGGACTCTCAAGGAGCTGTACCTGCCCCTCAACCCATGACCCCAGAAGAGATTCTTTACCAGGCAAATGTTCACAGGAGGCTTTCTCAAGTTCTGTGAGGGCTGCCAGCTGATAACTGAGTACAGGATTAATCTGCCATCCTCACTGCTGGCAAAGACAAAGGAAGGAAGGCGGGGCTTATTTTGGCTCATGATTTGGGAGGATAGCCAATCATGGTGGCAGATCATGGCATCAGGAGCTTGAGGTAGCTGATCCTTTGGATCCATAGTCAGGAAGCAGAGAGATTTGGATGCAGGATACTCAGTTCTCTTTCTCATTTTACTTTTCTGTGACCCCAACCCATGAAATGATGTTGCCCACATTTAGAGTTGATCTTCCTTCTTCAGTTAATTCTTTCTGGAAATGCCCTCACGGACACACATAGGTGTCTGTTTCCAAAGTGATTCAGATCTGGTCAAGTTGACAGTGATGATTAACTGTTATAAAAGACACAGGTCAATCATATCTGGATTTCTGAGCTCCCAAAACTATGGGGTAAGGAATTAGTGTTCTTAAGTCAGTGCCTTGTGATAATTTGTTACAGAGACAGTAATGACATGGCCCCTGCTAAAGGGTGAGCAGAGAGACAAGGACGTGCTCACTGGTCAGGATGCACAGTAAAGCTGAAATTACACCAATGGCAATACATGCATGACTGTGGATGGGGACCATGACAAAAGCAGGGGCCACTAATAACATATAGGAAATATGCTGGGCTCTATTTACAAAACATAGTTTTAAGATTTATTTTAATTTCAATTCTGTGTCTGTTTGTATATATCTCTGTGTGGGTATGTGTAACTGACTTCAGGTGCACATAGAAGGCAGAAGAGCATGCCAGCCCTCCTGGAGATGGAGTTGTGGGCTTTCCAATGTGGATGCTATGAAGCAACTAGAATCCTTTGAGAGAGCAGTATGTACTTTAACCCACGGAGCCATCTCACCAGCTCCAATGTTCTAGTTTACTTCTGTGGCCATGAGAGAAAGAACTGAGGAAGACACTGAGTTTATTCAGCTTGCTGGTTACAGCCCACCACTGAGATGCCAAAGAAGGCACTCAGGGCAGAAACTGAATGGAAGAGCACTGAGGGATGCTGCTTGCTGGTTTGTTCCCTCTTGCTTGCTTGGCTCCCTTTCTTACACAGCCCAGTCCCATCTACCTAGGGACGGAACCACATAAAATGAGCTGGGCCCTCCTGCATCAGTCAGCAGTAAGAAGAAATGCTGCATGGATTTGTTCCCAGGCCAGACAATCCCCCAGTTGTGGTTACCTCTTCAGGTTTGTGTCAATTGATAAAAATTTTGACATTTATACAAATGATCTGTTATTTTTAGCATCCCCTTTCTTCCCAATGTGTGGGCAGGAAGGTGGAAGGAGGAGGAAAATATCTTGGGAATAAACCATTACTCCAAGGTGAGGGAGAAGGATAAAGATGCTAAAACCATGTGACCCCCTCACCCAACACACACACACACACACACACACACACTCAGTTCCCATCTCCTGAGAGCAGTCCTCCCGTGATAGAGTTGTAAATTTTCTGTCTGATATGCGGTTGAAGGATTTAAGTAGTCAAAACTTTTGGAAGTTTGAGAGGAAGAGATTTTCTGCTCAGTCAGAATGGAAATTTGATGCAATGTTTGACAATGTAATCAACATAGTGCTGAAGTATTAATCTGCTTGGCTATTCTTAAACTACTATCTATCTCTTATATTTCTTTCTTCTGTCTCTGTCTCTGTCTCTGTCTCTGTCTCTCTCTCCCTCCCTCTCTCCCTCTTTGTGTGTGTGTGTGTGTGTGTGTGCGTGTGTTCGCGTGCATGTGTGCATGTACACGTGTGTAGCAAGAATTATGGAATTTTGATTTCCTTTAAAAACCGCAGACATATTGTAAGAATATGTTTTCATTTTAATCCCAGGCATGAGGATGTGGGGCGGCTGCTTCACAGCAGCTGACTGATTTGCCCTGTGCTCTAGCAGAGGCATGGTTTTGCCAGCTGTAGATAGTTTCTGTGATCCTGTGATGTTTGGAATTCTGGGAAGTTTTCAGAGGGTATTTAAATGCTAGAGCTCTGATAGGTGAGGTTGGTGGTTATTGGTCATTCAGGGAGGTTGGTTTCAGTTTGTTAGTAGTCACGCTCCAAGAAAAAACAAGAAGAAAGAAATTAGATTCAGGGATCTTTATCTCTCTATCTCATCCCTCTATCCTTCTTTCTCTTCTGTTCAGTGATAGGAGTGAAACCAGGAGATAAGGGATGGGAAAAAGAAGAACCTATGAAGTAGTAAAGATTGGCTGTGTGTGTGTGTGTGTGGGGGGGGGGTATTTCACAATGGTCAGAGGTCAGTGTGATGGAGTTGGTTATATATCTGCAAGTCTAATAGGGAACGGAATCTTTAAAATAAACTCGCAAATAATCACAGTGACTCAAAGAAATTGATTTTCTTTCTCGTGTGTTTTCTAACGCTCCAATATTAGGTGTGCTGGCTAGTTTTATGCCAATTTGACACAATCTAGAGTCATTTGAGAATCGAGAACCTCAATCGAGAAAATTTCCCATCAGATTGGCTTGTAGGCAAGTCTGAAGGGTATGTTCTAGATTGATGGTTGATGTGGGAAGGCCCAGCCCATTGTGGTGGTGACACTCCTGGGCTCTGACTTCTATAAGCAAGTCGACTGAGCAAGCCATAGGAGGAAACCAATAAACTTCTGGTCTTAATGGCTTCTGCTTTAGTTCCCTGACTTCAGGTTCCTGCCCGCAGCCTTCAGTGATGGACTGGGGCTTGAAAGTGTGAGACATGAAGACTCTTTCTGCTCTAAGCTGCATGAGTATGGCGCTTCATCACTACCATAGAAACTCCAACTGAGAAGACACCACTGATCCCTACACTGTGGGGACTTGCCTGTTTTTTATCTTTTGTGATCTGTTTTCTGTTCTCCTAATTATCTCTGTCTTCTTTAAAAGTCTTTTCTCTTCTGGTTCTCTGAAGTTGAACATATTTGTTTCTTGGCTCTACTAAACATTCTTCATTTACCCTGTCAGGCTATACATTTCTTCAGCTCTTCTGAGTTTTCTGTGTAGAACACACACACACACACATATTCTCACACAGACACTCACACATATGCACATATGAACACACACACTCATATATATGCACACACATCGACACACATATATACACATAAACAACCAGCATGCACACATACACAGACATGCATATACACACACACAATGATGACACTCACTCACTGATTCTAAGGTAAAATTGGAGACTCTTTGCGTTTTACCTCTACATAATCCCCTACCACCTAGGCACACAGCCTTTGTTCCACTTAGCACATAGACTATTCCTTAAACGAGCCTGTCGGAACTTTTGCCTTCTTAGCACCTCTGCCTGGCTACCTCTTGTCTAACTGGCCTCAATAAAAACACACATTTTCAGAAAGCCTTTCTCATAACTTTCTACCTAAAACTTGCTCGTATCCCTCGCCAATTACATCACTTGTTCATTTCTTGCATCTCATTCTGTCTCTATCTAAAACAATATGGTGATTTCAAATTTTGCTTCTGGTTTTGTGTTTTATTATCTTCCATAAGATCATAGCAGACATGGATTTCTACCTTGTCTACATCCATCTAGTCTACCACTGTCTTCCTAACCTTGTATACATTGTCATCCTTTACTTAACAAGTAACATTGGATGACATTGGATGAATTAAGGAATCAATGTCTCTTACTCTGCTTGCTTTCCTCTCTCTCTCTCGCTTGCTCACTCGCTCTGTGTGTGTGTGTGTGTGTGTGTGTGTGTGTGTGTGTGTGTGAAGTGCCCATGGAGGCCAAGGGGAAGTTCATCCTATGGAACTAGAGTGGCAGGGTTGAAAGCTGCACAGCATGCTGGGAATCGAACCTGGGTCCTCTTGAAGAGCAGAACATGCTCTTAAGTTCTGATTTGTCTATCCAGCCACTTCAACTCAATTCTAAACTCATCCCTGCCTCTTTATAGTCCCCTAGTTGTCTGGACACAATCTATCATGCTTGTGTTTTCACCTCTCTGTTGCTGTTTTCTAGTTCTGTGAAATATAATCAGGAGCCCTGTGATGACTTTTTTTTTGACAATGAGCAAGAAGTACAGTGGATCCCAGGAGATTAGGAGGGAGTCGATAATTCTTGGTGCCTAGTGACATGTGGCAGCCATTTTGGATGCCTCAATGCAATGCACCAATGCACCGCTCACATGTTTGTGGTGATGCTAGTGTGAATAGCTGATCTTGTCATCTAAAAATACAGTGCATGCAACTGTGTGCAGCACAAACTACCAAGTGAGTCTCTTTCTAGTTTAGGCATGCACACACACACACACACACACACACACACACACACACACAGAGCAAGAAGAGTAGAGACATTGATTCCTTAATTGATCCAATGTTACTTGTTAAGGATGACAATGTATACAAGGTTGGGAAGACACTGGTAGACCAGATGGACATAGACAAGGCAGAAGTTCATGCCTTCCATGCCTGCTATTCTATCTACTGTTATTTTAGAGTTTATTCCTTCTACATACAAATTCTACAGCTTACTACAAGATAATTCTGTATGGTTTCTCCTAGGGAGACATGAATAAGTGACTATCACCCCATATAGGACATTAAAAACAGAAAAGAAAGGATTCCATCCAAGTCTAGGTTGGTGAACAAATCATTTTATTGAGATTACTTATTGGAATATGTGGGAGGAGCTACTTGCTGAAGCATGGGTGAGGAGCTTCTCACAGGAGCATGGGTGCCTGAAAAGCCCACTCCAACATGGGTGAAGACCCAATTTGAACCCAAGTGCAGACAAAACTACTGACATGTCAACAGCTTGTAGAACCTTGGGGAGGAATCTTTGTGAATCTTGTAATGTGGGCTCCTCAAGCTTTGAGAGTTCTTTACCTTCTTGGGTCTTATGGGCTTCTATTCTTCCTCCACGAAAAAACATTTCAATTCAGAGGGAAGCTGGGTAACTAACGTGCTAAGCTGTACTGTGGCCACTCCCAGCTGGAGCTGACCTTAGCTCTGCTGATTAAGAGGTCACAGTGAGGTACTGACTTTGCCATGCAGGTGTATGGGAGCACAGTTATGAAAACAGCTGAAACCACATTTGTGAAAGAGTGTCCCCTTCCTTTATTAGCACATAACTCTGTGCCTATGTACAAAGTTACTAAAGATTCAGTTCAGTGTAGGAGTATATCCGATTGTCACAGCACTTTCCTAGAATGTTCCTGGTTCCAAGGCCAGATAGTAGTAATTTCTCATCAGTACAGCATCTTCACAATAGTAAGATCTTAATGCATTTTATACTACAACCATAGTTGCCACAGCTAATACTGTTTTAGTGATTTCACAGGAGATGTTCCTACAGCAATACTAGCCAATAGACAGAAAAGAGGGGCTCTTTAACAGGTAAGGCACCAACAGTCCAATGACAAGGGAGAGCCAGTGAATTTGTTCTAGAATGCCCAATAGATCCTAAGATAGTGATGATGCCCACACAAGAAGACCATGGGGGCTAGACCCCAGCTATGGCTGCTGACAACCAAGTCAGTTCCTGAAGTCTCACCCTTGCATCAAGTGCTGTGCCTTAGTCTTCCAACAAGAATGTCTTAACACCAAGTAATTTAACACAGGGAAAGAAGTTGAAGGAGAAGCTGTCAGCCCCCATTCTCTGATGCTACACTTTCCGGAAATGGGCATCATTAAGCAATGCCAAGCGAGCGAATCAGAAACTGCGGGAGATTCTGAGTAGAATCCCTCACTCACATGGGAGGCAATGGCTTCATCTGACCCCACTGCATCTGTAACAGTCAAAAAATTCCAAGCCAAATTAATCTCCTGCAGCCTTGCATTGTTATTCTTTTTATTAGTATAAAAGAAGTTCCAAGGAATGCCTGGAAAGATAAGGAAGATGACAAGAGTTGGTGGGAAGAGAAAACCAGGCTGTCTGACTCATCCCGGAGACTTGGACTAAGGAGATGATTGACAGCTGCAGAGTTCAGGAAATCCCCCGTTCAGGGATGGGTGGCAGGGGCAGACGTGGAGACAGGGCTGTCACAGGGTCCTGGGTTCAGGGATGAGTGGCAAGGACAGACATGGAGACAGGGCTGTCACAGGGCCCTGACACCCTGTGTTCTTTCAAGTTCAGGCAGTGATTCACACTAGGGGATTCTTGGGCCTCCAGATTCTAGGAAGGCTTGTGGCTTCATTCCCAAAGATATCGTGGGTCACCCAGAGTGATGCAGAAAAAAGCAGAGGGCACTGGTGATGTGAAGCATTGCAACTGAAGTTATATCCAATGTTTTCTTTTTAAATTTAAGTTTAATTTCGTGTTTAGTGTTTTTAATTTAGTTAATAATTAAAAATTTTGTCACATTTGTTTGTAATTTGTTTTCAAATTGCATATGCTGGTATATTTTTAAAAATATATCTGTGTTTTTCTGTGTGGGTTTGCATATCTGCACTTAGTACCCATGGAAGCCAGAAGACAATGTCAAAATGTCCCGGAGCCAGAGTTACAGGCAACTGTCAGTCACCCAAAACGGGTGCTGGGAACTGAAGGCAAGTCCTCTAAAATGGCAGTAAGCACCCTTAACTCCCGATCTACCTCTCTAGCTCCTTGGTATACAGATTAAAATTTTGGCATTCTTAAATTTGACTTAAGCATCTATTTTTTTTTTTTAAAGAAACCTGGAACACAATCGCACTTACAGAAAGTTCCATTTCAGGCAAAACTACCCCTAGTTAGACAGAAGCTCTTGCACGCTGTGCCCTTTTCTCTTGAGTGTCTGCACTCTGCACCTGGAAGACAGAGTGTGTGATTGTCAAGAACGGAAATAGGCCGTAGAGAGCATCGCAATGAACGTGGAACTGTTTCCTAACAGACACCGCACAGGAAAACACACAGAGAGAGCTTGTTCTGGGATGCAGGAGGTTAAACAAGGGAACTACAACTAAGGAAAAACCATTTAAGGTTTCCTTGTTCGATGCTTGTGGGTATTTTTGCCTGCATGTATGCGAACTCCCTAAATGTGTGTAGTACCCAAGGCGGCCAGAAGAGGGAGCCAAATTCCCCGGAACTGGAGTTACAGATGGTTGCGCGCTGCCAAGAGAAGCCAAGAGAATGTAACCTGAGTCTTCTGCTTGAGCAGCAAACACTCTTAACCACAGAGCGGTCTCTTCAGCCAATCAGATTCTCAGTACAGGGCAAATTCATTACACTTTTTCTCTAGGGCAGAAATAAAGTTTCTTTCACACCTAATTCCCAGATCTTTGCTGTGGAGACATTCTATCTGCCCACTCCACTTGCTTTTTCCCAGTCTACCGCCCTTGATAGTTTTGTGGCTTCCAGACTGCCACGTGTGAAACTCGACAGAGCGAAATGCAAACGAGGCAGGCTGCATACAGTGGAGAGTTTCGTTCCGCGAGTCTATTTATTCTTTTAGTGATTTAAATGCAACATCTACCATTTCTGACATTGGCCGTTGAGCAAAACATACCCAGGCGTGTTTGTTTTCTCTAAGGGAAAGCTAAGAGATACGGCAACTCTACCCGAAAGAGATCAGATGGAAAACGTGGAACAGGAAACAAAAACAAACAAACAAACAAATAAACCAAAAACCTGGGACACGTTCCAGAAATGCAGAAGGGACATTTTCATGTCAAAATCAAAATCACACCCGCCCTCTAGTTACTTAGGCACAGGAAGACAGGGGACGTGCCTGGGCCATGACAGTGTTGCTTTGCCGATTTCTGGGAGCGGAAGCACCACACTGCTCACCTCAGAGCTGTTCCCTTTCCTGGCTTTCTTCTCTCCCAGCCACACAGTGTTAGCTGACAATTCGTGGCTGTTCTTTGTCAGAATTCCAAAGCTCTCTCTCTGAGTGAAATTCTAGGATCCCCAGCCCATAGATGCTCCAAGTGCCCTTGGCCTTGGTCTGACAGAGTGACTCAGAACTCGCAATCCTCCAGTGGCCCAAGGAAATGACCTCCAGGGAGGACAGTGTCACCAGTGAGCATGGTGAAGCATTTCCTGCTCCTGTTGATATTGTTCTGCGCTCTGCAGTTTATAGGGAGAACGCTTTCCTCTTTGATGACTAAATTAGTCTCAGATAAAGAGGAAAGAGTGAAAAGACCTCTGTATCCCCTTCATTTCGTTACTTTCAGGATGTAGAAGGCAGAGAAAGGACTAAAATTTGTGTCTCCAAGGAGCAGTGCGTGAAAGCATTCACAACAAACCCTACAGGCAGCTCAAGAGGAAGCTTAGGGGCCACGCTCTTCCCAGGATCTTTCTACACGATTCTCATCAAATGTGATGGGAACTCCCCACAGACCTTCGGAGGATGTGACTCCAATTACACTGACAGTAATTTACTGCAAAGATTCAAGTTCAAGTCCGTGGAAATCTTAATCAGCCTTTAATGTCAGGTCAAGATAGGACATTGGAGCCAATTCTGCTTTAAAGGGCTTACATCTTTATTGATTGTCTTTTTCAGGCAGCTCTCTCCCTCTCCAAGACTTCTACAGCTCCCTTCAGTGTAAGCCCTGCCTCTGTCCCTCTGAGGCTCTCTGGGGGGTAACTGAGGTGAAACTATTGTATCAAGAACGGTTTGTTTGAATGAACGCTCAGCAGGGAGGACATGGCCCACTTGGTGAAGTGCTCCGGGTGCAAGTGTGCAGAAAGAACTGCTTTTGGACCCAGAACCCACCTCAAAGCCTGTCACAGCTTCGTGCAACTCCAACACGACAGGAGTAGCAACAAGTGGCTTCCTGAAGCTGCTGACCAGCCAGCCAATCCGCAGTGATGAGCCCCAGGTCAGTCAATGAGAGGAGACCCTTTCTCAAAAAATAAAGCAGCAAAGAATAAGGTATCTAGTATCAATCTCCGGCCTCCACATGCTCATTTGCACCAGCGCACACCCACCACATGCACCATCTTCACACACAGCCCTGTGCACACACACAGATTGAGGCTAAATATCTACATACTCCTGGACCGCTTCGGTGTGTGTTGACAAAGCAAAGGGTGAAATGTGTTGTATGCAAAATTAAAGCCGAGATCCGCTTCTCAGTTGAAAATGCTACAAATCAACGGAGTTCTCTAAAGGCTTCACATATTCACATAGACAACTGGAGAGAGACCGACTTTTTCGGGAATGGCAGTCAAGGCTTTTCTAGCTGGACTCCAATGTGGCTTCCTGGGTTCATTTTCCAGCTTCATTCTCAACACTTTATATCTCTTCAAGTTCACCTAGTACTGCATCTGCCTGTCTATAACATCTATATTGACAGAGATATAGAGATACACAGATGTATAAATTATTATATGTTATTATATAGATATAGGTTATGGTATATATGTAGATATAGATAATATAGATAGATAGAGATTGAAAGAGAGAGACAGAGAGAGAGAGACACACACACACACACAGAGAGACAGAGACAGAGACAGAGAGACAGAGACAGAGAGGAAGGGTGCGAGAGGTATCACATGGAGCTGTAAGCTACTGAGGCTAAAATTCTCTGCTTTTACCAAAATGTTCTTACTAACCCTTTCAAACCTCCCATCAGCCTACTTATCCATATTTCATAAATAATTTCATTCATAAATCATTTCAATCCCCTCACCCTTGCTCTCGCCTTCGGACTATTTATCATAGCATTTGCTTAAATACACAGTGCCAGGAGGCTGGTAGATGTCCTCTCTTCCCAGACCCCTTTTTCTTAGTTCACGGCTACAACTTTTGCTTTTCTGGGAACGTGACCATAGGGTTACAGACTTGACATTCTTCATCAACTTTTCCTATGGCCATGTCCCTAATTTTAAATTAAAAGACTTCAAACAGAGGGCAGTATGTGACATCCAATTCCTGGTTCCAGGACAGTTTTACTTGGGGCTGCAGAGGCAGCTGCATGGTAAGAGCACCTGTGGCTCTCCCAGAGTTCAGCACTCACATGGCAGTCCATAGCCACCGAGAACTCCAACTCCAGGGGATCTGATGCCTAGGTCTCATCCCCATGGGCACTGCTCTCATGCATGTACACATATGTGCATGCCAAATGCATATAATTGATAGGATATATTCCATCGGGGCAAAGAAGGCATGGCAGTAGCCATAGGATGTGGCTGGTCAACGCATCCACAGTTAGTAAGCAGAGAGCAGACAGGAAGTGGGACCATGCTCTCAAACCTCAAGCCTGGTTTCTTGTGACTCATGTCCTCCCACTGGCTCTACTTTCTAAACGTTCCACACCTTCCGACCTCAGCTAGGGCCCAAGTATTCAAACACATAAACCCACGGTGGTCATTTCACACCCAAGCCACCACGGTGAGCGCACCACCCGCGAGGCACTATTGAGGCAAGCAGTGAGCATATGGCAGTTGTTATAGTAATACCTGTTCTGTTCTGCGTGTTTGAACTTCTCTGTGACAAAAGGCTAAGAAGAGGAAAGAGCAAAACATTTCCCTAAAGACGTACAATTGTTTTCCAAAAGGAACTCAAACACGAGAGAGTTTCCTACTGGATAATCCCATGGGTTTTGTCATTCAGATGGTAGATGTTGTTGTTTAAGGATTGGTTGCTTTCCTTGCTTGCTAAACGATGGCTCCTGAGGCTGCGGAGAACAGCTCAGCAGCTAAGAGTGTTCGCTATTCTTACACAGGACCTGAGTTCGGTTCCCAGGACTCACATGGGGGCTCTCACACATCTGCAACTCGAGTTCCAGGGCTCTTGAGGCCTCCTCTGGCCTCCTTGGGACCTATATACAGGAAGAGAATTGCTGTGAGTGTGAAGCCAGCAAAGTGAGTCCCAGGGCAGCATAAGCTACAAAGAAAGAGGTTGTAAAGCACACACACACACACTCACACACACACACACAGACACAGTCACACACACAAACACACAGTCACACACACACGGACACACATGCACATACACATACATACACCCACATACACACATGTACACACACGCACACACACATACATTCACACGTATATACACACATACACACATGTACACACACATACACACATATACACCCACAGGTATACACACACAAACATACACGTACACACACATACACACATGTACACACATATACACACATACATGCACACACACACACACTCTCACACACACACACACACACACACACACACCAACCACAAAAACCCTCCCCTAAGAACAGAAAGATGAGTGTAGTTGAAATTGCTCATGACTAGAAGTAGTTCTTTGTGGAGCTTGGAAAGGATTTTCTTTTTCATCTTGAGAAACAGGGAAACCATACGAGTCTTTTAAGAAGAGTTATAGTGTAAGGTAACCCGGGCCCAAAAGGACACCAATGGTGTGTACTCACTTACAAGTGGCTATTAGCCATCAAGTGCAGGATACCCACACTATAATCCACAGACCCCAAAATGCTAACAAGGAGGGCCCAAGGGTAGGTTGTTGAATCTCACTCAGAAGGGGAAATAAAATTGTCATCAGAGTGGATGGAGGGAGGGAACTGGGTGGGAGAAAGGATGGGGAGGGGAATGGGGAAAGGATCAGATATCTGGAAAGTGGTGGAGAGAGGGCCAGAAGTGTGAACAGAAATCTGTGACTGGCAGGGCCAGGGTGGGGAGGGCGTCTCTAGGATGTGCCCAAAACCTAGGATGGGGAATCCTAGAGTCTATGTGGGTGACTCTAACTGAGACTCCTAGCAGTGGGGGATATGGAACCTGGTGTGGTCACCTCCTGTAGCCAGGCAAGACTCCTAGTGGAGAGATAAGGACATCAACCCACCCACAAAGCCTTTGACCCAAAATGTGTCCTGCCTACAAGAAGTGCAGGGACAAAGACGGAGCAGAGACTGAGGGAAAGGCCAACCAATGACTGGTCCAACTTGAGATCCATCCCATGGGCAAGAAGCAATCCCTGCCTATTAACATTGCTCTATTATCCTTGCAGAGAGGAGCCCAGCACAACGGTCCTCTGAGAGCCTCCACCCAGCAGCTGACCGAAACAGACTCGGAGACCCGCAGCCAAACATTAGGCGGAGCCCAGGGAGTCTTGTGAAGAGTTGGTGGGGGGGGAGGATTGAAGGAACCCACAAGGGATAGGGACCCCACAAGAAGACCAGTAGAGTCAAGTAACCTTGACCCCTAAGGGTTCCCATGCACCAATAAAGAGCATAAAGGATCTGGACCTACCCCACCCGTGCACATCTGTAGCAGAAGTACATAGCCTGATCTTCATGTGGGTCCCCAACAACTGGAATGGGGCTGTCCCTGGCCGCTGCCTACCTATGGATACCTTGGGTGGCCTCAGTGGGAGAGGATGTGCCTATTCCTACACTGACTTGATGGCTTGGTACCCAGGGGACATCTACCTGTTATCGGGGAAGGGGAGAGGGAGATAGGGGTAGTACTGTATGAAGAGGGACTGGGAGGTAGGAGGTGTCTGCAATCTTGATGTAAAGTGAATAGAGAAAGGGAGAGTTTTACTGTAACATGATTAGTGATCTGAAAAAGTATAGCTGTTCTATGAAGACTTAAGTGGGAAGAAAAACTTTAAATATTGAATATAGAACAGGGCTGGAGAGATGTCTCAGCGGTTAGGAGCACTGACTGCTCTTCCAGAGGTCCTGAGTTCAAATCTCAGCAACCACATGGTGGCTCACAACCATCTGTAATGGGATCCAATGCCCTCTTCTGGTGTGTTTGAAGACAGTGACAGTGTAGTCATATATAATAAATAAATAAATCTTTTAAAAATATATAAAATAATAAACTTAATAAAGAAGTATAATTATGTATGCACATGTACATATAAAGGCATACATACATACAGAAAAAGAGGGAGCAAATTTTGTGTGTGTGTGTGTGTGTGTGTGTGTGTGTGCACACGCTCCCATATAGAGGAGATCGAGGACACCCTTGAGTGTGGTTGTTTCTCAGTCACCATCCACCTTGTCCTCAAGACAAGTTCTCTCACTGGCTTGGAGCTCACCAAGTAGGTTGGGCTCTCTGGTCGGTGAGTCAGATATCTGCCTGCTTCACCTCCCAGCACCCTGGGATTACGAGAGTGTGCCACCATGCCTGATGCTTTCTGGTCTTGATCCCAGATTCTCAAGCTCACTACAGAGTAAGCTATCACAGTCTATGACATTCTAGTTGTCTAAAATAAAGGGTATGGTTCTCCAAATCACTAATGCAGTGAATATAGAAGTAGGTCATGGGGTCTTATTAATTCTAAAGGACCTGCAGATTTTTAGAGGTTGTTTTGTGAGCATTTACCCAATGTGACTGTCACTTAATAGCATTCTAAGCCATGACTTGACCCAGAGTGCCCCATCAGACCCCCATCAATGTGATAGTCACTATATCTTTGTTATCCAGCAATGACAAGTGACCAGAGGAACTGCCCATGCTCGGTTTGTAGGACTTTCTCCATCACCGGACTCAGAAATCCTACATCACACCCAGCGTTTCCTACCCCGCAGCCCGTGGCCTTCCAGGAGCATCTGCTTTTCCGACAGAGCAGGCAGTATTGTGCATATCCCTGTGGCCACCGTGCCAGCTGCTTGCTGGGTTTGCTTAGCCACCTTTGGACATAAGCAGGAAAAAACCCTTCCCACAACTGGTTCAGAATCTGCAATTGCTGTTACACTGTTTCATAAAGGAATTTAAGAAAATTCTTAAGTTACTTCTAAAGAAATGTCTCAATATTTCAACAACTGTCAGGCCTACCTAATGTGCACCCTGTGGGAAGCAGGCCTTCCTGGACCAGGAAGAGGGTAGTAGTACAGGGAAACAGTTGCATTCTGGATATATTTACTAGTGACCGGCATAGAAGCTATGAAGAAGACATCAATATGGCTTCCAAACATTGGTGTGAATGGCGGGACAACTGGAGAGAAGACGGGGTGTGTGAGTGGAAACAAAGTATTGTGTGGGCTTTTGTTGCTCATTGGTTTTTATTTTCTTTCTTTCCTTTTCTTTTGGGGGTGGAGTGGTCCAGGCTGGCCTCAGACTTGATATGTAGCTGAGGCTTACCTGAACTTCTGACCTTCCTCGACAACCTCTCAGGCTACGATAACAGGTGCTTCCTCACCACACTTGCTTTATGCTGTGAAACCAAGCCCATGTTTGTTCCATGTTCGCTAAGTACTCCACATGAAGATCAAGCTACTTCTGCTACATATGTGCGTAGGGTGGGGTAGATCATTTATGGTTGGTGCATGGGAACCCCTAGGGGTCAAGGCGAGTTGACTCTACTGGTCTTCTTGTGGGGTCCCTATCCCTTGTGGGTTCCTTCAGTCCCCACCCCAACTCTTCACAAGACTCCCACACCTGAAGCAATGGCTTCAACAGAGACAGTAGTGGGTTTTGAGAACTTTATTAAACAGGCAAGCAGAGCTGCAAGTACCCGTTTGATCTTTGAGTCTAGAGTTCCAAGTCACAGATTTCTTGGGAGCAGTCAACTTAGCCCACCTGGTTAGAATCATGTGTCTTTTAAGGTTAGATTTGAACATATTCCCGATGACCTGTGAGGTCCAATGGCTCATATATGAAATAAATTCAAGCCCCAAACTCTGACTAAAAGGCTACACAACTGCCTAGTTTCCATGTTTTACCACACCACACACTGTGTTAATTCAGGACATCTCTCTACTCTGCCCTTACTTGAGGGCTCAGGAGTTAAGGGGGATGAACCTGGGCTCTGGTAGAAGATCTCATCTCTGCTAAGTGACAGAAGCTCAGACATGCAGGCCAACTGACTCAGACGGCAAAGGCTGCTGGGAAGAAAACAGAGTTTCCAGATGAGAGGAGGATCAGAGAGGAAGGGCTCAGGTTTCTATGGCAACCCAAACTCAGAAAGACAAGCCAAAAAGAATGCTTCAAACCAAAACCCAAATAAACAGAATAGGAAAGGGAAAACTGTGGTTGTCTTTGGCCACAGACCTGAGCAGGGATCTTAGAAGGTGATATCATCTTTATGTGACTCCATGCCTCTAAAAATGTCTAAAAGTGTCGCTGCTGCGGCAGTCTGTGTGAGGAAACAAGTGTGAGCCGCGAGCCCTCTGCTTTGTGTGCTATTGTTTATTTATTCAAGAGGTTTAATTTCTCAAATATGAATATTTTTCAGTGCCTTAAAATACGAATACTGTTGTGTTCCTGCCCTGAATTGGCGACAGGTCCGATACTTCGATCACCAGAACTCAGCAAACTGTCTCAGGATGGTCTGTCAGTCATCGGGACTCAGTGAGTGGCTGTCTAGGGTCGTCCTGCCCTCATGATTCTGATGGGCACTGGTTTCCTTCTGGAGTCATGAATTGCACCTTGGGCACCATGAGGGAAGAGTTATTCCTCCGGATGGAGTTGCTCCTCCTCATGGAGTTGTTTCTTCTCATAGAGTTGCGCTTCCTCAGAGAATTCTGGTGCGACAGTTCACTCTTTTGGAGGGTCTGAATCAAGATGGAAGGTTTCTCGTCCAGCTCCCGGGCACTGCATCTTGGCGCCGCCACTCTCACAGTATTACCAAATTTAGAATAGTCCACAGAGTACACTCCCTCCTCCTCAGTCACAATCGACACGAAGCGGTGTCCCCACTGGATCTCCTCTGCAATGTAGGAGGTCCGCGCTTGCGTGGTGATGCCCGTGGTTTCCACCACGCCCTCGAGAATCACTATGACCTCCAGGTCTTGGTTGACAAGGTCAGTGGCTGAGATATCGTACAGGGGGCTACGCTTATCAATCACATGGCAGATGATCAAAGGGGCCACTAGGAAGATGTTATTGCTCTCGATGGGATTATCCACAGGGATGTCCTGCTGGTGAATAGGCACCACCTCTCCTTCTGGCGTCGTGGTTTTCTTGACCACCTGGATGCGCACCGAGGCGCTAATGATCATGCTTTTCCTCAGGTCACCCACCCGGAACATGAAGCACAGCTTGCCATTACGGACCGCAATTACAGCATGGCGGCTGAAAATCAGCGTCTCTGCCCTTCTGTGGGCCTGGGCCGTCTTCATGAAGATGCAGCCCAACATGACCGCGTTGATGATCAGACCCACAATGTTCTGCAGAATCAAAACCGTGATGGCCAGAGGGCACTCCTCAGTCATCATTCTCCCTCCAAACCCAATGGTCACTTGAACCTCGATGGAGAAGAGAAACGCAGAAGTGAATGACCTGTAAGGAATGATATCAGAAATAACGCCAGGTCAGCGTGGGCGTGGTGGAAAGTGCCCAGGAGGAGCCACGCTTGCTACTACAGCCTAGTGACTTGGGAAAGATTCGTTTTTAATACAAGCACCCTCCCCACTCCTTTCTCCCTCCCTCCTCTCTCCCACAACCTTCTGACATCCTCTCCCTCTCCCTTTCTCTCTTTCTCCCCTCCTCTCTCCTTTTCCATTTGTATGCTTCCTAGATCATATACCATGTGAAGACATTTATAAAAAAAACAACTAAATATAAATTGTAGATATATTTCACATTTACCAAAGCCTAACTTACTTTCTGGAATTTTCTACTAGCTAGTGTTATTTATTACCTACTTGTGTTTGAGAGACTTGAGTTCATATGGAAGCTACTGGGTAATGGCTGAATGTTGTATTATTTGTAGCTTCTGGAATTATAGTCATTATCCAGTAATTGGTTGTCCTGTTTACAAAATCCAGTACAGTGGTAAAACATGGTGTAAAACATGTCATCCAGAAAACATTTGTATTTTAATAAGGAGAGTTGGGTTTTTTTCCATTTGGAGAAGTTTTTATTGATTATCTTGTTTTTCATGTGACCCAAAAACTATGTATACATAATGACTACATCCGTGAGTCCTGTCAGATCTGGCCTGCTGTTCTCAAAGGAGCAAGGGGAAAGAGCTAACTGGTGTCAGGATTTTCTTGGGAAGGTGTTTTCTGGTTGTACATCTCCGCATCTAAGTGAATAGACAAGGGTTTGGAGGGCTCCTGCTGGACTTGAGTGAGTCCTGGGTAATTTTGTTTAATCTCTGGCTGAGAAGAGTCACATTTTGTTGTTAGCAAATTACTCGCCTGGCTGCATACCCAGGACTGCTGGGGCTTCTTCACAGCCGCTATTCCTGACACTCACCCCAGGTCCACACTTCGCTAACTTCATAGGAGAGAAACCATACATTACAGTCTGTCAAAATATTATCTATGAATACCAGGCACAATGAGAAAACCAAACATTTGAATTTGAGCACTCAATACATGCTGCCCTTTGGCAGGAAGCCAGGAGAGTGTGTGAGTCCACACACATCCATCTGCTTTCAAGTGGGGTAGGAAAAGAGCCCTTTATCTCTGTTGTGGCTAAAACAGTCCATGCAAAACTCTAAGAATTGACTTCTGCCCTCCTTACACACCCTGAGATATGTGGCATGGATGGGAAACACACAGACAGTAGAAACAGGCCTCAGAAGAGGGTGCACATCTAACACTGAGTTTAACAATGGTTTGTATGTCAGAGAAGAGTCCCATGTCTGTCCATGGCTTGGGAGATGGTTCCTGAACCGTGTTTTTAATATTGTTTAATTCAATTAACAATTAATCAATTAATTCAATTTCTCTATCCAGAATAAGAACAATATTTTCTGGACACCTGTCTCACAATCTCAAGTGGAAAAAAAAAGCCTTCAATGGAGAAGGGATGAGGGCAGAGCGTCAGCTGAATAATAATGAGGAAAATAACATTGTTTCTATTTTCTGACTCATGTTGCAAAGTCGTCTGCACAAAGGAGAAAATGTGCCACCCTTAAGTGAGAGCAGCCAAGCAACTTTGGAAATACTGCTGGACAGCCACTGAGGAAAAGTTGCTTCCACATTTGATGATTTGCCTGACATTGAATTTATAAAAGAAATGGAAAACAAGCAATTAGAGTTATGTACGTCTTCAAAGTTCTCTAGGAAGACAATAGGCTTTACGTATACTAAGGAGCGTGATCTAAAAGCTAGCACTGTTAGGTTGATGAAGTCACCTTTGCTTCACTGTAGTTTTGACACCATTCCTCACAGCTTAACACCATTAGGAATGCATCTAGGAAATAAATATTCTTCAGAATATCTTCTTTGGATAAGAAGTAACAAGAAGCAGGTTTTAGAAACCAGCGATTGCTATAAAATTCTCTTCCTAGAAAGCATCCTAGAAAGAACAATCTCTTTCAATATTTAAATTTACCAGAAGAGTAAAATTTTCATAAATAGTGATGATAGATCGCCTTGAGTAAAATTAGTTTGTTTTCAAGGTTGCCATGATCATTTTTCCTACTTGCCTTTGTCAGGACCTTTTCCTTTCCTGTTTACTGGAAACTTGTTTGAATGTGAATGCCCTCACCAGCCCTGTCAATGCCAGTAAGTGCAAGAGACACACCATTACAATAACATTAACTTCAAATCTCTCAAACACATTAGAAGCGTTGAAACACAAAGAGGGCTTTGTTCTCTGTGTCCCTGGTTGTCTGCTCACCTGGGCTTCTTATTCACATTGTCACTGAGGCAAAAGCTTGAGGAAAGACAGTCCTATCTGCCCAAGGGTAAAGCCTTAGATCAGTCTAGTACATTGCTCTCTAGCCAAATCTGAGCTGTGTGGTCTCAGGTGACCTCTGTCCTTGACACGCTGACCTGGCAGTTACTTGGCCAAATGGAAGGAGCATAGGTAAGATCATGAGAAACTCAGCTCCTGGCCATGCCATGCTCTGATACTTTTATAGGTTCAGGACCACTGAAAGTCTCGTTCTTATCAGTTTCCCTGGCTGGATGATGTGTCTTCCATCTCTCTGCCTCATGAATCATGTGAATTCGGACTAGGATTCAGAAAACACCCTGGAATTTTTCCCAATGTTATTACGGTTTTATTTTATTTATATCATTTTTTGCAATTGATATAAATTAGGTCCCCACCCAAAGAAACAAATTTAAAAAATTTGCCTTGTTGCAATGTTTGGGGCCTGCCTCATGGGAATACAAAAGAGAGCTGCGAAAACCAAATGCAAGTTAGCGGTCTTTGAAACATCCCTATTTGCAGAAGTCAAGGTTAGGTGACCTAAAAGCTGTCCTGTTCCTATTCTGTGGAAGCTGTGGAAAGATACTTCAATATGCACTCGTGGTTACTCAGCCTCTTTCGTGAAAACCTGCACCGATTCTCACTAAAACCGTCTCTTCTAAAGTTTAGAATAAGCTTTAATTTTTAAAATCTGAAACAATCTGTCAGATATGCTAAAATAACCTTGATAAGAAAAGGCTTATGTTTATTTCAATTATCTTACTTTTAGTGTATTTTAAAGTTAAAAATGCTTTACAGAAAAATATTTCTTGTATTTGCACAATGCTTTTGATTGACTGGAGATATTTTCTGGGGCACACTGGACATCCTTGGAGTGAAAACGAACTGTTTTATTTGGGGGGGTCAAGAATTCTTCGAACCCATGAGGTTAGCACAAAGAAGCAGCCGCACATTCTCAGAAATACCCATAAAACTACATTTACAAAGACTTTAACGTATTAGCCCCAACCCTGCAACCCAGATTTGCTTTTCGTTCCTGAACTGTCCAGTGAAAACCTTTTATTTCACAATTGACCAGCCGCTGTCTCACCCGACTTCATTCTTACCTGACATTGGTCACACAGACGGCAGACTCCAGGCCACTCTTCTCCGTGATGCCTTTCTCCATGTAAGCATAGATGTCCCCGTGGGCGAAGGCCACCAGCCACCACATGATAGCGAAGAGCAGCCAGCTGCAGAGGAAGGACATGGTGAAGATGACCAGCGTGTGACGCCACTTCAGGTCTACCAAGGTGGTGAAGATGTCCTGCAGGAAGCGACCTTGCTCTCGGATGTTCTTGTGAGCCAGGTTGCAGGCTCCGCTCTTGGCGATGAAGCGGGCTTTGGGGAGGCGGTCGCGGATGCGCGGTTTGCGCAGGTTCTCCGCCGCGATGCGGGCCAGCACATACTCCTCCGGGATGATGCTCTTCCTGGCCAGCATCTTCCTTTCAGCATAGCCCGCCTAGGCACCTGCCCTGACTCCTTTCCTCCACAACGCGTCCTCTTAAACCCAGAGAAACAATCATTAAAAACCGTCAATTTCTTTTCCTCATCTCGGGTTCTAGTTCAAAGGGATGCTGCTTTACACACATATTAAATTAAAGATGTGATCAATTCAAACGAGAACCTAGTCATCCCAGAGGAAAACTTTTGATCTGAAACAGAGGAATCAGTCTCTCTCTCTCTCTCTCTCTCTCTCTCTCTCTCTCTCTCTCTCTCTCTCTCTCTCTCTTTTCTCCAAACCCCCTGCCCCATTATCTCCCTGAGTACTCGTGGAAATAGCCTCAGATACGCAAATCTTAGAGCATTTTCTGTATATACAGAAAGGGTCGAAGAGATTTCTCTTGGGCCTTGGGATTAGGGCAAGGATACCACCTACACAGGCCCCTGAGGGGGAAAAAAAATTAAAGTCAGCTGAATTCACCATGTAATTGCTAAACTTTTTAGATAAAGTGGCAAGGTTAAAAGTAAAGAAGGAAGGATTCTTATTTTAGTTGCAGCAAAGACACTGCTTCGTGCTCATTAAAAAATATTAACTGCAATTAACAAGGTACCAAACAATGCATTTCCGAACTTGAAAATGATTGATTTTAAGTTGGAAGGATTTACGAGATGCGTTTTAAAAGGCGTCCTCCCCTCCCCTTCTGTCCCCTCCCTCTGGACAAATCATACTATATACTGGAAACTAATTTGCGACACGGGGATCAGAGGCACTGCTGAGCGCGGCAGTGGAGTGGCAGGGCTTGATCAGGGCTGAGTACACCTTGGCTGTTTGGCTTTTGGCTAGGCTGTAGCCGGCTTCCCTTGCTGTCCCCGGGAGGCGCGATGCAACTTACAGACTCAGGGTTGCGCGCCCGGCGGCGGCTGGAGCTCCGCACAGGGCGGACAGGTCCCTAGCTCTCGCATCCCGGGAGCAGGGGCCTCCCGAAGTGCATATCCGGGGGATGTCGGTCCTCCAGAACTGAGTTAGGACTCTAGAGGCTGCGATCCACAGTGCATGCGGGGAGGAGGGCTGGAGGAAGAGGGATGGGTTTGGCTTTTCCCCTCCTGCTGCTGGGCCACTGGGAGGGCGGGGTAGGAGCTGGGCGTAGTGATGCTAGTGGCTGTGCTCCGTTAGTTCCTCAGCGGCCTCGCTAGGGCCGGACCGCCGAGCGAGCGAGCGAGCGAGCGAGGCGGGGAGAGGCGGAGGCCAGTCGGGGGGAGGCCAGGAGCCGGCCAGAAGGGAGGGACCACCGGGGGAGGAGACACCAGCGGAGCCAGCTCGGTTCCCAGTAGCTCGACTCTGCTGCTAGACCGGCACACACGTCTTTAAAAGGCTCGCTGCTCAGAGAACTTTCTGAACCCAAGTTCACTGACGCAAAGAGATTTAATTTATTATTTTTTAAAGTGTAACTTGGCGGGGGGGGGGGGGGGACGTGTGGTAATCGTTGGGTTGCTTCAGATGAAATAAAACCAGATGGAGAGAGTGTAGGTGTTTTGGGTGGGGTGAGACTGGTGTGAGGATCGGGTCCCTGCCCTGAGCGTGTAGATCTGTTCACGGTATAATACGGAGGGTTGGGAGGGCTGAAATTCTTTTGAAGAATGATTTCACTAACTAAGACCAGTTTTCAGGAACTCAAAAACACACAAAAGAAACAAAAAAGGAAAACAAAAATAAAGACAACAAAAACCCCATCCACAGCAGTAAATTTTCCGATAAAGAAAATTTACACCCAGCAGGGTGGCTGTCCACGTCCCTGCACCACACGTGTTGTCGCCCTGGGCGCAGTCTGGGCTCTCTTCTGACAGGTCCCCAGGCCTGCCTCTCCGGTCCAGATCGTCAGATGATAAGACTGCTCCTTTGCGCACAAGAAAGATTATACAGTAAATGTCTTTCTATAGCTTTTGAGAAGGAGCCAGGGGACAGAAATGTGCTTTCTCCCTCAGGTCAAACCTCTGTTTTTGGCGCTTGTATTAATGGAAACTTTAATTCTTGGAAATTTTATGTGTTTTCCAAGACTTGAGGGTCGAGGGTATACGAAGTATAAACAACATGTTCATTTACTAGAAAGACCTAAAATTAGTCTTTAATAAAGGAAAATGAGGAACCCCCCCCCCCACCTTTCCATTAGGCATAGATCTGCTTAACCCCTTGCATGCTGGAGGGTCTGTCCTGTTTCTCAGTGAGATTGTTTTTGTTTCCTTTGTTTTCTGCAGTAATTCATGCTGTCGTCTGATAACAGCCAAGTAGGTGTCATCATTTGTTCTGTGAATTCCACCACTGAAATACAGTTTAAAGTGCAGCTTGCTGTGCAGTTTACTGTCTAACAAATTAACACCAAAAAACATTAAACTTTTTTTTTTTCGGGAGACAGAGTTTCATGTATTCCGAGAGCTGGCGTCACACTTCCTGTGTAGTCTATGATGACCTCAAACTTCTGATTCTCCTGACTGTTTCTTCCTTGTGCTGGGATCACAGGTGTGGATGATCATGTCTGGTTTTTGTTTTGTTTTACTTTTTAAGAGCTTGTGTACGATAGACAAACACTCTACCAACTGAACTACACTGCTACTCCTCTCTCTTTACCTGACTTTATCATTGTCCTTCAAAACAGCATGTTGTTGTGTAACCCAGGCTAACTTATAATTTACTATACAGCCCAGACACACTTCAAATTCAAGGCAGTTCTCTTGACTCAACTTCCTAAGTGCTGGGATTAAAGAATCAATGTACTATGCCTGGTTATTAAGTATCTAGTTTGCGTTCAGATAGCTAGGGCTATATAAATATGTGTTGGTGTGACTGATCTTAAGAGACAGACAGTGACTGTAGAGATGTGATGTTGCTAAGATCTGACACAATGAAGGATATAATTAAAACAGGAAAGGAGGGACTGGAGAGATGATTCAGCAGTTAAGAGCGCTGGCCACTCTTCCTGAGGACTTGGGTTCAAATTCCAGGACCCACGGGGTTGCTCACAACCTTCTGTAAATCCAGTTCCAGAGGATTCAATCTCCACTTCTTACCTCCATAAGCATCAGGCATGCACCAGTGTACAGACATACATACAGGCAAAACCCACAGAAAATAAATGATAGAAGTATTAAGTGTTAAATTAAAAACATATGAAGCTAACACATGAGACTCAAGAAGGATGACCAAAATGTGAACGCTTCACTCCTTCTTTAAAAGGGGAACAAGAATACCCTTGGCAGGGAATAGGGAGGCAAAGTTTGGAACAGAGGCAGAAGGAACACCCGTTCAGAGCCTGCCCCACATGTGGCCCATACATATACAGCCACCAAACTAGATAAGATGGATGAAGCAAAGAAGTGCAGGCTGACAGGAACCGGATGTAGATCTCTCTTGAGAGACACAGCCAGAATATGGCAAATACATAGGTGAATGCCCAGCAGCAAACCACTGAACTGAGAATGGGACCCTCGTTGAAGGAATCACAGAAAGGACTGGAAGAGCTTGAAGGGGCTCGAGACCCCATATGAACAACAATGCCAAGCAACCAGAGCTTCCAGGGACTAAGCCACTACCTAAAGACTATACATGGACTGACCCTGGACTCTGACCCCATAGGTAGCAATGAATAGCCCAGTAAGAGCACCAGTGGAAGGGGAAGCCCTTGGTCCTGCCAAGACTGAACCCCCAGTGAACTAGATTGTTGGTGGGAGGGAGGTAATGGGGGAGGTTGAGGAGAGGAACACCCATATAGAAGGGGAGGGTGAGGGGTTAGGGGGATGTTGGCCTGGAAACTGGGAACGGTAATAACAATTGAAATGTAAATAAGAAATACTCAAGTTAATAAAGATGGAGGGGGAAAAATCAGGGAAAAAAAGGACATGGCAATAAATGGTTCCTAGTGGAAACAAAACAAAACATGAAGCGTGCCATGTAATTCAGGTCAGAGCAGGAAAGGCTCCGGCTCAGGGGGATATCTGTGAATTGTTCGGTATCTATTCTAATAGTTGAAAAACTCGACCCATGTGGAGTATGCTGAAAAGTAGGGGGAAAAAGACATTCCGTAGACAAGCAGACAGCCATGGAATTGGGGCAAAAGCCTCGACACAGGAGAAATGAGTCTAACCAGTGTCTAGGACGCACCTGTAAACCAGCAGGGACAGGTCGAGGGCTCCTTGGGGAGCCTGGCTTTCTTAGCAACATAATTAGCCACGCCAAGGGAGAATCCTCCAGGGTCTTTTAGGCACTGATAAGCTACTATTTGGGAATGGAGTTTGTCAGTTGGGTTTCATTGTCAAGTTGACCGGATTTAGGAACATGCAGGAGACACATCCGTGGTTGTGTTTGTGAGCCAAGGAAGACTCATGCAGAGCATGGATGGTGATTCAGCAGTCAGGGTTCCAGACTGAACAAAGAAAGAAGGAAGGAGAGAGGTTGTTGAACACCGGCACCCACCTCCCCTGCTTCCTGGCTGCAGCTGCAGTGTGGGCAGCTGCCTGGAACTCCTGTCGCCATGCCATGCCTTCCCTCCATGATGGGCTGTGTCCCCTAAACCCAATCCCAAACAAACCCCTCCTTCCATGCAACGCTCTTTAGGTATTTCATCCCAGCAACAGGAGAAAGAATGAACACAAGGAGGTTCCTGACATTCCTACTGTCTAAAGAAATAAAGCTTGTCAGATGCTTTCAGACACAGGTAGGTGTGTGTGTGGGGGGGTGTGTGTGTGACAGGCTGATGTCTCTCTCAACTGTCTATTGTTTTGATTACCAAATGGAGACTGGAGAGGTCCTGGAAAAGACTTCTGAGATGCAGGGTGGGGGCTTTGTGTCCAATGGCTTTGACTTGACTTGTGGGCTTTCAACTGTCAGACATCAGGATTTAGAAAACCTTCCAGATGACAGTTGGAGCACTCGCGTCAGCAGCAGGGATGACTGACGGTTGGCCTAATTTCTTGGTGTGCTTCTTTACTCGTGTCCTCATCTAAACCACTTGGGAACATATTGCTTTTGGAATCGGCTTAAATAAAACGTTACATAAACTAGTAATCAAAACAACATGTTATAAACTCACTTTCAGAGCCTTATCACTCGAGAATGACCGTTTAACTCTTCACACTTATCTGTTTCATGGGGTTTGGAAACTTCCATTTTGAGCTAGGTGTGTGTATATGTGTGTGTGTGTGTGTGTGTGTGTGTGTGTGTGTGTGTGTATGCGCAAGTGCATATGCGTGCACATGTATGATATGTATACACATGTATAATAAGTATTTCTTTTCTTCTAATTGTCAAAAATGATTCATCAGGATTGCATATTAAAAGACCTCACCTCCAGCTTGTGCATTCAACTCAAGTCAGAAAGCCGTGATGGGAGGTGATTAATGAAAATCAATCCCTTTTATTTGCATCTGAGTGGATAAAACAAACTGTGCCGGGACACGCTCTTTGCCATCAAGCAGGAAAGAATAGATCACATATCATGAAGCCTACGTGTTTATGAACAATCAGCCCAGGTCAGTCAGTATGTTGGCCTTCAGCTAACAAGACTAGAATTCAATCCCGGGGATTCATGTAAAGAATGTAGCTGTGCGGGTCTCTACGCCATCCTAGCACTGCATCGGTAAGAATCCCCGGGGCTCCTAACAAGAGCTTCGGACTGCAGTGACTATGTGAGCTCCACCTGAGGAAGATATGTGGGACCTTGTATGGGGGCGAGCAATTCAGGGAACCCAAGGACTCTCCAATAGGCTTCACCTAGGAAATAGCTTGACATGCTTGAAGACTACCAATAAGAGCAGAGTAGTTAACAGAGGAGAGGAAGGACGGAGAAGAGAGAGGTGGGATATGTCAGTGGTTCAGTGGTCCATCTGGCCCTTCGCTTACCCTAGTGAATAAGGACCGAGGGCCTGACAGCAACTAGGCTGTGACAACCACCCAGTGGGAACTGGGTTATCTTCCGTATGTTATTTATCAGTCTAGAGCACAGTAAAATAACCTATGTAAACTAATCCACTTAGCAAGTGCTGAGTGGCACGCTCAGAATGTCCTTCCTCACGTCCATGTTTCCCCCACCATGCACTCTTTCTGAGGGATGGTTTTCTACCCACGGTAAAGCTGCATGAAAAAATATCCGGGGATGTGATTTTATGCTCCTCTGAGGTTTTGCTGGGCAAAGACAGAACACGAATAAAATCCTTGACCACAAATTAAAATGTCTTTAATGAGAAGGCATAAATCCTTCCAATATGATGGAATGAAAACACATTATCCCAGACATAGGGGGAGCCTCAGACTTACGAGGCGAGAGTGTCGTGGCTTGGATTCAGTCTGGATGTGTCCTGCAAGAATTTCTGGGCCCAAAACCTGGCCAGATGTGACAGTGTGAGAGATGGTGAAATACTTGTGTGTGTGTGCATCACACATACATTGTGTGTGAACACATATATGTGCAGGTGCACACGTACAGGAGTTTGCATGTGAGTGGAGATCAGAAGTTAATTTCAGGTGTTGTTTCTCAGACTCGATTCACCTCATTTTTTGAGAACCATTCGCATTGGTCTGGAGCTCACCCATCAGGCTAGAGTAGCTGACAAGCAAAGCCCAAGGTTCCTGCGGTCTCTGCTTGCACGGCCCCGTGATTGTGATTGCAGCCTGCCTTTTTATCTGGACCCTGGGGCGCCAAACGCAATCTGCATTGCAGTTTCACCAACTGAGTCATCTCCCTAGGCTCTGAGAGGATGGGAATTTTAAGAGGTGGGTAAGTCATGAAGACATACTTACTATCAGAAGACACTAATGTTGGTCGTTTTTCTTAAAACTTGTATAAGTGTCTAGTCATGGTACAAAGAGAAGAGTCTCACAATGGCGTATTCACTTGCGTCTCTCAAATGCTTTGACTGTCTTGCCCCCCACCCTGCGCTTCTGTCCTCTGTGTGAGAGAGCAGGGGATACTTGTTTCCCTGACTCTGTTTTATTTCACTCAGTACAATGATCCCCAGTTCCATCCATTTTCTTACCAATGACACAATGCCATTCTTCATAAAATTTCACATTACCGTTCTGCACATGTCTGGGGGCTGGGCACACCTGCCATGGCATGAGTGTGAAAGTCAGAGGAAAACTTTGGGGTCCTTCCACCATGCGGGTCCTGGGGACTGAACTTGTGCCGTCAGGTTTGAGGACAGGTACCTGTTCCTGCTGAGCCATCTCAGTGCCCTAGTTCTTCTGTAGGACTGGAGAAAATTTCACCTTGTGTGTGTACTACATCCATGCATCTGCCGACAGACACAAGGCTGACCTTGAAGAGTAAGTTAGTCCCCAAGAGAGCAGGTGGCTATGTCTGAATCACTGGCTTCATGTTCCATGGGAACTCTGGCACACGAGGCTCCTCCCTTCTGTGAGTTCCTCTCCACAGATGAGAATAGAAGTATACTCGAGCTCCCCCTTTCAGTCACTAAACCAAATAAAGCCAATTTAACCTCCTCTCCTTATAAAGTATCAAATCGTAGGTGTTTTGCTACAGGAGCAGAAGATGGGTGTACTCAAAGGCAGGCAAGTTATGCTGCCTACAGAGCTTTGGGTGCTGCCTGCCCTGCAGCGGGCACTTATTACTCGCTCTTGCCAGTAAGTGAGGGTTGTTTGTGGCCAAGAAGTCAGAGCAAGGGGTGATCATAGGAAGAGGGGAGACATAGTCCCTGGATTGCCTTACTTACCACCCAGCTCTCTTCCTAACCTAAAATAAGGCTCCATATGATAATTACAGAGCTGAGTGGTAATTCTGAGACCTTACTGGCCTTCAGAGTATGGTATATACTCAGTAGTCCTAGTGGTGCCTGTTCAGCTCTTAAATCTGGCTGATACCAGATACTGAAAGGGAACCAGCCAGAAACACCAGTGTTGCAACAAGAACTCAGATATCCTATGTCTGTTTTATCGGAATCATGAGGGTTACCAAGAGAAAAGCAGGTCCTTCTACTACAAAGGAGAGAGTATCTGGGAGCGTTTTCTACACTGAAGCTATAAAATGCTAGTTCTGGATGAAGCTGACAATTCCCATCCTCAAGACACAAGGAATAGATGCTGTTAGCTCTTGGTTCAGGACCTGAAGTTGGGGGTGGTGGGGGGAGACAGAGAAGGAGAGAGGGACAGAGACAGGCAAACAGACAGAGACAGAAAGACAAACCATCTCTCTCTCTATTTCCCTCTCTCTCACACACACACGCATAGAGGAGAGAGAGAGAGAGAGAGAGAGAGAGAGAGAGAGAGAGAGAGAGAGAGAGAGAGAGGAGCTCAGTCTCTGCTCTTACAGTGGAAAGGCTGAGGAAGAAATTTCCAAAGATGTCCTTCTCTATCCTGTACTTTCAAAGGTTCCCTCCCTGTGTTTTGCAAACCCAGTGACTCATGCAGTGCATGGAAAGAAAAACCTGACACTTCCCAGAACTTTGTCCAGTGGTTGCTTGCTGCCACCTTTCGAGAACGGCCAGCTGCAGTAGGAATTATAAAAGTTGAAAAATTTCCACCTCACCCCCCAAAATGTCCCCCAATTCTAGTCGTTCTTCCTTCCCTAGCCCCCAATCTGATCTGTCCTGTTCCCAACCCACCTGCCCCCAGTCCACCTATGAAATCTATCCTTCCTCCCCTTCCCAGGGAGATCCTTGCCTCCCACTTCTGCCTACTCTCCTGTTACTTCGCCTCTCTGGGTCTGCAGACTGTAGAATGATTGACTTTCACTCTACAGCCAATCTTCCCTCATAATTGAGTACACACCATGTTTGTCTTTCTCGGTCTGGGTTGCCTCACTCAGGATGATATTTTCTAGTTCCATCCATTTGTCTACAAATTTCACGATGCTTCTAACAGCTGAGTAATACTCCATTGTATAAATGTGCCATGTTTCCTTTACCCATTCTTCAGTTGATGACGTCTAGGCTGTTCCCAGTTTCGGGCTATGACGAGTAAAGCTGACGTGAACATAGCGGAGTACGTGTCCTTGTGGGCTGGTGGGGCGTTGTTTGGGTATCTGCCCAGGAGTGGTGTAGCTGCGTTTTGAGGCGCATCAAGTCTCCATTTTCTGAGAAACTGTCATATGGAGAAAATGCCATCTTTGCCAGCAGGAGCCGTCACTTCTGGTTTTGATGTTAGCCGTCTGACAGGTAGGTGAAAGATGTAATCTCAGAGTCACTTTGATTTTCATTTCCCTGGTGGCTAAGGGTGTTGAACATTTCCTTAAGTGTCCCTCAGCCATTCGAGATTTCTTTGTTGAGAGTTCTTTTTAGATCTGTCCCCATTTTTAATTGGATCATTTTATTGATATCTTGCTTCCTGATTTATCTATATATTTTTTGGAGATTAACCTCCGACAGATGTGGAGTTCACCCGTGAACCTAGTGGAAACTTCCCGGACTCTATGCGAGTGACCCTACCAAAGATTCCTATTAATGGGGGGACAGAGAGCCTGAATCAACCGTCTTCTGTAACTACGTGAGGCCTCAAGTGGAGGGATTGGGGTACCAACTCAGCCACAAAACCTTCTTCCTACAGTTTTTCCTCCCTGCAGAATGTTCTGGAACAGGAGCCTAGCAGAATCACCATCAAAGAGACCAGAGAGACTTCATCCAGCCATTGTTGGGTGCAGATGCAGAGTCTCACAGCCAAACATTAGGTGGAGTTTGGGGGGGTCCTGCAGAGGAGGGGGATGAGGGGTTGGAGGAGACAGAGACATCAAGGTCACCACGAGAACACATTCCCACAGAACCAACTGGCTAGCACTCATGGGGGCTCCAGGAGATCAGGGAGCCTGTATGGGTTTGACCTACGTCCTTGACATCTATGCTATGAATGAGTAGCTTGGTGTCCTTGTGGGAATCCTAACAGTGGAACTGTTTGCTTTTTAAAGTTTGAAAATTTTAAAGGGGTTTTTAGTTTTAAGCCCGAGGAAGTCAGGGGTTTCTTTTCAATCATTAAAGCCTTGGTCTTACTTCAGGTAAAGATTATCTGAGCCAAAAATAGTTTTCATAGGGTCGGGTCAGTTGTTTTTTGTTTTTTGTTTTTTCCTAAACAGGTTCATACTGGAATTAAACATTTGAAATTTGTTTCCAACTTAAAATATCGTATCTTATTTGCTGTCAGAACAAAAGGAATAACGTCTACCAGCCCACGGAAAATTTGTATGCGTTTCAAGGACATCTCTTATTTGTAAAATAAACGAGTGAATATGGAAGTTGCAGATGAGGTACTGATCAAGTTCACAGCACCTTAGAGGGAGAAAGACTTGTGATTGGACGGTGCTAGAAGTGGAGCTCAGTGGTAGGGCAGCTGCCTAGCAAACATGAGGCCCTGGGTTCGGATCTTAGCACCGTGCTGAAAACTCAATTCTGCCACTTCCTGTGGAGGCGTTGAACATCACTGTTTCCTGTTTGGTAAAATACAAAGGGCTTAGAAGTGACCACTGCATCTAAGGACAGCATTACCAAAAATAATCATGGTTCTCACAAAGCCAGCTTTATTTGCTGTTTCTAGTTTTTCTTTGCCTTCAATTTACTACTAGTTCTAACCAATGATAAATATCAACAGAGGTGACTAGTGTGGTCTTTCTCCTTGTGATTTTCAGTAAAATCTTTCAGAACAACAACCTTGTATTTCCACATAGTGTGTCTTATGCTTCTTTAGTGTTTAGTCATTGATAGAGGGTGGATTAAATTCTACAAAATGTGCACGTTTAAATGACTCTTTTTTTTTTTTTGGCCACTTAACAGTCAATTAAATTGCTAGATTTAAAATGTCAAGCTATTTTTACACTCCTGAGATAAATTGCACTTTTTATGGTGAACTTTTATTTAATGTATTCAATTATGTTTTGTAAACAATTGGTTTTGAAGGAAGACGTTTCCTAAGCAAAACTGGACTGGCTTCTAATTGACTCTCTCTGACTTTGGATGCAGTCTTTCCTCTTTCAGAAGACTCACAGTTCTTCTTCGTGGATTGGAAAAGCCAGCTACCTTTTAAATGTTTGCAAGAATGTTGACATCACCTACTTCTGTGTTGGGTGTTTGTGTGGGGGGGTATGCAAGTGTGTTGTGTGCATGAGGAAGCCAGAGAAGAACCTTGTATGTTGTTCTTCAGATGTTGCCCACCTTCTCTTGAGATTAAGATCTCTCACTGGAACTTGCCAAGTCGGCTAAACCGGCCGCCACTGAACCGCACGGATTCACTTCTCTTCACCTCCCCAGCACTGACTTGGTTATCTTGTTTCTGGACATGGTCTTACCCCTGTAACCCCATTGGCCTGGAATTCACGGTTAGCCCAGGCACGACTTCAGACTGACAGAGAGCTGCCTGCTTCTGCCTCCCGTATGCTGAAATCAAAGCCCTGAACTACCGCGTCTATGTCATCTCAGACTTTTTATGTGGGTGTAAATGTGGGTTCTGGTGCTCCGATTCAGGTCCTGGTCCTTGGGAGGCAAGCATTTCATCCACGGAGCCGGCTTTCCTGCCTGTTCCCCAGCCATCTCCCCGGCTGTTGCCCCTTTGAACTTCCTGATGAGACCCCATTTAAGATCCCCTTATTTTATCCCGTGTCTTCTAGATGTTCTTGTACATTTCCTGTCTGTTGTATGCTGCGTTCCGGGTGCATTTCCAACGGAAAGAACTGGAAAGCATTGTTTAGGCTTAAGTCCTGTTTAGTCTATCCACAGATTTCAAAACTATAATCGTTCTGTTTTACTTCCCAAGATTTTACTTGTTTATTTTAAATGAATTTACTCTTTTGCATTTATTCTAGAATAAAGCAGCATTGGTAAGCAGGCTGAGCTTAGGTCCTTGAGGAATTATTAGTGTGCACCACCACGCCTAGCTTCATTTGCTCTTCCAAAGCTCCTGTCTTAGGCGAGACCTTCCTGCTCCTCCAGAGGACCAAATGTGATTTCCAGCCCCTGTGTCAGGAAACTTCTGCTCCCTTAACCCCACCCCTCTGGCCTCCAAGGGCACCTGCACTTGTGTCCGTGCATGTGTATATGTGTGGATGCACACATGCACACACACATACAATTAGCTAAAAATAAACAACCCAAAAAAGAGCCTGTCTACACAACTATCTAACCCACATAGAGTGGGGATGTACTGTACATCGCATCCTATAAATACATGTTTAGCCTTGGTAGACTCTTCCGGGTCCTAAATTGGCCGGGACATTTCCTTTCCTTCCACTGGTACCTTCCCCATTTTCTTGGAAGGTAGTTATTACTGCTTATGTTCCTGATGAACCGTGTTGAGCACATTTTTATAAACTCATCAACAAACACACACGCTTTAGAACCCCTTACTGATTACTATTTTTGTTAGGTGTTGTGCTAATATTCTCAGTTGTTTATATATATTTTATTATTTGAAAATTTTATACATGATATTTTGATCATATTCACCTCTCTTCTCTAACTCTGAGATCCACACCCCCATTCCATAGCCCTCCGACTTTGTGTCCTCATTTCTTCTTTCTTTCTTTCTTTCTCTCTTTCTTTCTTTCTTTGCTTATTCCTTTCTTCTTTTCCTTCTTTGTCTCTTTTCTTCTCTTCTTCTTTGTTTCTTTCCTTATTTGTTTCTTTCTCTATCTTCTTTTTTCTCTTCTTTGTTTCTTTGTTTCCTTCCTTTCTTTCTTTGCTTCTTTCTTCCACTTCCTTTGTTCTTCCTTCCTTCCTTCCTTCCTTCCTTCCATCCCCCCTTTTTTCTTTCTTTCTGCTTTTTAAAAAATGCCAATTGAATCCAGTTAGTGCTACCTATAAACTCTTGGGTGTGTGGTCATCTAGTATTGTAGCTGGCCTACCATGAGTTATATTGTAGATGAAAATTAACTTTCGGGGGCTGGGGATTTAGCTCAGTGGTAGAGCGCTTACCTAGGAAGCGCAAGGCCCTGGGTTTGGTCCCCAGCTCCGAAAAAAAGAACCAAAAAAAAAAAAAATTAACTTTCGTCCTTCCAGCATTTACCAGTTACCAAATACCATCCCAGCTAGGGGTAGGAAGAGGGTGCCCAGCTCTTCCCCTCAACAGTGGTGTCATGGCAGGCTTGAATGTGCACGGCTCTTGTGCATTTTGTCACAAGCACTGTGACTTTAGATGTGGAACTAGTGTGTCTGAAAAACATTGCATTAAAACACACTTTTTAAAACAAAATCAATCTAGGTTTTTAATTTCCTCAAGCAAATTAAATTTGAATGTGTGATAATATTTTATTCTTTTCAATTCCATGCATGATCTACAGGTTACTGTAACACATTGATATTGTGTGTTTTTACCAAAACCTCGGGGGTATTCATTTTCTAGAGTTGCAATTATACAATCTCTCATCTTGAGTATATGATTTCACCATTGGAGAATTAGAATATCAATTTATTTTTAAAGGAAAAATAGATCTTGTGATTTTTTAAAAAATATGATGTGGTATTTGTCCTAAGGTCTCATTACTAATATTTCATTCAGGAGTGTGGTTTGTAATCATGTAGTCAGTTTTTATCATTTGTGGTGAGAAAACTCAGTCCAGCATGGAAATGGTTTGTCATGTGTCTGTGTTTGGCTTTTCACATATGAAGACACAGGAACCCAGGCTTACCGGATGAGTGCAAGACAGCACTGAGTGGTGGACGTTGAGTATTATACAACCCAGATTCCTAATCCCCTTCGGTTCCTAGTCAGTAATATCCCAGATAGTCACATAGTTCTTCTTTTTTTGTTTACCATATACACAACAAATACTTATTCTCAAGAGACATTCAATCGCCAGCCTAGTCTTCAGTGAATCCCACACTTAGGAGCACAGCCTGGACGTCAGCTTGCTTGAACTCACCTCTCAGGTGCGCTGACACTCAATTATAACGGGAGATAAAGAATTTTACTGGGCTGGAGAGATGGCTCAGTGGTTAAGAGCTCTGACTGCTCTTCCAGAGGTCCTGAGTTCAAATCCCACCAACCACATGGTGGCTCACAACCATCTGTAATGGGATCTGATGCCCTCTTCTGGTGTGTCTGAAGACAGCAACACGGTACTCACATGAAATAAATAAATCTTTAAAAAAAAAGAATTTTACTTCGCATTTTTTCAAGTTTAAACTAGATCATACTTGCAAGGCTCCCATCACACTCAGCCTGTGACAACCCTGTAGGAAAATTTCAAAGGGACGGTTTTATCATATGTATCCTATTAATGTGTGAACTGATGTCATATTATTTTTCTGTTCTTTCTCCTGATGCTTTTACTTCTCTCCTGTTTTTTGACATGAGATGATACCAGACATTACAGAGGTTATATAATATTTAAACCATAAATCATTATTTCATCCTGATGTTTTATTGGCAAGCATAGTTAAGCTTTATTAAAATACCATTTAAGCCAAGAATTCCTCATGAAATATTAGGGTTGCTAATTTTCCCCCTACGTGGCTGGATAAAGGCCTAGATGCCTTGTGTTCTCAATATAATCTTTTATCACATTGACTACATCCTAGATGTGGGAATCCACAGGGCAGTCCCATCATCATCCACATCACCCATTTCCACCATTCCCTCTTTCCTCTGCCAAGGACACAGGCATGCAAGGTTTGGGCTACGTGTTTGGCACTTTTGAGTGGGTTGAGGGTTGCTGGGAGAAATACATGTAAAGTCTGTGGGTCCAAAACCCTAACATGGCTGGTGAACACAGCTCTAGGTGCATGTTGCTGCTTGCTTGAATCGTTGTGAGAGATGTCTCTTGTAGACTGTGCGGCATTAAAGTCATTTATGGGGGGAAAGTAAAACATGGGCTTAAAAGGCAATATCTGGGGGAGATTCCTTATGGCAAATTTTTGTTTTCATTTCTTGTTTTCAAAGAAAAACACATCCTTCTTTGGACTTTTCCTCCAGTCATAGCTGAGGTTGGCTGGGAGACATTGGAGTAAATGTTTTTGTCAGTCAGCCGATTGATCACGAGGTAAGCAGAACAAGAAAGATTTTCCATTCTTAAATACCCCTCCCCCTAAAAAAATGAAGATAGTCATTTTTTTTTGGTTCTTTTTTTTCGGAGCTGGGGATCGAACCCAGGGCCTTGCGCTTCCTAGGCAAGGGCTCTACCACTGAACTAAATCCCCAACCCCGAAGATAGTCATTTGACAGTATAATGCACAAATGTCTAGGAGAGTGCATCAGTGTGCGACAAAATTCATCAGTTCACAGTGAAAGTCACCAGTTCCCAGGACAGTGCATCAATGCCCAATGCAGTGCACCAGTGCCCAGTGTAGTGCACCAGTGCTCAGTGCAGTGCATCAGTGCCAAGCACAGTGCGTCAGTGACCTTGACAGTGCATCGATGCCCTTCACAGTCCTTCAGTGACCACCACAGAGCATCAATGTCCATCACAATGCACCAGTGCCCAGGATAGTGCATCACCCCCTTCTTAAAACAATTGCTTATGATTTGGTTTTTCTGATATCACTTCTTGTCATGTCACCTCTAATTTGTGTTAACTTCTCCTCAGCATAAAAATTTACATCTTGAAAAAAGACGTTTATTTTACTTTTAATTAAATATGCACATTTGTGGCAAGAAATCATATGTTCACATGTGAGTACAGGGCCAGAAGAGGAAGTCAGACCTTGGCGCTGTAATTATAGGTCATGGTGAGTCATCCAACATGGGTGTTGGGAACTGAACTTGGATATCTTAACCACTGATCCACCCCACCCCGATTCCAGGCTTTACTTCTGATCTGCGTGTACCACCGGGCCACAAGCTTTGACCTCGGAGGCAAATCCTTGACTTAAACTGATAGAGAGCAAAACTGTCTTAGGCACACAGAACGAACACCAAGAGGAAGCTGGCTACTCACTTGCCTGACCCTTTGGGCAACTTGAAACACAGACAACTTGAAACACAGGCACGGCCATACATCTGGATGCTAGAGAATTTTGTGTCAAACCATTCATAAAGGCTGCATGGAAGGTAAAAGAACACATGAAGTTGGTCATAAAGTCTATGGGCAAGGCAAAAAAGGCAGCAGAGATGGTTGTGCAACAGAAAAAATGATGCACATGGGGGACAATAAAATGGATTGAATGGCCTGTTCCCAGACTGACCTCTAGATCTGTCCCTGTCATCAATCTTCCTGAGCCCTGATGTCCCCTAATTCCAGTACAGACTGACATGCCTTTCCTGACTCTTGCCCTTTGAGAAACAGAGTCTTGGTGACTGAAGTGTGACTGGCCAGTAGAAATTTGCTGCAGGGCATATAATAAAAAGTAACTTAAATACCATATAGTAAACACAGAATGTGAAAATGTCAACATATGAACATGAAGACAGTTGGAGAAAAATGTGGCAGTGGGAAAGAGAATCACTATCATGTCCCTTCCACTCATTCAATGCTAAAAAACCATCAGCAATACCCCTCCCCTCCAACACACACACATGCACACAACACACTCCCCACACCCCGGACAGACACATACAAGCATTGTTTACATCCAGAAAGGTATATGGCACGGGAAGTATACATTTTGTACTCAAACTTGGCAGAATCCTATACAAACGATTCAACAGCTAACTCAGATGTGGAAAGCACACATTGCGTTCTCATGAAAAAATATTCCTGCTTAGAACCACCACTGCTGGTTAAATGATGAGACAAAGAAAATGGTGTTGAACATTCCAGCTGTCTTCTCAGATGAGACCCAAGACAAGATTGCATCAGCAAGGAACCCAAACAATGCCTCTCATGACATGGGTGTCTGAGTAATTCAGGGTAAAGTGACACCAGTGGCTGAGAGAAACCAGTGTAGCCAGGCACGGTGCTGCACACATGCAAACCCAGCACTTGGGAGGCCATGGCCAGAGGATCACTCGTGAGTTCAAGACCAGCCTCAGCTAAATAGGAAGCAAGGAGGGAGGGTGGTGGGAGCCGGCTGAGGTGATTTAACTCAAACTTGGCCGATTGTACAATTGGTTTCATCTGGGACACTTGCTAGAAACGTATAAAAATCTCTTCCTTGGTGAGTGTCATCCAGGTGAATCCTACCGATACTTAATAAATCAATGGAATCAATAATTTGCCATCACTGAATTGAGTTTCAGGTGCAGTTTTAGATGGTGTTTTCTCTGCTGATAGGTGGCATGTAGTTTAAGGGCATTTGAGTTGATCCCCTCAGTGGAGACAGACATGGGGGTTGTTAACAAAAGTGACAGGACACATACATGACATTTGGAAATCGTAAAGGTGGGCAAGTATATTGATTCACGGTTGTTGACTGATTAGCAGTGGAACTCTGTGGAAGGAACGTCACTCACTGCAATTGGGTAAACAAAGGGTTAATTTATTATATAAGGTAAGCCAATAAGCTCTCATGTACTACAGAGAGAAAACATACAGTGCGCATAATAAATGAATTCCATATACTGAGAATAAATAGGATAAGCGTAGTAAAGAGGAAGTCAAGAGGAGCCCACAGTTATAGCCACATGACGAGAAGTTAAAAGAAAAATAAAAGAAGAAGTCCGGGGAGAAACCACTTTATTTATTTGGAGCCATGCACTTGTTTTAGTGCCAAGGGCACAGGAAGATGGACAAGATAAGGTCCTGATCACACCAGATGCTTAGAAAGATCTTTCAGTGTCTAACCTACATCTAGAAGAGTCATGAGGAGTAGTGGCAGGGTGTGTGCGCCACAACCTTTGAGGAAAGCGATCCTTATACACAGGGCGACCCCAACAACCCTGTCATTTTATCATGAACACATCTGCACTTCTTGCTTTTCACAGACAGGATAGGATCAATCTGTGTGAATTCGATTTGGTTATATCGATGTAAAATTTAACTCTGTGGAGGCGATTTTCTTTTCTTACAGTCTTAACTACAGTAAAAGCTCCTTTCTGTCATTGCAGGTCACCCAGACAACGCAATTCCTGATCGACTGACTGAGATGTCACCAGACTTCGTTTGGTAGGTGTTTTGTTTGTTTGTTTTTTTTTTGTTTGTTTGTTTTTTGCAAATCAAGTAAGTAAAAGTTTCGAGGAAACGAAAGTCACTTTTGCACAGGATGGCGTAGTGGGCTACAGCGAGGGAGCTACTTCTGTAGATGAATGCCATTTCTAGGAGAGAAGGAGACACTGACTGACAACAAACGTCATGGGTATCCAGCCCCAGCAGAACCTTCTCACACCAGCAATATTTTAGTAGATTAGTCGATTCTCTTATGAAGTACTTTTGAGGTTGAACTCATTGCTAATAGCTGTGACCTACTAGCTTTCTGCAAATAATACTATTATTTTTTTCTAATGAAGTTTTTGATATGGAAGAAAAGGTGACTAATTAGGCTAAGTAACCTGGGCCGTTTCTGTCTATCTCTATGAACGTTTTTCTTATATTACGTTCTATATCCATAAAGGCACCTTGAAATATCTCGATGCACAAGAACTATAAGTCTTGACACAGAATAAAGAACGCAATATGACTACAGGAACGGTGGGGATGGGGCATCTATTTTCTGTGGAGACCCTCATATGGAATTGAGCAGTGCTTATATCTGATGGTTAAAGGTTACAGAAACTGTGGAAGCTGGGATAACAGGGAAGTGAACTTCAGTCAGTTTGGCTTTATTAATGGGCAGTTAAATGAAATGTGACACTAATATCATATAGACTTCTGGTACACTCTATAAATTAGAACAGGACCAATGGCCACATGTGTGACATCAATGTCTGCCACTGAAATTTGCCCAAGTGAAAATAAACACTTGCTACCTGTGTAGATTCAGAGTGGGAACTATTTCTATCTTCCCACAGAGATGTAGGGTAGGGGATATCTGGAACCTTCGAGGAATGTGCACATGCCAAGATTAGCATACAGCCAAGATATGGCATGAAGATGTGTATGTATATGTGTGTGTGTGTGTGTGTGTGTGTGTGTCTGTGTGTGTGACAGATAAGGCCATTCATCTATATTCTTTTGGGCCCTAGATAATATAGCATTTCAGGGTTCAGAGCCATTGTTTGGCTGATAAAGAATTAAACTCTAGAAAGCTTAGTTTAGGTGGCCCATTGCTGAAGGACTGAAGCTAACTTGAACTTCCTCCTTATTGGATGGAGGCAAATGGAAACAAATAATATTTTCAAATATTCAATCTCTTTTCATGATCTTTCTCTTGTGAGGGGTCGGCTTTATAGAGGTACTAAATATGATAGCTTCGTGGTGACAGGAAATGATTTAAAAGGGGAAAAGTTAAAAAAAAATATCAACAATGTTAAATGCACAGAAAAGACTCTCCTATGGATCATGAACGTGAGTATTTTGTTAGAAAATGAATTTTCTTCATCAACAGCAGGGCAGTGCTAGTCTTCCTAATGAGAGTGTGGTAGCACAGACGACTCATTTCAGCTCCAGTGCTTGACAGACATCGACAGATTTACCCCTTAAGGTCGCTGGCATGTTTTAGCATAGGCTACCTTTCCAGTGTGGCCTGATCACAGTACAACACCCACGATGAACCTACAGGGAGTGTCCCTCAGACCAAAACAGGAAACAGAAATCTCTACTTTCCATACAGAAGTCTGTCGAAGTTTCCGGCGCCACCCTTCCGAGGCAAAGTTGGGGGATCCCTCTGGTGGGCGACGGTAGGCATCGAGACACAGGTGCTGTTGTGATGTAATCCTGTCACATGTCCGCACGAACGAACGAGGCGAACACTCCATCCTCCTGGGCCAAGAGGCTTTCCGGGGTGTCGTATTCCAAAATGTTTCCTCTCTTCATCACAATGACCAGGTCAGCAGTCAGAATGGTGTGAACCCGATGCTGCAGGAGCGCGAGAGACATCGACATCCGTTATGAATTTGAGCTCACGGGGGGCCAAACAATGACTATGATTTCAGACTGGTCATGCACGGTTGCTTCTTTTTACCTTGGGCCTACCATTTTCTTGAATTAATTAATTAATTAATTAATTAATTAATATACTTTAAAAATTCAGCTAGCATGGAGGGGTTTTGTTTTATCTGTCTTAATTTTAGTGTAGCCGTTAGTCACTGTTTCACAGAAACTTGACAACTAGACACACCAATCAGTCGTTGTCTCAATGAAAGGCCAAAGGGAGCCAGGGTGAAGCAGTTGGGTTCTATCTTATTCTTGATTACAGTTAATTCATGTGTGAGCACTCTAAGTCCCCGGATTAACTAACAATGGGAAGGACCCTGAGAGACTCTGGTCTGGAAATCTGGAGAAGTGTATTCTGGCATTTGAATGCATTATCCAGGGTTATTGGCCTATAGTCTCTCATGGCATTTTCCAGGGTTATTGACCTGTAGTCTCTTATGGCGCCCTTGGAAGAGGGGCTGTGGTGTTATTACAACAATAATAATATAATAACTGCCATTCATTAAGCATGCATCATATGCTAGTGTACCACATAAGGAACTTGTGAATTCTCAAATTTTTCTTCAGCTGCAGCTTCCCCTCCCACTACTTAATCATGGATAGAATTAGGGTTCAGATAGATGAAGTTACTGGGAGACACGTTTTAAAAGTATCAACAAGCCTTATCAGTGAGAAATTTATTAGTGAGAAAGAATGACCTTAACGACACTTCTATTGTCTGCAGGATGTGATTCTACAGATTGTCGAAGAGATCTATCAACTATTCAATTGTGGTTGCTCTTCCCGTTGAGTGTTTAACAGAGTGCAGAGGACCAAACTAAAACAACAACAAACAGTTGAAAGCAGATGTGTGTGTGTGTGTGTGTGTGTGTGTATGTTTATGTGTGTGTTTGTGTGTGTGTATGTGCATGTGTTTGTGTGTGTGTATGTTTGTGTGTGTGTATGTATGTGTGTGCATGTTTGTCTGTGTGTGTATGTTTGTGTGTGTGTATGTATGTGTGTGTTAGGGTTAGGGTTAGGGTTAGGGTTAGGGTTAGGGTTAGGGTTAGGGTTAGGGTGTGTATGTTTGTCTGTGTGTGTATGTTTGTGTGTGTATGTATGTGTGTTTGTGTATGTGTATGTGTGTGTGTACTTTTGTGTGTATGTATGTGTGTGTACGTATATGTGTGTGTATGTGTGTTTGTGTGTGTATGTTTGTGTGTGTTTGTGTGTGTATGTGTGTGTATGTTTGTGTGTGTGTGTGTGTGTGTGTGTGTGTGTGTGTGTGTGTGTGTGTGTACGTGGCCTCAATCTGCCCACTGTGTTAGCATTTTGATGTATAACCAAGGTAGAACTCTTCATGAGTACTTTTCCATTCCTCTGTCCTGGCTGTTTAGATGCACGGTGTGTTTTGGACCCGAGAGGGACTCTCCAGTCCTACTAGCCACTTTCAAGTTCTCAGTAATCACACTTAGCTATTTTTAGAAATTAGACAGAAGTTGAGGGGCAATGCCCATCTTTCAGAAAAGATCAGAGGCATTTGTACTCCCACACACTTCAAAAAAATAAACAGAGCAAATGGTTTTAGAACAATGCACTTTCCCTTCTGAAAAATACTATTTCTTCAGTAACTATTTCAATGGTGCTTTAAAAAAGAAATTGGCCTTTCTATCTCTGAAGACAGTTTCATAAACATTACTATAACAGTCTAAAATTATGTTTACTAAACTAAAATAAATATTGAAGTATTTTAGCCAATAGAAATAGATGTAGCTTGTGTTTACCCCATTAATTCACATTATTTTTTGTTGTTGTTGTTGTTGTTGTTGAGAAAGCGTGGGGTCAGTTTTGACAGTGTTAAGAAAATTTCAAAATGCTCCAGAGAAGTTAACCCAATTAAGGGTGAAGAATAAATCATTTCCATAAATAAACACCAGGAATTAGTTTGGTATGTGATGATTCCTAGGAAGCTGGAAAAATGCGTATTAAAAAGATATTTTATATCGCCCAGTGGCAGTTAACCAAGGCAATGGGGATTTTTAGGCAGAGAAAGAGAACATGTCATAGCAGAGCCATGGATCGTTCCAGAAGAAGTTTATGACAATGTGGTGCTGGTCTATCGTCGATGAGCCACTTGTGAAGGGCGGGCCTCTGTAGAGTCTCTCGGACATACCTCATCCCTCTAAGCTTTAGGTGTGTCAAGTATGTTGGGAGTTTAATGACCTAGACATTAAGGGTCTAGAAGACTGGACAAAAGACTTGCATTAAATATTCCTAAATACGGTTAGAAACCAGGTAAAAGAATGCAATCTTTCACTTAAGGATATAACTTATGATCAAGTAACCTTTGCCATAAATGGGGCTCAACACCACCATGCTTCATGCAGAGTAGGGCAGAAATTTGGTCTCCCAGGTTAGCAAGGGTCCGACATCATGAAGGGGTGAAACAGGGAATTCTTCCTTCCCCTAAGTATCCGCCCTTCATGTCTCTAGCAAGGTAATTCTTGAAGCATATTCAAGAAGTGTTTTTCATGTTAGCTGGTTCTCTAGCCTCTTCCTTAAATCATTTACCATGGTGACAATGAAGTTCTGAAGCTCACCCCTTCTGGAAGGAGGAACCACAGAGCTTAGAGAAAATGGTAATTCCTTTAACTGGGGCCCATGGGAAATCGCTTTCTGGAGCTTGAGAAAGATGCACTTCAAAGAGTGGTCTTTCTTCCAAGAGTAGCAAGTGTCCCTCAAAGCACAGGGCTCTCCGCAGTTACACTCAGTAATCCCTGAAATCCATCTTTGGGCAGGTAACACACAGAAATTTTAAGGGTGACTAGAAAACAGCCTCAGATTAACTTGTCCTTAGGCCACAGGTGAGCCTGGTTTTGCTTCCTAAATGCTGTCTTTGAAAACATAAGAGGCCACACAATGCAAGCACTTGGGTGAGCTGACTTGTGCAGTTAGACCCGGGGTTAGTTCCTCCCCCAGCCCTCCCTCTAATCGAAGCCTCCTCTCTGCCTTACTCAGCAGATTCTGCTATGACAACTACCAGAGAACGAGACACTTGGAGGAGCAGATCTTGCTGGTCTACTTGTTGGTCATCACCAAAGTAGAAAAGAGGCCATTCTTGTGCTGGAGCAGGTTTGGACCAGTATCGCACTCCACTAAAATACCCTCAGAAAAGACTAAAACAAGGCCCGCATCCATAATAGAGGAGACACGGTGCTGGAGGAGAGAGAGGTGGAGAGAGAAGAGAATCAGCAGGAAGAATGGACAAGTGTATCACGAAATAGAGTCTTCGGTGGGTGGCAATGATAACAAAGATCAAGAGGAAGGGACAGAAAACTAATGCCCTTACAAGCAAGAAATTCGACAAGGGGCTAATTGACTCAGGGACCTGATTGCTATTGGATGTACGGATATCACCTTCCCCGGCTGTCAGGTCTCCCACTGTCTTCTACTTTAAATGATAGAAATAGGGAAAATATACATGAATATTAGCTAAATTGGTAATGGAACTTAGGAGCGTTCTTTCTGAAATGTTCCTTCCAAACATTAGCCCAGACACTTAGCATGTGATCAGCTGGTGTCCTTATATTTCAGATGATGTCATTGAAAATATATATAATGTGAAACAAGAAAGAAATACACAATCAACACAAGTATGTTTTACCTTCTCAGACTTGAAGCTCGCTACAGAAGAATGAGTGACCCCACACCCGCCCCGACCCCACCCCACCCCACCCCATGCATGTCACTTACAGCTATGGTTACAACCGTGCGATCCGCAAAGGCTGTCATGACTACTTTCTGCAAAATGTTTTCCTGCCAAAAGAGAAAAGAAAAGTTTCAATTTTCAGGTGCCTACTTGAAAAAGTGCCTTTCTCTTGCTAAAACATTTGCTACCCCAGGGTATTAGTGCCATTGTTCAGCTCCTTCTGAGCATGCTCTCTCCAAGCCCTCTGTGGAGGCTGACAGAAAATGTAGCTCATTGCCAGTGGTCTGAAGTAAAAGGGAGACCATGAGAATGGAGGAAGAAAATGTCTTTCTTTTATTTTAAAAGATTTATTTTAAACAATTTTAATCTTGTGTGTATACATGCCATGTGCACTCAGGTAACCCACAGAAGTCAGAAGCAGGCACCAAACCTGAAACAGGAGTTACAGGTGGTTGAGCTGCTCAGGTCCTGTGCTAGAGCTTGAAGTGCTACTGAGCTCTGCAGTCCCAGATATCTTAAGGGACAGGGAGGGGCGGTAATGGAACACAGGTGCCTTGAAAGCAGAGGGAAGTCTAACTTGGAGGAGGAGAGTAAGGGGGGAGAGAAAAGCCACATGGGATGGGATGAATAAAAATAAAGCACAGTGACATTCAGGTGGGAAAGTGTCATAATGAAACCGTTACTTAGTATGCTAGTGAAAGCGTCATGAGGAACTCATTACTTTGTATGCTAGCCAAAGTGTCATGATGAAGCCGTTACCTTGTATCCTAGCCAAAGTGTCATGATGAACCCGTTACCTTGTATCCTAGAGAAAGTGTCATGAGGAACCCATTACTTTGTATGCTAACTGGAAAAGAAAACTCAGTGGTCCATCTACTGGACAGATTTATTACCAGGAGCCTCAAAGGGGAAAATGCACCACAGGAGCATGGGCATGCATGCTCTCACTAGACCACAAGCTGCACACGGTGGAGGCTTATCAAACCCTGGTGCTAACCTTTGACTTAGCAAACAAAGAGAGCTGAGGTTCATGCCAAAATTTGGATATTTCTTAACCAATATTGAACGTTTATGAAAAATATACCTTTCTTCACATCACAAAATATGAGTGACATTACATTTGAAAAGTGTTAATAGTCTATCTGCTACAGGAAACTTTGGTCACCTATGTATCTCCCTTAGGTTGCTTGAGTCCCAGATTCTCACTCCCTCTCTTCTATACTATGGAGAAGCAGTTATCTTTGAAATGGGAGGAACTTCCAACCATATACAATGTTAGATGTGATGTGATATAACTTGGCAATATACTTTGATTAGTCTTAATGGAGAGGGGAACTGAGAAGCCAGGCATAGTGGTGTGTACCTGTAATCCCTAGTGCTGAAGAGAGAGATGCAGGGGATTGCAAGCTTGGGGTGAGCCTGGCATGACAGTGAGTTTCAGGCCAGCAAGGAAGGTACATTAGCATCTTCATACACAGTTGGTTCTTAACAATCTTGAAATGGTTTTACTTGGGTGTAACTTTACCCAATCTGAACCAAGCAACCAGTAAAGTCTCTGGCCCTTTCCCATGAGTACATGGGGAAACCCACTCTTAGTTTAAGTCATTAGTAACCTTAAAAAATACAAATCGCTATAGATGATGAATGGCCTTACTTATCATGGTCTACTGAAAAGACTGAACTTTCCATAGTTTGGAGTCCTGATGTGTGGCCTTATTCCTGAGCACAGCATATTGCTGTGCTCTGAGATTATAACACCTTGAAATGTATCAGAAAGTAAGGATCTGGTATAGATAAGTAAAATTCATTTCTCCAGACTGAGACCTCTGCTAACAGCCTCTATTTTCCCTCTTTCCTTCTTTCTTTCTTTCTTTCCTTCTTTCCTTTCTTCTCTTCCCCACACAGCCCCCCACAAACTTCATAACAGCCTTTCTGCTTCTTTTAGCTTCTGTAAGGCCATGCAGCATTGTCTTCCAGGGCTGGCTTGTTCTTTTAGAACAGTGACTTACAGTTCCAACTACACAGTCACCAGTGACAGGGGGTTCCCTTCTTAAAGGCTGTGTGGCATTCCCTGATCTCTACACACTACATTCTCTTTATCTGTCTGTCTACACACACACTTAGGTGTATGAATTAATGTCAACATTGCTGACAGGAATTAGACCTGTCTACTATAGAATCTGATTCCTTTTGATATACACCCAGTATTTGGCTCCTGGGTCCACATGACAGACCCATTTTTAGTTTTTGAGGAACTCCCATATTCCAATCCAAAGCAGTTGTGCTACTGTTCATTTTTTACCAACAGTGTGCCTTGGGTCTCTGTATCCTCTACAATGCTCATCGCAGGGCACAATCAGCTTGGTCTATTATAGTGTCACACATTGCAAAGTTGTTGACAGATTTTCTACATTTCCACTACAAAGAAGTGCGATGAATTGCTTGGGTTAAAACTGTGCTCATTTGCTTGATTGATTCTTTCTACAATGCATAAAGTGGATGATGACTTCACATTGTCTTCCTTCTGTGTGTGTGTGTGTGTGTGTGTGTGTGTGTGTGTGTGTGTGTGTGTGTGTGTAGTGAGCATTCACTAGTAAGAAGACAAAAAGAAAATCTGCCTTAAGGTGTCTGGTGCTCATTTCTCATTTCCACTCAATAGTTTTAGAAATTTGAACTCATGTCAAGTGAAAATATTAAGGAGAGTTTAAGTGATCAAGTGGCTTGTCCAAGGCCACACTTAGGTAGTGCTTAGTAGAGATTGAGAAGAAATGAAATATTCCATACCCAATCTCACTTCTCTTTCTGTTCTACCATCCTGAATATCCCAGTGTATGAAGGCTGACTTTGATCTTCTCAGGGAATCTCAGGTCCTACTGTACCATATTAAAAGTGAGTCTTGGTGACAGAAATCCTTTTGGATGATCAAGGACATTGTTGGGAGTCATTTGCCGCATGGTCATTGAGGATTTGGAGCCTAGCCAGAAGAATACACTGCGGTTTTCAGCCACACCTCCGGCTGATTGGTTTTTAGAGCTGAGATGTGAACTCACCGTGGCCATGTCGATGGAGGCCGTGGCCTCATCCATAATGAGTATGCTGCTCTTTCGAACAAAGGCCCTGGCCAGGCAGAACAGCTGTCTCTGTCCAACGCTGAAGTTCTCACCACCTTCGGTGACAGTGGCGTCTGAGGGAAGATAGCAAGAGACTCATTGACAATAGAAAGTAGCATTTAGCAGTAGAACAAAGTTGGAGAAAAGAACATGAGATGTGCGTGGCTAGCACGGCTCCTCAGAGAGTACGGATGATGCTGACTCGTCTTGTTTTTGACAACATGTGGGAAAGTGTGCCCTAACAGCAAGCCAAGAAATACTGCTAACCATTAGCAAGACCAGAAGACCTTTGGAATTGTTGAATTATTTAATCCAGTTCTTCCACAAAGTTGTGTAATATCTACCTACGGCCTACGAAGATCAAATGGCTTGTTCAAGATCAAATCAGGGTTAGAATGTCCCAACCACAATACTACTTCTCTTTCTGTTACATCACCTTGTAATATATCAGCCAGGCTAATCTGTACTTCCCAGCGGATGAGGGCTTGGTCTGTTTTTATCTATGTATTTTTATTACTACTGTAGCTTTATTAAAACAAACAAACAAACAAATGAACAGAGATGAGGGCTTAGAGATAGCCAAGCAGTTAAGAGCATTGGCTGCCTTTGCAGAAGACCTGTGTTTTGTTCCCAGAACACATGGTGGCTTACAACTCCAATCTGATGCCTGGTTCCTGGCCTCTGTGGGCAGTGCACGCATGCATTACATGTACCACGCATGCATTACATGTACAGATGAATAGTTATGCATACACATGAAGAAAAATAAATTTTAAAATAAGGAAACTGGCACTAGAATCATGCAATTCTAGCAGAGCATGGAGCTAGAGGCCCGTGGAGCGTGTGGTGCTACGGAACCAATAACCTGAGCTGTACCTAGGCCTCCTGGCAGAGATTTGACCATATTCTTCAACTGAGCAATTTCCAGAGCCTCCCAGAGCCTGTCGTCTGTGCACTTGCATTCAGGATCCAAGTTAAATCTGTAAGGGAACACCTCTGTTTATCAGTCGATAGTGAACATAGGACAATATAATCCATACCCAGAACAGGGCTCAGTTCATAGCAAGCACAGAACCTGGATGCAGTCTTGTAGATATCCCCAGAGAATGGATGCTAAACACACAGATCTATATGGGACTGTATAACACACAACACAAGTATTCGGAGTGTATCAGAGATACAAGTGGAAAGAGTACAGCCAAATAACTTGATGCATCTAGAACTTTTTAAAAATGTTTTTATTTTAAAGTAAAATATAATGACATAATGTCTCCCCTTCCTTTTCCTCCCTCAAACCTTCCTAAGTACCCCTTCTGACTCTCAAATTCATGACGTATATTTTTTTATTGTACGCGTGTGAGTGTGTATGTGTGTATGTGTATATGCATATATAGGTATGAATACCATTATATGAATCCAACCTGCTCAGTCCCCATAATGTTACTTGCGTGTGTATGTCTTCAGAGATAGCCACTTCATATTGGATTAAGCAATTGATGTGTTCGTCCCTGGGGAAGACATTTTTCTCACTCTCCCCATTCCTTAGTCACCTATAGTTCTGTGTCTAACGTTGGACCACTAGAACTTTTAATTAAAGAACTCTAACAGATGACCACAGGGGAGGGAAGAGAGAGAGGGGGGGGGGAAGAGGGAGAGAGGGGGTAGGAGGGAAGAAAGGAGGAAGGGAGGGAGGGAGGGAGGGAGGGAGGGAGGGAGGGAGGGAGAAGCAAAAATCAAAACAAACAAAAAAGCCATGCACAGGCATGCACATACACACACAAGCGTACACACACACACACACACACACACACACACACACACTCCCTTCCCCAATGTTCTCGTAGAAAAAAATCTGTGCAGCCTTTGGACTCAAACAATCTATTTCTCAAACAGCAATTCCACCACTTGGAATAAGAACTTGGGAAAGCCACAACAGCTTTGAGTTCCAAAACTATCATTTGTAACATGGGGATAACAATATTCCTGCAAAGCCTTTTCTGAGAATTTAATGAGACAAAGTATTGAAGGAAACTACTGAGACAATAAATATCTCCAGATATTTGTAGTTTTTACTGATTTATGGGAAACCACGAAGCAGGAACAGAGAGCACTTTGTCCGAGTGATTTGACAGGAGAATAAAAGGCAGGGAGGCGGACAGAGAGGGTCCTCGGTGTCTGCTGAGCTCAGGACTGATATAGCAGGGTCTGTGGCGCAGGATACCTCAAAATGTGGCCGCTCACTGTGAGCTTTATAGAACCAAACAGAGAGCTCAGCGCTCATGTCTAGGCTGGCACACCAACGCCAGGGGCTCCCACTCTAGTTGTGGGGCAGCACGCCATATTTGATCCTCTCTAGGAAGTTGCCACACGAATCCACTCACCTGATAGAGCCGCTGAACAGGATTGGGTCCTGGAGAATGATGGACAGTCTAGAGCGGAGCGTGTGCAAGGGCAGCTTGGAAATGTCTATTCCATCAATGACTATCTTTCCTGTTATAGAGAACAGACACCACAGACAGGCAGCAAACTCGTGAGAGACCTTTTCATTCATCAAAGAATTAAAATTGTATCCCTCTCCCACCTTCACCTGGCCATGAGGTCCTGGCCTCTATCCCCAGTCCCACCAACGAATGAATTAATAAAAGATTTGTTTTCCAAGTTCTGGATTGAAATAGAGAATGCAGAGCTTCCCATTTAACATCAGAAACATCTGTTTCTAACAAAACGTACATTTCTGGTGAGATGTTGCTTCCCGATATATTTTATTTCCAGAAGGAATGTTCTGTTATTATTCAGTATTTGGCCATGAAAGCCAAGATCACTGTTCTCCTTTGGGTCCTCTGTCTTCTAGAATGCCTTTACCCTTCTTTCCTGTTTTAATTTGCTTTGTGGGTTTTGTTGGAGTTAGACATTCTGTATGTGTGTGTGTATGTATGTATGTATGTATGTATGTATATATATATATGTATATATGTATATGCTGTTGTTGTTGTTGTTTTTGCTGTCTAGCCCTACCACACACACGAGTTTCCTGAAGACAAACCCTTTGGCCCGTCACCCACAGCTCTAATGAATAGCACAAAGCACCACAAACAGGAAAGCAAATTCTGACACGAGATCTTATCAAGGGTGCCATACCATTGGCCGACTTACAGGACTATGCATCCTTTTTTTTCTTTTAAAGATGTGTCTATTTATTTTATGTATGTGAGTATGCTGTCACTGTCTTCAGACACACCAGAAGAGGGCATCGGACCCCATCACAGATGGACAGATGGTTGTGAGATACCATGTGTTTGCTGAGAATTGAACTCAGCACCTCTGGGAGAACAGCCAGTGCTCTTAACCCCTGAGCCACCTCTCCAGCCTCAGGGACAATGCGTTCTTCATGGCCCCTTTACTTCATGGATTCAGTTCCTCCTCCCTGTTATGCAAAGACAAAGTTCCTTGTGGGCAAGTATGATGATCTCAGAACACTAAAGCCCACTGACTTAGTAAGCAGGGGCTTGTTCAAGAAGAGGCAAGGAAGATGAGCTTAAAGGGTTTCCTTCTGAACAGCCCATCGTCTGTTAGCATGCTAATAGACTCCTGCTACTTAAAAGGCATCAAGATAGTTATGGTTCTCAGGGCTTGTGATCCCCTCTGTAGATGCCTGAGGATCAAGATAATAAAAAAAAAAAAATCAAATTCTGTAGTAACCTCAATTTTGTTAAATGTCAGTTGTCTTTGGAGTATGTAACTGCTCAGAGACACAAAGTCTGCTGAAGACATGCATAGAATGAGTGAACCACTAACAAATCTAGAGGTTGATGTTTTACTATGCTACTGAATTTACTACCCCCATTCTGATTGCTATAGTTCAAATATGTGTATATATACATACATATGTGTGTGTGTGTGTGTGTGTGTGTGTGTGTGTGTGTGTGTGTGTGTGCATATAAGCTCAGACTCACACACCAGGGTGCATACGGAAGCTGGAGGACAACCTGTACGAGTCAGTCTGTCCTTCCAGTCTGTAGGTCTGGAGACTGAGTCCAGGTTGCCGGTGTTGATGACAAGGACCTTTACATGCTCAGCCATGAGAGGCCACCTGGGTGGCGAAATTTCAGTTAGTCACTCACCATCAAATATGTCGACCATTCTGAAGAAAGCCAGAGATAGAGAGGACTTCCCACTACCGGTGCGACCACAGATGCCCACCTGAGAAGAACAGCAGAGATGGAGACTCAGGCGAAGGCACGGAAGGGACGGAGGCATGTTTAGCTTTATCGAGGTGTCATGGGAAAAGTTTAGGCCTGCTCAAACGATCGCACTACAAAGCTCTTCTTAGATCTCAAGAATATGACAAAGCAATGTCCCGCTCAACCCCTGACGATTGCATTCTGATTTTTATTTCTGTGTGGCCGTGCTGTTCTCCATCTTCACTTCAGCACCAAGTTATAGCTGGACCTCCATACAATCAGTGATAAGAATGAGCCCATGTTTCCTCACTTAATCCTTCCTTTTAAATATGAATAAAAAAGTCATTTTCAGAGTAGATCTAGAATGAAGGCAAAAGTCACCAAGGAGATGTCTCTCTGCCAGAAATCAGAAATGTTAAACAGTATGCCTGTTTACTTTTGACCTTTGTGATTTTTGACGTGAGGCTAATGAAGGGCAGAATAACTTGGAGGCATGCAGCATCCTGTTGGGATCCTCCCTCTCCCCTTCTCTTTCTTCAGATAATTTTGCCCACAGCCAGTGTGGACTGTAAGCCTGAACACCCTGGACGGGCTCTGACATGGTGATGTCCCATTCATGTGGTGATGGGGGCTCCATCAAAGATCTGTGCAGACAATCAGTCGGATGGTGTGAACCCCGTACCTTCTGCCCAGGCTTGATGTAAGCCTTGACATGTTTCAGAACGGGCTTCAGGTTATTTTCATATCTGACGCATAGATCGTGAATCTTGATCTCACCTTCCTGTGGCCAATGCTCTGGGACTTGAGAAGGATCTTGGAGAAGCAGAAGAGACAAACGGTAGTTCAAAGGGAAATGAAGAAAGGAACACACACACACACTTAAATGCACAAACAATTTCCAGGAGTAATTTTAACTATATATATATATGTATATGTATATATATATGTATATGTATATATATAGTATGTGTGTATGTTTGTATATACATATTTGTATGTATATATATGTGTATATATATATGTATATATATATATGTGTGTGTGTGTGTGTGTGTATATATATAAAATTTTCCATAAACTCATTGTGGTTCTGAATCAAACTATGGTAGTTTTTTTTTCAAACTAAATAACATTCAGGGTAAACAATGTTGATTGAGAATTTTAAAATTTTATGAGTTATTTTCTTTCCTTCAAGGTTGCCTCTGGAAAATTCCATGCAGATATACAATGCACTGTGACCATTCTTCACCCTGACCCACCCTGCCTTAGCTTCCTTCTGCTATTCTTGTGTGCTACAAGTTGAACCTGGGGCTGGGGGATGGGCACTACCGTCATCCCACCTCTTCAGCATCCCAGCATTCAATGCTATTTCACTTCTGAACGGTTTCTATGTAAGCGGATCCTCGAGCAACCGGAGCTTATAAGGTGAACATTTCGGTTATTTGAGGACAGAAGATAGAACTTGGGAGGCAGGCAAGAAGCCTGCACCTGCGGTTCTAAGTGGACAACTGCATGGGGACATAAACGCAAAGCACTCTGGGAACACAGAGGTTGGAGAGCTGGGTCATCCAAAGAGACTTAAAGCAAAAGCAGTTGTTGAGATGAAGCTCAGGAAGTTGATCTCAAATATGTATAGGAGAAGAATAAAGATGAGAGGAAAATGGACCACACTATCCTGTTTAGGGAAGAAGTGTGTGGGTGAGTGAGAAACAGGCCTGGGCAAGTAGTCAAAGCCTCATCTATAACCAGGACCATGTGCTTTTCTATCTAAAGAGCCACTGAACGGCTTAGGCAAAGAAATGAAATTTGATTGAAGTTTCCATCTAATGAAGACCCCACTGTGCCTCCCACCAACTTTCCTGGCAGTTTTACTCTAATAGAATTGAGAATCTTGGTTGCTGCTTTCACGGTTCTTGGCATTTAAATCAGTAAAGCCAGAAGAAAGGGAAGATAATGTAATAAGTACATTTACAATTCTCTCTAAATGGCTTCTAGTAGAGTCTACTTGCGTCCAAGACTAAAATTTTGCTTATCCTCAGCTGCTGACACCACTCAATGTTAATATGAGAGTGGGTGTGGTGTGTGCACCCATACTCCCAGCACTCAGGGGGCCGAGGCAGTTGAATCTGAGTTTAAGGCCAGCCTGGGCTACATAGACAGAACCCCAAACTCAAAAAATATGTAAATAAATGAGAAGGAAGGAAGGAAGGAAGGAAGGAAGGAAGGGGGAGTCAATCAAGAAGAGATGGGTTCACGTGGTATTATAGTAACTAAGCAAAGCAGATGCCAGTGTCAGGAGCAGGCTTGTTCACGGTACCCATGGTGCCTTCATAGTTCTCAGACTCCATAGTTAAGAAACTGTTCACTTTCTTCACTGCGCCCATCTGGACTTCGAGGTCGGCCAAGTTCCTTACAACCCAATTCAGGTAATTGGTTATCTGTATCAGGTGACAAAACGGTCACAGTTAAAGTAAGCAGGCAATTCTCACCACCACTGCATGATTGGAGACAGAAGGACCAGGACAGTGTCTGTCACATGGTCCATAAGTACTGCTGGCTAGCAGTCCCCTGGCAGAGAGAGACAACTGTAGAGAAGGTGTGTGTTCTTCAAAGTCCTCCCGTGTCTCTCCATGAACTGTTCTCCTATTCCCCCACACAGTGGAGAACTCAAATATTCACATGTATGCTAATCTCGTGTCTTTCCATGCTCCTTAGTGCCTCAGTTGGGACATAAACAACACAAGGCAGGGACCCCAAACTACCTCAGGAACAGGATGCCTGTGGGACCTGGGAAGATTTAGAAACTAGCTACACACTCCCAAAGAGAAAAGACACGGATGGAGAGCTCGTTCATCTGCTAAGAGTATATGACACCGAGGACTGGGGTTAGAGCCACTGCACCCGTGTTGCGTGGTTCTCCACTGCCTACTTCCCGAGCTTTAGGGGATCTGACATTCTTTTCTGACCTCTGTGAGCACTGCATCCATGTGTGTACCCATGCACAGGCACACATGGACACACACAAATACACGTAATTACTCCAAGCTGTCCTAAAACATTAGCTTTAGGCTCAAATCTACTACCATGTGCAAAGGCCATCCTGTTATAAATGTCAGATTTCGCTAGTGTCCATGAAAGAGGTTTGATCACTTCTATGGAAAGCCCTCCTGGCATTGCATGGAGTGGGAAGAAAGGTATTTTCATCCATCGATACCCACCGTGAGGGCATACAGAAGGCCCAAGCCCACTAGTCCAGAGTTGGAAGAGCCACTGATGGATGCAATGGAGGCCGTCAGAACAATGCAAGCTCCCAGGTAGTCCTGTAAAGGGGAGGAGCAAGTTAAAAGACCTGAAGAAGATTCCCAAGTCATTAAAACCAAAGATGCCAATCAACGCAGAGGGAGCGAGCGGTCAGTGGGAAGCAAACCATCGCATGAGTTTCTGGTTAGGCTTCACGCAAGTGACTCGTCAGAGGCAGAGGAAGGAAGGCCAGTCACGAGGCTGGAATCAGGAATGGCAGTGTGCTCTCCCAGGGAAGATATGGCTTACCTGAAGAGAAGTTGTGGTGGCTGTCACAACTAAGCTCAGATTTAGAGCCCCCTTCTACATACATGTTTTTTTTTTTTTTAGGCAGATAAGCAACTATTTTATAGCTTAGACTTCACCTATGCCCACGTCAATGTGACTATGGCCCCCCTCCAAAGCCGTGCAGAGATGAGCCTCTGGTGCTTGCTGAAATCTGGAGCTGAGCATTTTGTCACCAGTGTTCATGTCTGGGACACGAGATTCGCAGATCACATAGATGAAGAAATGGGCTACATTTGCTTGTAAGTTACAAATATTAGAGACATGCCTCAGAGCACCAGACTTTTCCCTGACTCAACAATAAACTTGTACAAAACTTAAAAAAAAATTCACGGAGGCCAGCCTTGAAGTCCACTAAAAGACATCTGCTCATCTTCTTCTAATCCCATCCCTCAACTGTGTGATCATGGTTTCTGCTTTGCTGTGACCGCGTTTCACCGACCCTAGAAACAGAGAGACTTCCAGACATGATTATCTCCAGACACAGACAGTTGGTGAACTCTTTCTGCAGCTAGAGAGACGTCCAATCCCTCTAGAAGATTGTCCAAACCCTGGCTTTGCCAGTTAGTAGCGAGCGAGCTCAGATAACTAATTTAGATGCCTTTGGATCTACATTTCTTTGTGAAAAGTAGAAATTATGCCTAAGTCACAGAAACTTTAAAAGGGACGAAGTCATAGCTATGCTTCCCCGTCCTGGGAACTGAGGTTGCTTCTACTTACAGGTAACTTTTCAAATGCTGGAAGCAGCCTTTAAAAACCAGCGTGCATCATAAAGTACTAGAGGTCAGAACAGGCGCCAAGACAAAATTCCACCTCAAATCCCCTAACCGTTAAAAAGGGGTTTTTAAAAAGGAATGATGTAGACTTAACCTATTAAAGCAGTAAACATCATTGAGTAGCAAATTCTTCTGTGGTCTCTGCTTCTGATAGAGTCATTGCTAACAGCACATACCAGCCGGTGAGTGCTTTCTTTTCTCTCCTCTGCTTGAAGTTATGACTGCACAGGTGCAGGGCTCATCTAGTGTACACTCTTCTTCTATTGCTTGTAAGTGCCCAAAAGTCCCCAAGTACTTTGAAACATTTATGGTTACAGATCCCCCTCCCCCAAGCCCTCTATGTTCAGCTCCATAGTTTCACCGTGCTGTGCTATGTTCACAAGTTATGTAAGGGGCTGAGCTGAGAGCACTCACTACTCTTGGAGAGGACCCAAGTTCAATTCCCAGCACCCACATGGTGGCTCCAGGGATCACAGGCCCTCTTCTTGTCTCTATAGGCACCTTCATTCACATGTACATGTATGCACACACACATACATATAATTTTTTTAAGCTTTAAAAATAAAACAGAAGGATTCACAAAGAGTTACAATAAAGTAAGGTGACCTTAAGGTAAAGTTCCAGCAAGATGTACCTGGTGGAATTTAAAGACACCGGGACTCAGTTCCCAGGAAAATTCTGTCGGTCATGCACACTAAGGGCTTGACTTGGGTGATTTAATTTCTAGTCTCTGCCTCCTGACAGCTGGTTCCTTTAAAAAGAAAAGCCTCAGTCAAATGTGTTCAACACTCTTTTGAAAATATATATCAGCCCATAGCTTTCCTTCTATACTAATCAATCCCACTTATATGAATAACAATTACAAGGCCCGGTGGTTTATTGTTTTCTATCACTGTCCTCCGGCTTCTGGCTATTGGCTGCTGATAGCACCCGAGACTCTGTCCCTGCTCTGCCTCTCCTCAGCACCCCTGGCTCCTTCTCGTCAGATGCCACCTTCTGAGAGGGGCCTTCTCTCTTGGGTGCTGACCCCGGCCCCAGGGTTTCTCTCTGTCATAATGTCCTCCTTGGCTTTCTCAAAGATATTTGTTTCCTCAATGCTCATGGCGCCTCTACTCTCAGGGGAAGCTGAGTTCTGGAAGTTGGGGTCTCTGTGACTTCCTGACCCACCACAGGCCAGGAGAATGGTGTCCAATGCATCCAGAAGGTCAGTTGCTCTTTATGGAATAAGGCACAAGGCGAACTCACCCTTCATTTAAAAAAATGCATCCTCTCAATGAAATTATTTTCATCCATAAAGGAGAGATCTGTGACGTCATTTTCTCAGGTAGATGCAAATGTAAAAGTACCCAAGACAGCCTTGGAAAGGCAAACACGTTTTCTCTCATTCGCAGTTCTTAAACTTTATATAGTCACAGAAAATCATGCATATATATATATATATATATATACATATACATGTCTGTATTTTATAGTCAAAGAAAGAAAGTGAGCATACATACACATGCACATGCACATATACACACACACACATATATATATATATACACAGGAATGTACACATGCACATACACATACACATACACAGGCACATACACATACATATACAAGAAAACTTAGAAGATAAATAAAGCAGCATATTTGCTAAAGAATTAGAAACATTCTGGAGCATGTAACTAGAATTTTACTGATCTCCGCAAGAGATGCCTTTTTTTTGTACAGAGTATCTATCAAGATGTCTCTCATGGACTTGCTAAGCTTCTTATACTTCCTTTTGAACACACAAGTGAATTAGAAAGGTGAGAATTAGCAAGTATACAGATGTTCACATCAGCAACCTGCCTTCCATATCCTGTGCTATTAGCATGAACACACGTGAAGGATTCGGGTTTTGTCTTCCTTCCACTTCTTCAAGATATTTGTGAATAGGAAAATAGCTTAAAGGTAATAAATTAAGAAAACAGAAGCAAATGGTTTGAAAATCTACACAGAAGAGCGAAGACACTTAGGGATCGGGAGTAGCACGCCTTCGGCTAAAGTCCAACACATCCTAACAAACCTATTTGGTGACTGACGCCTCTCACAGTGAGACTCTGTTTAGGAAATAAACCTAAGTTCCTGATTACTCATACTCATACTCAAGGGAGAGCTCAACCACACCAAATCATTTGTGCAGCACCAAACTATAATTTGTGTGTGTGTGTGTGTGTGTGTGTGTGTGTGTGATGTTTGGTGTGTATGTGCACATGTTCATGCAGATGTGTGTTGGTGCATGTGCGTATGTGTGTGTCCTTGTGGAAGCCTGAGGCTAACCTCAGGCACTCTTCCTCAGGTTCTGTCCACTTTATGTTTTAAGGCAGTGTATAGAACTCACTGAGTTGGCTAGCCCACCAGCGAGCCCCAGGGGTCTGCCTGTCTCCAGTTCCTCAGCCCTGGGATAGCATGCCTCCCTGCCTGGCTTCTTGTGTTCTGGGGTAGGGGTGGAGGGAGGGACTGAACTAAGCCGTTGTGTTTCTGAGGAAAGCTTCTCAGCTACCCCTGAACTGTGATCTCTACTCCTCATGTAAACCCAATGTTCCTGGAAGGGAAGCCTTGGATTCCTATTGGCCATAGAGAAACCTCTGGTCCAAGTTCAGTGAGCCCAGGATATCTATCCGTACTTGGGGTTATAATGAAAACTAATTCTCTGCAATCAGCAGCAGCCGAAAACTATGGGCTCTGCTTTTCTCCAAGTAGTCCATAGAAATGAGTCTCGTCTCTAGCACTTGGGAACAGGAAAATTATATTAGGGACTCAGGTTACCGTGTGATTGCAGCCCCGTCTACTGCAGAGCTGGGGAGCTCTTGGCCGTCTCACCAAACAGACTGAAGACAGACAAAGCAACTAGTTCCACTTCCGTATGGCGTGCCTACTGACTTTCTGGGTTGTTTGTTTGTGTTGGCTTCTTGGTGTGGGTTTTCTTTTAGCCTTCTACCACACAGCACGGCAAAGCCTTGGAGCCACAGTCTGCATGTAGACAGACTTACACAATGTTTTGAAAATGGATACACCGATGCCAGAGAACTGGAATTGTTTAATACGGAGGGATGAAGAGAGGACGTTAAGTAAGCTGTGTTCAAAGGCCAGGCCCTGGGGACATACACAGAACCCTGGCCACTTTGCTCGGCACCGATAGGAAAACAGTTCTTTCTGCTGCCAAGGCATGCAGGGTGGCCCCAGTCTTGCTGTTAGTCTGCCAGTCAAGTCCCCTCTATCCCTCTGTACACCCCTCGGATGTGTTAAAGCCTTCATTATGTTTTCTCAATCCTAAACGGGTGGGAAATGAATGTGGTAGGCAAGATGAAATTTTCCACACAGAAACCAAGGAAAGACAATAACTTGGATGGTCTTAACTCTTTCTACTTCTTCTCTTTTCATGTGTAGATGTGTCCTGCATGGGGTATGCTCATATTTGCATTTGCGTATATGTGCTTATGTGTGTGGGGGGGGAATGGGCATTTAATGTGGCAGAGTCCCGCTAGCTAACTCATCTAGTCTAATTAGCTTGCCTGGGGGTGCCTTCCCCCTGTGCTGGGATGATAGGTGGCCCCCACTCCTGGGGTTCTAGGATCCAAACTATTCTTCTTAGGCCTGCAGGATGGCACTTCATCTCCTCAGCCTTGGAATTTTCTGAACCCTTATTCAAAATGATTGGGGAAAGAAGCAAGTATCAGGAGTTTACTAGACAAAATTTTAAAGCTGGATGGAGCCCAAGGGATCTTTCTCCCAATTCAACACCCTCCATCCTCTCTGATTTCTCTTCCTTCCTTCTCATGGGGATTTTCTGCCAGCAGCAAGGGGATGGAGTGAGGAGACTCTGAAATCAAGAAGTGTTTAAGAAATGGAGGACACTTGGCCACAGGAAGCTCTGAAGTCAAGCTTTCTTCTTTCTATACTAAGGCTTCCAGCCCTCTTAGAAGTTTCCGGAAAAGCTGCCTGACTAGTTCATGCCCAATGCTCCAGCCCTCCTTCTGCCCTGCTAGTTGTCTGTCTGTCCTGATAACGTGATGAATATTCACTCAGAACAGATTTTCCTGTTAATTTCCTGGATGCTGTGGTTAATTCTAGGGGCACGAAGGGCTGTGTGAACAGTGCAGATAAGATCAATGTAGTTTTATATTTTTTTTTGAGCCAAATAAAGCCTTTCCTTACTTTTTTTTCCACCCTCAGAGGACTTACAAAACAGAGCGCATGTAGTTGTGGGGCTGAGAACAACTTACACTCTCATCTCCATGTCCCTGACTTCAGCATCCATTTCTCTGACAAAACCTACTCGTGCGAGGTGGTGGTTGTGGACACAGTGAGGGCCCATCCATGCGCCCACAGTAATGAAGCCATGTGGGCACAAAAGCTTTTCCCCGCTAGAACTCATTCACTTGATTTACACAGCAACCCACCTGTGACATACGTTCCCGAACTACAGCATTTAGTGTTAAACAGACTCATTTTATTTCAAGTGTGAAGGTGTTTTATCTGCATGTGTGTCTGTGTACCACATCCATGCCTGGTATCTGAGGAGGCCAGGAGAGAGCATCGGACTCCCTAGAACCGGAGTTGCAGGTACTTGTGAGCAGATATGTAAGTGCTGGGAATTGAACCCATGTCTACTAGAAAAGCAGCCAGTGATCTCAACTGGCCTCTGCATTAGATTTTGAGGAATAAGTCTACTCGTGACAGTGGTTTGGTGAATCCCTGAAGCCTTGCGATAGATATACGGAATGCAAAGAGAAGGTGAAATAACACATGATTCATGCAATGTCTTCCAACATGTCAGGACGTTGAGGAATGAAGGACAGAGTCTGTCCTTCCCGTTCAAAATGCAATCTCTTCTTTAGTCTACAAGTAAACTGAATTCTTTTATATTCAGGTAGATTTGATTGCATTTTCTTGTGGGGGTTAAAATACTGGGTCGGACGCAGTCACTTTGAACTTGGCTGCTGCTTCTCTCTAGTTCTCCCTGCCCTTCCCTTTCCTGGCAGTCTCAGGCGCTAATATCTTGGTTTGGCTCTATGAACTGGACATGTGGTTTGCATGAAGATTCTTGTCCTACACTTGTCTGTGAACCTGTCATTGGGAAGTGCTAAGGGCTGCAGCCATAGACATCTCAAATCCAAGGCGAACGGACTTACCCCTAAATGTCACGCCTGATCTCCATGCTGAGAAAGACCAGACTCAAGGGCAACTACTGTCATTGTCACATTACAATTCTGAAAATCCACCCACAGCAATATCCTGTCAGTTCTAGTATTCCTATATAATATCTTTAAAAGAAGAAAGGAAACAGAAGCTTAAAAAACAATAGTGGTCTAGATGGAGTCAGGTAACAATGTTTGGGTTTTGCTTATAGATTTTATACAATAATTCACCTTACTTTCAGAAATCTGTAATTCCTAAGGAACTCTGTCTTGGTTTTTCCAACCTTCACATCTCCCTGAAAGATGGTTTATTTGTTGTTTTTAACATCTAATGCTTCTTTGAAAATTTTGTGTGACATATTTGTGTTCTATTGGTCAATGAGCTCCTATAATCACTAATGCAGTGGTAAAGGATTACCACTGGTGCTGGAAAGTCTTCTCCACTCTTGTCAGCCAGTGAGAAATCACAGTAGCTAAGACATAGGTGGTCTGAGACTGTCCATCTGTATCCATCCATTAAGGCCACTCCTGAACTTGGGAGCCTTCATCCTGACTCCATTAGACTTCCTTTATCCTCTACCTTCTCTGGTTGTTGGGTGTTAAAGGGAAAACTGCATCTGGTTGGGGATTCAAATAATCTACAGCAGGGACTTAGCTTAATTTTTCAACTTGGCAAAACCTTGAGTCACCTGGGAAGAGAGTTCCAGTGAGGGGTTGCCTATCCTGGGTAGTCCTTGGGCATGTCTGTGGCAAAACTGTCTCCATTGAGTTAATTAATGTGGAAAGCCCTATGCCACTGTGGACAGCGCCAACCCCTAGGCAGGTGTCCTGAGTAGAGTAGAGGAAGTAAGCTGCTCACAAGCAAGTGCATGAGCTTATATTGTGTATGTGTCTCTCTGCTCTTGACAGGGGATATGATGTGACTAGCTCTTTAAAGTTCCTGCCTCGACTTCTCACAACGAGGGAGGGTAAGCTGGAATTGTAAGCTGAGATAAGCCCCTTTCTTCCCTCACTTGTGTTTTGACAGGATATCTTATCACAGCAACAAATCAAGCTAGACTAGGATACTAGGGCAATTATGTTGTTTTCATTGTTCTTTTTAGGGACCTGTCCATGTGGTGCATGTTTTTATTCTTATTTTATAAATGAAGAGGAATCTGGCACAGCAAGAAATTAATCTGTACATGAAGTCTATACCATGCCAAAGTCTGTGCGTGTCACACGGGATGGAAGACAGCAATAGACGACTTAGCTGCTGACATTTTATACTAACGTAACCGCCTACTGCCTTAAAACAAAGAAATTCACCATCCCGTACAGGCTTGTCCGGATCAGTGAAGGACATCAGTGTATGTGGTCCCTTTTCAAATTGTCTTTTTAAAAAAAATGGCACTATATAAATATTTGCTATTCCATGAACTTAGGTAATTCAGAGGATATAAGGAACACAGAATTAGTTTTGCCCTGGGTACTATTTTTTCTTGTGATTAGCTACAACATTAAAATAAATTTCATCTGGAGCAAAACCAAACCTGATCTATTTTAAAGTCCAGTCAATGGAGGCCTGGTACTGGCTCTCCGTAGAAGGCTAGTCCCACCAAATGTCTCTACACCAAGCCTCTTGTCTGTTTGGTTTCCATTATGAAATCACACGAGGAACAACATGAACGTACCGTCCTGACCTCCAGCCATCTGTTGGCTGCGGAGAGAAATAAGTAGGCAATGTTGTTTGTGTCTGTCAGCTCCAGCATGCGTTGCTTGAATCTGGTTTCATGCCTGTGCAAAACAAAGACACTGCGATGTTAGTCACCTAGCAGAAGAATCAGTAAAACCAGTCACGGTGAACGACTGAACGGTTTGCAACAGAGAGACACATGGATGGGATGGGTGACAGGTCAGTGGACTCCAGAGTCACTCTGCTGAGTTCTGGATAGAACCAAGAGGGCAAGCGTTTGCTCTGTTTTTACCCTACAACTAGACAAAGAAGCCATGGCTATGACAAATCTTTATTAAAGGTCACTTGGTAGTCCACAGTATTGGAGGATCCATGCAAAGGAGACTTGGCCTATGCCACATGGGCTACGGAAATCACAGTATGTTCTATCTGTGTTTGAGGCATTTATTTAATTTTTCCAAATGACATTGAGCTGGGCTGGATGAGAACCAATGGAGACAGAAAACTATACATTTAAAACAGGTAAATATATCCCTTCAATATTCTTTTTGTTTGGCTTTTTTTTTAAACCAAAAGAAAGAAAATCGGGTGCCAAGGGACAGAAGATTGAGGGATCTCACAGATCTGCTTACAGTGACCCTGTGAACATGAAGGAGATTTACCTTGGGTGATGGGTGAGCTGAATAAAGACAGAGCGTGGGGAGAGGGAAGGGTAAAGTCAGGCTTCTGAGAGCACAGGGAAGATTGTCTGGGAGTAGCATTAGGGGTGAAGCTGGGCTTCTAGGATGAACACTGTGAGCACTGAGAGACCTCAGAAATATCCTCCCTCTTCCAGGGTTGGGCAGGTTTCTCACCCTGATGGTCACAGTGACGGAGTGACTGGTCCGTGGGAAAATCAAGTTCATCCTTGGTGCTCGACATAATCAAATACAATTCTGTGTGGCTTGTTTTAGCGGCAGAACTAGGAGTAGCCTTCATGCAAGCATATATTCTCTATGAGCATGTCCCACCCTATACCTCAAACCCCTTGCCCTACTCACTATCGTGGAAAATAAATGCTGTGCCATACAAAGTTTTTTTTTTTAATTAAGAAGATCCTTAAGTACTTGACCATCGTAGGCGTGATTTCACACATGCACGCTGAAAAGAAATCTCTTCTATGTAACAAAAATATCCCTTATTTTGTAATCGGTTCCCTTAAATAATAGACAAAGACAGAGCTGGAAATGGCTGGTTTGAAAGCTGGCTGCATACCCAGCTGAGTTAACTGCTTCCCTCTCTGTGGCCATGGCCACTCTGACACAGGCCACCAAAAGGTCATTTTTTTTTAAAGGAATTACTGACCTGGTGAGTCCCCCACTCCTTTAAAATCTTCCAGTAAAATTGCAAAACTTCTAAATAACTCATCACTTGTATCAAAGCAGGAAGAAGTCCTGGGTGGGGTGCTTTTGGCCCAGGATCAGAGTCCATACAGGCCAATATAAAGCAGATACTTGGTATCTCTCCAATCAATCTGATCATTGTGGCATGCCGAGCCAGAGAAACAATTTGGTGAGACAGCAGTGTCTGATCTACAGTGATCAGAGAGCTCAGCACTGAGAGCCAAACCATTACTTCGACTTGAGTTATGCAGCCTTGAACTAAATGCCACGTCCAGGGGGACCTGTGTCAAGGAATGGCAGGGGACTGAACAGCCCGAGGGGTGTGTCTGCCTCCACGTGACCTCAGGAGGGGTGACTACAGTGAGGAGCTGGAGGGTAGAATGGCCTCTGAAGTCTTAGGATCCACAGCCATCATGAGGACGAACTGTGATGGCCTTTGAAAGGCTGACATTTCCATGTTTGCGGGATGTGCCAGGTAGACTGGTTTGCAAGAGGAATGTCAGCCATGTTTGCATCTAAGCATCCCTTCTCCACAGCAGGGAAGACATTGTGCTAGACTCTGGAGAAACGCAATGAACAAGATGTGTCTTTCTCGGAGTGGGAGAGACTGTGCTAGCTAGTGAGTCTGAGGTAGCCCAGGACCTTCCTTCCATGAGCCTGAGAGCCTAAACGGGATGTTTATATTGGAGGGCCTGAATAGAGAACCAGGTCAAGAGGGTGGGGAGAGGGGAAGGGCTAGCCCAGGCTTCCTGGAGCACAGGGGAAATGGTCTGGGAATAGGTTTTGTTTTCACTGGAGGAGGGTGCAGGTTCCTGGGCTGAACAGGCATTGTAGGTGCCATGAGAGGAAACAGAAGTGAGAAGACCCAGGGTTTTTCTGGACAGGTTTTTCCTCACCACCCTGGACAAATGCACCCAGTTGGTCAGAACTTGTGGTCCCGACAGTGTGCTGTCTGGGAAGGGCTTTCCGCTGCCGTGGTTGTGGAGGTCCTTTTCTATCACTCCACGTTTGCAGGGAACTGGCAACCGGCTGGAGCAGAGGGAGGAGGGCTGAAGGCGCAGGCAGCATTCCTCTGCTTCTCTTTGGCAAGAGCCCGTCTGTTTTCCTAATGGAAACTTTGACACACTCAGCCTGTATCTTTTCATCCACATCCAGTTCATCCTCTGAACATTCTTAGACCCTTATTCTGTCACACACACACACACACACACACACACACACACACACACACACAAATAAAGCAGCGGCAAAGGTCACTGACAGCGTAGTCTTCTTTAGCTGTGACACTGTCCTTGTAAATGACTGCAGGTTTCCTGCGATGTGTGAGTGTGCCCCGAACATTGGTGCAAAGGGAACATAAGATATGGTCAGTAAAGCAGGGCTTTCTGAAGGAGCTGGCCCAGGGGACACTGGCTGAACACAGGAAAGAACAGATATGGGGAAGAATGTGCGTAATTCTTTTCAAGTATTCTATGATTTATTTTCATTTTAATTCTGTGTATGTGGGTATTTAGGGGTGCATGAGTACAGTTGCCTGTGGATAACAGAAGAAAATTTTGGATAAGCCGCTGTGAGCCATCAGATAGGGGTGCTAGAAATCAAATTCAGATCCTCTGTGCGAGCAGTGATGTATCTTAACCACTGAACATCTCACCAGCCCTAAGAACATGCTTCGTTCTTGATCATGAAGACCAACCCCAACAATCCTAGAAACTTGTCCACAGCAGTTAAGCCATTGCTATCTTTTAAAAAATACTTACTATCACTGGGAAATGCTATTGTTTATAATATTTAATAGGCAAGATCCTTTTAGAGGGAAGTTACAGAATCCTTGTTGTGCACAACTGTTATTCAAGCACAAAAAGGCAAAGGTGTAATATTTTGTTATTTTCACAGCTATCTAAAGTTTTTCTTAATGTACAATTCATTAAATTTTTACTCATGTGTGCAGGAGGAAAATCAAGAATTTGGACCTTCGAAAGAAGCTGGGAAGACCAGCAGCTGCAACTGACCTGGACTCTGAGATCCCTCAGACACTGAACCACCAACTAGGTAGCATATCCAGCTGATATGAGGCCCCTGACACATATACAGCAGAGGACTGCCGGGTCTGGCCTCAGTGAGAGAAGATGCACCTAACTCTTGAGAGACTTGAGTCCCCAGGCAGTGGTGAGACCTGGTGGGGTGGGATAAGAGGGTGGGGACATTCTCTTTGAGAGGGAGGTGGGGAGGGTAGAGGACGGGGAGCGATCACGGGGCAGACCAGGAGGGGGATGAAGTTTGGATGTAAAAAAGGATTAAAGAACAAAAATAAATTAATCTAAAAAAAGAAAGTAACAATTAAAAAGAAGAATCTGGACCTTGCCCTGGTCTATTTCCTCCTTTTTGTTTTTCGAAACCTTTCTCAAATTCTTTAAGATGCTCTCCCTGACTCCTTTCCTTGGCAGTTTTGGATAAACCATGTTGTTCTGCAGGGAGAAAGTGAAGGTTCTGGTGTGTGGAAGTCCTGCTGTCCATCACCAGCATCCTGGCCCTCCCCCAATACCCTCTATGTTTTCTAGAGACACATATTACAAAATCCCCTTCAAGAGAAGCTGCCTCTCCGACCAGCCACATCCCTGTCAACCTGCTACTGAAACCTGTTCCATTAGTGCCCATCCCGCCTGTATCTCACACCTTCCCATCAGCCATTAAACTCCTCTAGCTCATTACTCTCTTTAAAAAAGATGCCCCCCAAACACCCCCGGGACAGAAATCTTTTAATTCTTCCTATGACAGCACTTCTAGTTAGCCCGCCAGCTTCTGACTTCTGATTTCACTACTCCTTAACCATTCTGTGACTGTTAAGGTCATCTCAAAGCATTGTGGTGTCCATACCCAGAGGACATCTTTAACTTCTTTTATTTTTTTCTGTTTTTTTTTTTTTTTTTTGGTTCTTTTTTTCGGAGCTGGGGACCGAACCCAGGGCCTTGCGCTTCCTAGGTAAGCGCTCTACCACTGAGCTAAATCCCCAGCCCCTTTTTTTCTGTTTTTACTGCTGTTGTCCATGCAAAGTTTTTAACATGTCCCTCTGTGTAACTACTGTGACACCTCTATCCTTGTCCAAGTGGTACGATGCCATTCTGATACTTGCCTTGACTCTTATGAAATTCTCAGGAGACTGAACCAAGTCTCCCCACTACCCTAAGCTTTTGCCTCCTGAGGTGGTGTGGTTTCTCAACTGCTATGAATTCCTCTCCACTGGTAGGAAGACAAGGTCTTCCCTGAGAAGTGCGCTGGTCTTTTTTCTTCACTGGAGTCTTGGGAAGAGGAGGACCAGTCTGAATCAAGGTCCTTCATAAGGAGGCTTCCTGTAAGGCTGTGGCTCAAACACAGTCTCCTGGCAACTTTCTACATTTAGCCTCAGTCATCCCGCCTTATCATTGATGAGTCAATTGTTCTAATTAACACAACTGTGATTGTGTAGGTTTCCTGGTGAGAATTCTTCAGTGAAGCCACAACACAGAAAGAACAAAATCCAAGTCCCACACAGAGGCACTCACTCCTTCCCTGTTAGCACCAACCTCCATGTGCTCAAGCTTCACTCTGATGACCTCCATCTTGGGCTCATTTAATCCTGGATTCGATTTATACATAAGATATAAACCTTCATGCTTTTCCCTCTGAACCCGCTGTCCCCTTTACCTCCCAGCCCAACTGGCCTTCATTCAAAGGCCCACCGTCCAACAAGTATCTCCATCTACTTTAGAAACAAGGGCCACCCGACCCTCTGACACAGCTGTCCACGTGGTAGGCCACCATAATTCTCACTCCGCTGTCATCTTTATCCCTTAAATCCTCTCTCCAATGTGGTGACTCCCTCAGGACAGAGTCAACACTTGTTCCCTAAGCAAATATCATAAGCATTTCCCAAGTCAGGGCAAACCAACAGTGAGAACAGAACCCTGCTCTTCCAGAACTTGTATTCTAGTAGGAAAAGATTAAGTAATTAGCATACAAACATCTTAAATAAAACAGATAATGAAAACACACCCACATAAATACTCATAAGGGAAATAAAATAAGATCACGTACTGGCTAAAGTAAAGACTCTGAATTGCAATTGGGATGGAAATAAACGGCCATGTTTATTCAATCTTTATCTACAAGAATAGTACTTAGTTGTGTTATTATGTACTATACTATGATATATAATAAATATAATTATATTTAATAATTATATGATCATGATATGATTATATAATATGTAGTATATAAGTATTTCTTATATAGACTAAGTGGAAAAGACTAACTTGGTTGCAACAGCAATCCATCTTCAATATGCTATAATTACTAGTGGTCCCTGCTGAGTACTATTAGACTATAAATTTATGCCAATAGCTCTATGTTCAATAACAATAATTGATGTTGAAATTCTCAGTAAGAGGCTTTAAACTCCATGTGGAGAAAGCATGCTAGGATGTAAGGTACGAGTTGGGTAAGTGAAACTCATAGATTTAGGTAGAAATCCCACCATACATAAGGTTTTCAAAATTGCTCCTTAATGTTCTACTCTGTGACCCAATCCCATTATTCTTAAGATAAACTCAGGTTGGACAAATCTCAGATTGAAGTCAATACCCATCTCTAATGGAGTGGAAAGAGGATCCAATTGAAGAAAATGGCCGGGATGCCACTTTCATGATGTAATCTGAATAGGAAGTGGAGTTAGCTCTATGGAAGCTTAGCTATGACTGCTCACAAACATAGAGAAACACGGATTGTTTCTTTCTTTCTTTTCCTTTCTTTTGTTGTATTTTTGAGATAGGCTGTCATATACTTCAGGCTGGACTTGAACTTGTTCTGTAGCCCGGGCTGTCCTTGAACTCTTGGTACTCCCGTCAACACCACAAAAACCACAATCACCAAGTGCTAGGACTGAAGATGTGTACCACCATGCCTGGCTGGGTTCTTTTCTAAAATAACTTTACTGTGATGATATTCTTTTGATTAGTATCTTTATTACTACCACTCTCTGTAGATTTGTTTTAAGTATTTTATTGGGAGCTTCCACAAATTCCTTTCCACTGTGTCAATTCATTCTATCCTCTTGCACTTTCAGATGGGTAACTCTAATCAACTATGTTCACGTTTATTCCTGTTCTGTAGGTCACTGTGAGAAACATGGTATTTCCAATAATAGTTAACTATTATTTGTTGATAGACGTTTATGGATGGATTTGCCCCTCGCCAGAAGTCTGAAGATGTGTTACTCACCTGAAGGCCCGGATAGTGGTAAGCCCTTCAGCTGTTTCTGAGAAGTGACAAAGCAGGGGGAGCTGGGTGCTGTCATCGAGTTCCTGGAGATCCCTAGAACAAAGACGATGGTATTTGTCACCTGCTTCCAGGTTCTGAGACCATTGAACTTGCAGGGTTCTCAGACCCCAGTGTTTGCTCTTGCCATCCAGTCATCTGACCTCCACCTCTTACTTATTTCCCATAAGTTCTCATGCTTAAAATCTTGAACCATCCCTGATCTCGGCTGTACTACAGATCAATAGTAATAAAAACCACATGGTATTGGCATAAAGACAGAGAGGTTGACCAATAGCGCCAAACTGAAGACTCAGAAGTAAACCCACACACCTATGGACACTTGATTTTTGGCAAAACTGTACAATGGGGAAAGAAAGCTTCTTCAACACATGGTGTTGGTCTAACTGGATGTTTGCATGTAAGAAGAATTCAAATAGATCCATGTCTATCACCCTGAATGAAACTCAAGTCCAAGTGAATGAAAGACCTGAACCTAAAACCAGGTGCACTGCATCTGATAGAAGAGAAAGTGGGAAATAACCTTGAGTGCATTGGCATGGGAGACAAAACACCAACAGCCCAGGTGCTAAAATCAACAATCAGTAAATGGGACTTCAATGAACTCAACAGCTTTTGTAAATCAGAGGGCTCCATCAATAAGAAAAAAGTGGCAGCTACAGAAAGATCTTCAGTAACCTTACATATGGCAGAGGGCTGATATCCAAAATATGTAAAGAACTCAAGAAATTAGAAAGACATCAGTAAATCAAATTCCAAAATGGAGTACAAAGCCAAATAGAGAATTCTCATTAGAGGACTCTCTAATGGCCAAAAAGCACTTAAAGAAAGGTTCAACATCCTCAGTCATCAGGGGAATGACTCAGATTCCTTCAGAATGGCTAACATCAAAAAACTCAGGGGACAGCACATGCTGGTGAGGATGTGGAGAAGGGGGAACACTGCTTCATTGCTGGTGGGAGTGAAAACGTGTACAACCATTTTGGAAATCAACTTGGCAGTTTTTCACAAAATTCTACCTCAAGTCCCAGCTATACCTCTCCTAGGAATATATCCAAAAGGTTCTCCACAATATCACAAAGAGACTCGCTCAACTATGTTCATAGCAGCTTTGTTGGTAATGGCCAGGAACTGGAAACAACCTAGATGTCCCTCAACTGAAGAATGGGTAAAGAAAATGTGGTTCATTTACACAGTGGAGTATCACTCAGCTATTAAAAACAAGGACATCATGAAATTTGCAGGCAAATGGATGGAATAAGAAAATATCATCCTGAGTGAGGTAACCAGACCCAGAAAGATAAACATGGTATATACTCACTAGTAACTGGGTATTAGCAACAAAGTACAGGATAACCCACAGACCGAAAGAAGTGAAGTAACAAGGAGGGAACCAAGGGAAAATATTTAAATTTCACTAAGAAAGGGAAGTAAAATGGACATCAGTGGTAGAGGGGTGGAGGGAACTGGAGGGTGGGGGTCTGGGGGGGGTAAGAGAGGGATCAAATGTGGGGAGGATTGAGAGAGAGAACCAGGAGAGAGAAATGGAATGGGTGTTGAGGGATCTCTGGGAAGAGCTGAAAACCCAGGGCCATGGAGACTCCCAGGAATCTATGAGGATGACCATAGATAAGACTCCTAGCATCTTCCAATGGAGGGATGGGGTCACCAAGCCAGCCAAAAAATCCTTTGACTCACAATATTTCCTGCCTATAAGATATGCGGGGATAAAGAAGGAACAGAAGTTGAATGAATGGCCAACGAATGGCTGGCCTACCTTGAGACCCATGCCGTGAGAGAGAGAGAGCGAGCCAACCTCTAACACTATTAATGATCCTCTGTTATGCTTGCAGACAGGAGCCTAGCGTAGCTGTCGTTTGAGAGGCTCCACCCAGCAGCTGAGGGAAACTGATGCAGAGACCCACAGCCCAACACTAGGCAGAACTCCAGGAACTTTGGAATAATGGGGGAGGGAAAATTGATGGGGCCAGAGAGGACAAGGACAGCACAGAAAACCTACAGATTGAACTGACCTGGGCCCATAGAGGCTCAGAGAGACTGAGCCACCAACCAGAGAACATGCATGGGGACAGACCTAGTCCCCCTACACCTATGTAACAGAGCGCGAAGGCCCATCTTGATCAGCTGTGCAGTCCCACAAACAAGCATGGAGTCTTTTCGTTCTGAGTTTCTGAGATGGACTTGGCCCACTTCACAAAGGGCAGATGTGGGGAGGAGACCCAGAGGAAGGTGGTGAGCACAGTGAAGGCATTCGAGGAGCTTCCTGGTTTTAACCTTTAAACATAAACAGGTGGCTATTGGCACAGCTGACAGCAACAACAGATGGCCGCTCACTGAGGTCAGGGCTGAAGAAAACGTCACGGAGGAGTCTCTCTGTTTATGGAACTGTCGTGTGTGAGCCCAGAAGATGATGGAACTGTCCGATCTGCATCTTGTAGGAAGGAAGCTAAACACCCATTAGACCTGAGACTTCCACACTCAAAAGGTCACATTGCTGCGTGCCAGGAGCTCCTCCACTTTAATTCTCCTCAAGATATAAAAGAACGTCTGTTCAGCGGCAGGAGTAAAATCCTCGTGCCTGTATGATTTCTCGTCCCTGGGTTGCCCTGCGGACTCTCAGATGAGAATGTGTAGACTGGATGGCTCTTAGGTCTCTTATCAACCCTGACTCCTTTAAAATTAACCATTGTCATGTAACAGTTGGCTCTTGTTTTAAAAATTCTATTTTGTGCCCCTTGCTCTTCTGTAGTATTAAAAATAGAAACTCTTTATATAACATTTTTAAAAGACCATAATCTCTACTGCAGTGACTACTCCGTGTGGACCAATGACTCAGACGGTGTTTCAGGAGCAAAGCTCGAAGTTCACATTTGTGGTGGGTTAGAAATCATTGCCAAACTCTTGCCACCCAGTTTCTCTCAGTAATGGCAAAAAGAGATTCACATGAGCTTGTGGGCACAGTAAGATACAAAAGCTTGGTGTAAGTGTTGAGAGGCAACGATTGGTGACAAGTCAGCCAGAGGTCACCAAGAGAGTCAGAACCTCTTTGCCTTGCCACACAGAATATTGGCACGAACATCAGAGGAAATGAAAGTGTAAATCTGACTGCTGTCCTTCTTCCTAGTCTGGAAGGGAGGAAGGAAGGAAGGAAGGAAGGAAGGAAGGAAGGAAGGAAGGAAGGAAGGAAGTAGGGAGGAAGGAAGGAAGCAGTGAGGAAGGAAGCAGGGAGGAAGGAAGGAAGCACAGGGAAGAAGGAAGGAAGCAGGGAGGAAGGAAGGGAGGAGGGAGGGAGGAGGAAAGGAAGGGAGAGTGGAAGTAGGAAGGAAGGAAGCAGGGAGAAAAGAAGGAAGGAAGGACGAAAGGAAGGAAGGGAGGGAGGAAGGAAGGAAGTAGGGAGGAAGGAAGGGAGGAAGCAGGGAGGAAGGAAAGAAAGGAAGGAGGAAGGGAGGAGGAAAGGAAGGAAGCACAGGGAGGGAGGAAGTAGGAAGGAAGGAAGCAGGGAGGAAGGAAGGAAGCACAGAGAACAAGGAAGGAAGGAAGCAGGGAGGAAGGAAAGAAAGGAAGGAAGAAAGAAAGGAAGGAGAAAGGGAGGAAGGGAAGGAAGATGGCCAGATTCTGAGGAAGAAAAAAAGATCATTCAAATATAACCCACATCTCCAGTGTGGGAAGGACTAACAGCCCTGGGAGGAGATATAATATGAAGTAAGGTGAAGTTCTGTATGTCCCAACGACCTCGCTAGCACCCTTCCCCTTTCTTCTCCCTCCCCCTGTGTAACCTTCATCTTCTCTCTCACTCCTGTCCTGTGAAATACGCTCAGTGTGCTAGGCAAACACACCAGCCTTTCATTGCAGCCTAATGTGAGTGTTAGGATTACCTTTCATATGGCTTTATCTTAGTAACAGATGGGTTTAATCGAGCACAGGTTATACCAGCCACAACATGGCAACACGGCTATCAGCAGCAAGTGTTTGTTGAGTACTGCCACAGAGGCCCCACAGTACCACAGCTCACCCATCCTGTTCTTCAGGAAAGCGCCGAATGTAAACTTCCAAGTTTACAAACGGGGATGCTGTATTGACCACTAATCATTTAAATTCTTGGGGAACAAGTACTATATCAACAGAAAATCTGAAATTAATGAGGACCCTTTATTTATTTGACTGTAATATCAGGCACAAGGAAAATTCTGCGAATCCAATGTCTCCAGTCTCTTAAAGGGATGCCGTGCCTCTCAGACACTCACAATTATCCAACTACATAGTCATGAATAATTTATCTCCTCGCCTTCATCTTTAACTCTTTCATACCATGTGTCTGAAGGATGTTTGCAGTTTTAACCCTTTTTCCTGTTTTGGGATAGACCACCTCTGCATGGCTCACTCTTCAGGGTGATGCTTGGGTTTCTGTTTCCTAGATTCGGCCAAAGAACCAAAGAACCCAAGAGCTGGCACACGCACGGGCTCACAACTGAATAGTCAAATTGTTGACAAACCAAATGGCAGGTTAACGTGTGTCAAGGGTGAGGAAGAAGCAGTCACTTGTAGGAAGGATGGCAATAGAACTTACAGAAACATGAGGAGTTAGCGAAGCCAGTCGCCCTCTCCACTAAACTTTCCACCTTAAACACTAGAGCAGACACGGTTCCCAATCAGTCAGATGTACAGAATGGTCTTACTTACTTAGAGGCAACCCGGAAGTATTTCTGGATGAAATAAAAGGCGACGCCCAGGGGCGCAAGAGCGATGAGAAACACGGGTGTAGCATAGGAGATCATCCCAATAGCCGACAGGCAGAGCAGGGTAGAGCGGGTCAGCGACTCCAAGGTCGGAGGGATATGCTGTGGAGACAGAGTACGAAGGGCAATGCATGTAGCCCCTGTGCACTGTCCACAGCAGTGTAACAGTAACACTCACTTTCGTGTTAATGCTAAGAAATGGGAACCATCAACAAAGCAAGCTATAGACTGGTTCACAGTAAACAACGTCACATGCAACCACAGCTCGGTATCGACACATCCTCAACATGGTGCCCACCTACTTGCCTCAGATACTTTAGATAAGTGTTTATTCTAGAGTTTGGTCATCCCTGAGTTTGTTTTGCTTTCCTATGATCGAGTAGAGTTATTTCCACATTAGTGTTTTCAGACATTCCTTTTTAAAAGGATATGCACCGTTTAAAACTCATCTATCCTTTCACTGTAAAATGTGTAGACCATTTTTTTCGGTAGTTGTTTGTGTCTTTTGAGTATCTTTGATTGGATTATCTGCCTTTTCCTTATTGAATATCAGATGCTCTTTATATATTATAGTGTTTACCTTCTTTCTTTCACAATTTAAATTCACCTTCAATGCTTCCAGCTCAATCAAATTTTAAATGTTTTGTATAATTAATCCTGCTTGTTTTTTTCTAAAATTTCCTAATGTCTGTCTTACTTCAAAAGACCCTTTGCAGTTCATGGTTTAAAAGCTACCCAGCCTTCTTTTATTTCACCACGTCATGGCTTTTTATAGACATCTTTATTTGATGGGCATTTGTTTCATGTTTTATGAATAATTGTCTCAATATCCTTTATTTTAAAATCAATGACTCCCACAGATTTAAGAGCAGCTGAAGAGCAATTGAAGAAGATGCCTAATGTCAACCTCTGGCTAACACACACACACACACACACACACACACACACACACACACACACATACGAGAGTGTGCATGGGCACTTGTATATACAAGTGTATACACTCACACAAGCACATACATATAACCCACACAAACACACAGATAGAAATGCTATCCTAGAAATCATTTTTTACTATGATATGAAGTCAAATGGGCCCCGATTTAAATTTTAGCAATTCGCTGGCATTAAGAACCATCTGTCTGTGTTTGAAATGCTGTCAGTTTACACGGAGGAATTTCTATTAGAACTTAGAAGTGACTCAGATACTCACTTGGTCGATGATGTTGGTATCAGCAGAAAACCGATTGAGGATCAGTCCCAGGGGCGTGGTATCAAAGAACCTGAGCAGGGAACAGACCGAAGAGTATGCTGGTGTGGACGAGCTGGAACACACTGAGGGACAGCTAGCGTCTTCAAGATGAGGCCTCCACATTCATCGGATCAAATACTTTCCTTTAAACTTTCACATTTTGTTTCAATCCTAAAATGCATACTTTTATTACTACATGCATAAGGGCAAGGAATAACTTGGTTTTCCCTACCTTATTGGGCCCAGAATTATCTTATTGAGGAGATTGTGGTGGAGGTTCTTGGCGGCGGTGAGACCCATCCATTCTACAGTGAGGGAGGTGACGAGGCAAAGGAAAATGCCCGCTCCACAGAGGATGCTGAACCCAGCCACATAGAAGGTCTAGGAAGAACCAGCACAGGAAGTCGACATGAGACAATCACCTGGGCTTCTCCTAACTGGGAAACGAAGCACTCAAGTCAGACAGACTGTTGGCATCCTTGTCTGGCTTGCACTTAGGAAGCTGAGGCATGGTGGGTCCCCAGGGCAGGACCCCCCTCATCGGGTCAGACTTGCAGGCCCGGCCACCCACACTTGTTATTTTTACACTCGAAGCTTGGCCTCAGAACTGCAGCATCTGTTTATCTTCCCGGCTGGGGACAGACTCTTGGTTTTCTACCTGGTCAAGCTCATGATTCCCGTCCTTCTTTTTACAGAACGACACCTCAGTGTAGGGCTCCAGAATCAAAGCGATGAGAATGGCAACCATTTCCTCCATAGGTGCTTAACACATTACATAATAATTACATGTGCTGCCTGTGAGATGGAGGCTCTGAACTCCTTAAGCATGAACCTGAGCACAATGTCTGAAGGCTTCTTAGGACAAGAATTGTAAAATCAGGGCTGAGAAATGGCTCAGCAATTCAGGGTGCTTGCTTATCTTCCAGGGGAAGGCATTTCGTTCCCCAGAACCCACACCGGGTGGTTTGTAACTGCCTGTTCTGGCCCCCATGGCCACTGCGCTCGCATGCACCTGCCTACTTCACAGACACATAACGTATGTTATTTAAATATGTAACAGATAAAGATGATGTGATCGAATATAAAATGATAAAAACAATGAAGAGCATCACCCTTTACGCCACTGGCTGTTGACCCAGTCTTAGGCCTCCCCCCACTTCCTAACACACCGAGCCACAGGTTCCACTGACATTCTGGCTGCAAGCTGGGGTCAGCAAAGGTCTCCCTGCCCACCATCTCCGAACGCTGTGTACCTGGTCAGCTTTCCCTGGGTCGTTTATACTGTACTCGGAGGTCCACGTAGCTAGCCAGTAGTCGATGGCCACGATCACAGAGTGCTTCAAAAGCTTAGAGAAGATCATGAGGAAGAGCAGGAAAAACCCTCCTGAAGTGAGGTACCACCAACAGGTCTTCCAGGGCATCTTCGTCCTGAGCCTCATTACAGTTGACATGTTGTCGTCCTCATCTTCCTCCTCCTCCTCCTCTGCATAGCCACACACACACACACACACACACACACAAACACACAACACACCGTGTGAGCTTCAGATGAGCACCAGAAATAATCTTTGTTTGTAAGAGGAGTACAGGTGACCTCGTTTAACTTCAGAGAAGCGAAGGTGTTAGCCTTGTGCGTCTTAAACAACCTAGGCAGGGACACACTTCAGTTATTTAAAAAGTGGGTTCAAGACGGTCAGAGGTGGTGACATCCTCCTGTAATGCCAGCACTTGGGAGGCAGAAGTGGATAATCAGGAAGTCAAGGCCAGCCTCAGCTATAGGCTACATGGGGAGTTCAAGTCTACACTAGGCTATAAGATCCTGTCCAAAGAGGGGAGGGGAGGAGGAGGGAAGGGGGGAGGGGAGGGAGGAGGGGAGGGGAGGAGGAGGGAAGGGAAAGGAATGGAATGGAAGTGAAGGGAAGGGAGGGAAGGGAAGGGAAGGGAAAGGAATGGAAGGGAGGGGAAGGGAAAAGGAAGGGAAGGGAAAGGGAAGGGAAGGGAAGGGAAGGGAAGGGAAGCGAAGGGAAAGGGAAGGGAAGGGAAGGGAAGGGAAGGAAGGGAAGGGAAGGGAATGGAAGGGAAGCGAAGGGAAAGGGAAGGGAAGGTAAGGGAAGGAAGGGAAGGGAAGGGAAGGGAAAGGAAGGGAAGGGAAGGGAAAGGAAGGGAAAGGAAGGGAAGGGAAGGGTGGGAAGAAGTAAGGGAGAAAAGGAAGGTAAAGGTGAATGAACAAGGTCCAACTCTAGGGCCAACATTTTTTCACTCAGCATCTTCTAGGACTTATTTCATTATGCTCTTTTTCACTGCTGGCAGCGACTTGGAGGATTGAAATGGCTTGACATTTTATTCTCTGTACCTTATCTCTGACTTTATTTCTTTATATAGTCTGTATTAATGACAAGTTATTATGATATTGTTTTAAAAAGGAGTTCTTTGCCTATTTTGTATTTCTAAAACCTACATTGTATCTTATGTAAAGTTTCTTTTGACATTTTGAGTTCCATATGTCATTCTTGATCAGAACTCTAGCAAAGACTTGCTACTCTATCATTAATGTTTTGCTAATTATCTTGAAAGGACAATATAAACCCATTTGTCTCCATTGAAGGACCAGGCCTGATTTTAAAAAGAAGGCCATAAGGCACCAGCTCCAGGAACAGACCATAAAATCAAGAAGCAAGTTCATAAAACCCCCTCCTAAAGAACAGCCTGGGGATAACTGCAGGAATGGGGAAATATCTGATCTCAGGATGGACCATCTGTGCTGGGAAGTCCTGTCATCCAGTAGTTAAGCACTTATGACATAGAAATGAGGGCCACTGACCACCTGACACAATCTAATCAGAAGCCTACATTTGTGACCTCCTCTTACCCACCAATGGAATTTGAGATTACCTAACCCACTCTTTAAATATAGATGAATTAACATAGTAGCCAATCAAACTTATGCTAATGTCACTGCTTTGGTTCCTGCCAATCACATTAGAGATTACTTAATTCTTCTAGAGTTCCCTTAGTTCCCCATAAGAAGATCTGCATGCCTTGGTCTGGGGTCTCTATTTTGGAGAATGGTTGATCCCTGCATACTGGTTGTTTCTGTAGAATAAACACTCTTTGACTTTGTATACTATCTGAGTCTGAGGACTTCCTTCAGTGATTATTCTATTTTGTGTTGTATCATATCAATGAAATAGTACTTTATATGTTTTAGTGTATTTTATATAGTTTCAAAATACAAACTGGTTCAGTATAAAAAAAAAAATACACATGTAGACCAGACTGCTGATTTCCAAACTGAACACACAGACCAGACACTTGAGTTAGTGATGAGATTGAGTTGCCAATAAAAACATGCTCCTTCCTGGCTTGCAAACATTTTTTTTTCTTTAAATCTATGGCTTTCTGCATTTGGGGATCTGCACCAGGAGAAAAGCAGCTGTGGAATTCATGTCTACTCTAGAAGCACCCATCCGTCGCTTTCCTCTTCTGCTTTAGATATGGTCATGGAGGAGGGTTGTCAAGACGGAAGGTTCCAGAGGACGCAATGGGCAGGGTGATCCTCTCAGATGCCCCTTAGAAACTCCGAGGCCAACTGTCCCGGGCCTATTTCCACAGCTATGACAGGAAGGCTTTTGATTTTCTTTTTGGCATAATGTGGTTATTTGCATGGTCCAGTGACAGTGGGATGTCCTCTCTGCTCCTTCTCCAGAGGCAGTACTACACAGGAACAGTGTGTTCTCCACCACTGCAGTAGCTACAGGTACAAGCCTGTAGTCAGAAGGATGAACGCTGTGTCTTTTGTCTACAGATCATCAGACCAAAGGGACCCAGGGTTGATGTCACCAGCATCTCAGTTTCAGCTGGATCCTGTGACTGAGTCTCGGAGAAGCTTCTCTTTGGTTATGAAAGCTTTGGTTAGATGGGCTATGTTCTCTGTCTCTTAAGTATGGGAACAGAAATGTGCACAATGAAAGGGGTAGATCCTTAAAGACCTTTTTTTTTTTTTTTTTTTTTTTGGAGCTGGGGACCGAACCCAGGGCCTTGCGCTTCCTAGGCAAGCGCTCTACCACTGAGCTAAATCCCCAACCCCCCACCCTCCACTTCTATACCAGATGAAAGCCCAGTTACTCACAGCGTCCAGCCAAAGGCAATGTGTGTTTACTTTCTCGGTACCTAATCTGTCCATGCAATGACCTGGTCAACGGTCAGTAGAAATAATGCATGCTGCTTTAAGGCCCTCGAGCGAAAGGGAACATTCTCTTTCTCCAGTCTGCCCTACCTGGTGGCTTCGGAATGCTAGGACCTGGGACGGCAACCATCCTAAATGGTAGTGCATCCACAACTAAGTCACATTAATTCCTAACCATCCCCCACCCAGTAAGGTTAGTACTGTTAATTCACACCTAAGAAGGATTTTAACCCAACAAGCCCGGGGCAGAATCAGTTTCTGCGGTGATCAATTTTCTACTACAATGTGTGAGTCTTAAGATAGTTGAGTATGGGGTTTGGGGATTTAGCTCAGTGGTAGAGCGCTTGCCTAGCAATTGCAAGGCCCTGGGTTCGGTCCCCAGGTCCGAAAAAAAGAAAAAAAAAAGATAGTTGAATATGACTCTACACTATTAAAAAAAGAAAGAAATAATTAAATAATTAAACAATCGGTTTACAATACCAGAAGCCTGTGTGTGCTTCCAGAATTCAAATGAAAGAATTCACCCGCCATACATTGCTGTTCTCAGTTATTATTTCTTCTTCATGAACTGAGACTTCGGAAACATGCAGGCGGCACAGTTTGGTGCTTTTTACCTCCACATTCCGAGGTTCCCTGCTTCTTGCTTGGCCAGTAGAAAGGAGGAAACAGCAGATTAAAAACTACATAGGAAATGAAGCAAAAGGAAAGTATTCACTGTGTCCTTAAATGATCTATTTTAAAACTCTCTTGGTGTCCCATGTCAAGACAAGGTAATGATTTTAACCAAACGTCCAGTTAATCTTTTTACTTCTCCCTCAGAACTCAGCGTTAGATGTGGAAAACTTGGCTTTTCATACTTTTTTGGTGAGTGTTGACTTCTCAGTGAGAACATAAAATGCATGTCCTTTTGGGTCTGGGTTACCTCACTCACGATGATATTTTCTAGTTCCGTCCATATGCCTGCAAAATCCATGATGTTCACGCTTTTCAAAGCTGAATTGTGTAAATGAACCACATTTTCTGTTTCCATTCTTCAGTTAAGAGACATCTGGGTTGTGTTCAGTTTCCGGCTACTACAAATAAGGCTGCTATGAACATAGCGGAGCATGTGTCTTTGTGGTATGGTGGGAGATCTTTTCGGTATATGCCCAGCAGTGGTATAGCTGGGTCTTCAGGTAGATCTATTTCCAATTCTCTGAGGAATCTCCAGACTGATCTCCAGAGTGGTTGCACCAGTTTGCAGTCCCACCAGCAACGGAGGAGTGTTTTTCCTTCTCTACGATCTCGCCAGGATGTGCTGTCACCTGAGTTTTTGATCTTAGCCGTTCTGATTGGTGTGAGGTGGAATCTCAGAGCTGTTTTGATTTGCATGACTAAAGATGACTAAAGTTGTTGGCCATTTTTAAAACTCTTCTTGGTCATTTGAGATTCCTCAGTTGAGAATTCTCTGTTCAGCTCTGTATCCCATTTTTCAATTGGGTTATTTGTGTTTTTTGAAGCCTAACTTCTTGAGTTTTTTTTTAAAAATATTTTGGATATTATCCCTCTGTCGGATTTAAGGGTAGTGAAGATCTTTTCCCAGTCTGTAGGTTGCCAATTTGTCCTATTGACAATGTCCTTTGTCTTACAGAAGCTCTTCAGTTTCATGAGGTCCCATTTATCAATTCTTGAACTTAGAGCCTGAGTCATTAGTGTTCAGGAAATTTTCTCCTGTGCCAATGTGTTCAAAGCTATTTTCTACTTTAGTTTCTGTTAGATTCAGTGTATCCAGTTTTATGTTGAGGTCCTTGATCCACTTGGACTTGAGCTTTGTGCTGGGTGATAAATATGGATACATTTGCATTCTTCTACATGCAGACTGACAGAACAGCACCACTTGTTGAAAATGCTTTCTTTTTTTTTACGATATGGTTTTGGCTTCTTTGTCAAAGATCAAGTGTCTGTAGGTGTATGGGTTTACTTCTGAGCCTTCAATTTTATTCCATTGTTTGCGCCAATACCATGCAGCTTTTAGTCACTATTGCTCTGTAGTATAGTTTGAAGTCAGTGACAGTGATTCCTCACAAAGTTCTTTTATTGTTAAAAATTGTTTTGGTTATCATGTGTTTTTTTTTTTTCTATTTGAACTTGAGAATTGCTCTTTCAATGTCTGTGAAAACTGAGTTGGAATTTTGATGCCTATTGCTTTAAATGTATATATTGATTTTTGGTAAGATGGCCATTTTTCACTACATAACCCTACCATGAGCATGGATGCTCTTGCCATATTCTGAGGTTTTCTTTGATCTCTTTCTTCAGAGACTTGAAGTTCTTGTCATGCAGATCTTTTACTTGCCTGGTTAGAGTTACAGCAAGATATTTTATATTATTTGTGGCTATTGTGAAAGGTGTGGTTTCTCTAATTTCTTTCTCAGATCTTTTATCATTTGTATAAAGGAGGGCTACTGATTTCTTTGGGTTAACTTTATATCCAGCCACTTCGCTGAAGTTGTTTATCAGCTGTAGGAGTTCTCTGGTGGGATTTGGGGGGGGTCACCTATACGTACTATCATATCATCTACAAATAGTGATACCTCTACTTCTATACCATTTTCATTCTTCATCACTGTGTTGCTATGGGAACCACATACAGACCTGACGAATCAAGTGTAGGCAGAGTCTTCCACGTGTTCTCATTGTTCATTGATTATTCGTGTTTAAAGAATCGATACTTTAGTAATAACCTGATCCAGTCATTATATTAGACTTTTCCAATTATTCTGTTTCCAGACCCCTGCTTTCCATCCTCTGTGACACATGCTGTGAAGACATAGACACCCACTGAGTGTCCCTCACAGAGGCAGCTGTTGGGGAATGGAAGCCTTACCTCGACTCTCTCACATTCAATATTATTCATTTACTTTGGTTCTGTGTTTTGTGCGAATAGCTAGTTATACCTGTGTGACACACACACACATGCATTTCTGGGACAAACTCCCCATAATATACTAGTCTATATGAATGTTTCAGATTATATATATATATATATATGTATATATATATATATATATATATGTATATATATATATATATATACTAGCCTTCATCTTCATCCTCCATCTGTGCTTTGGCCTCCCTTGAGTACATAGCTCTTCGGAGAGTCTTCCTCTCCAGCGTTGTTTGGTCGGCTTCCATGTCCTGTGGAGAATAATACGCTCTTATTGAAGGAGCTTCTGTCTGAAGAAGGGTTTAACTTACCCCTGAATGACATACTGAGTGGTTTATCCTAGTCCCAAGCTCTCCGTTCACTCTGGACACACAGGACTTCTGTCACAGGAGCTGATAGGGAGATAATGCTGGACATTTGCGGACCAGGTTTCGGAATTTAGACGCTCAGGGCGTTACAACATCAGGAACCTAAACCTTGAAACGGAGCTCCACCACTGAGGCACCGCTTGTCTTTACGTCAATTTCAAACAATTACTTTAACCTCAGGGTTCGTTTATGTTAAATATCTTCTTTTAAAAATTAGTCAAGCTAGGCATGACGACAAACGCCTGTCATCTCAGCCCTTGAAAGGCTTAGGCAAGGGAATAACTGGAAATTCCAAGCTGAATGGAACTACCTATGGATCTCCCACTTCAAGAAACAGACAAACAAAAAAAAATGCATGTAGTTCTGGGCTAGCTAAACACTATCATTGATACTGTGCCCTTAAGTAGGTAAGCTGGATGGATTCTTTGAGCATATCACTGAGGGAGCTGTACTTTAGTGGCATCAGGAGGAACCAGGCCATTCCAAAGAAAGTAGGCAGTGGGGGTCTCTCCATGCCTAGGACACTCGTAACACACTGTAGGAAAGAGATATACAAGGAAAAGAAGGAAACCAACAAAGTCAGATTGCCATGTGATCAGGATTTCGTGGGCCTGTCATCTGCCCCAGGAAGGAGGAAGGCTTTCATTTCCTTCGTGTCCCAGCCTCAGAACTGGGGCAGCAGCATCAGCTAAGTTTCATGGCATGGTGCTGGGGACAGTCACCTGCCATGAAACCAACCCCAAATACCTAGGCCAGAATCATTGTGAGTGACACTGGCCATGAGTGGCCCCTAGTGTGGCCCAAAACACTAAAACCCCAAAACAAACATAGTTATATCATGAAGCCAATGAACTTTTGACTATCAGTTCCCAAGTATTGCTTTTTTTTATTTTTCCTCGTATAATATGTGTTTTGGCAGGCTCGCCATTCTAGAAAGTTTCACTGTTTCTGAACTCATCATTAAGAAAGTGACAGAAGTCCCCAGTATATCAGGATTACTCTACAAAGACACTAGCCACAGAGTTTCCTAATGATGTGAAGATCAATGTGTGGTTGGACCAGATCAAGATCAGACGACAGGGAATCTCTCTCCTCTGTGAGTGGTAGAATGCCATGGGACAAACGCAAAGAGAGAAGCGGACTTACTTCCGTTCCGGCTCCTACACGAGTACATGTGAGCCCAACACTTACTTTGCTTTTTAAAAAAATATTCCCCTCCTCCCATACCCACACACGAACTTAAAGCAAAAGTTCATGAAAGTGTTCACAGAAGAGCTTTTTACTGGCTGAGTATTTGGAATTGTGTTAGCATTGGGGTTACATAAATAGAAATTCAGCTTCGTTTACTGTGACGATTTACCAGGCCTCCCGCAGTGAGAGAAGGGGAGTATCAAATGATATTCATGTATCCAGAGAATCACATAATAACATGGTGCAGAGAAGAGCGGGTGCTGCCCCAGTCAGAGTTTTCAGTCTGATTAGAATCAGCCAAACATGCCATCTCTTCCTCCACTGCAGCCTCCATTGTCAGCGTTTGGCCGAGTCCTTCGTTCATTGCTCTTAATTCACACCACTGACAGCTCCTTCTGAAGCCCGGTGCCAGACTTTGATTGACTTACTGTCCTGCATCCCTTCTGCACCCTTCGTTTGCTCTGTATACATGGGCTAGGCTTTCTCAGCCTTGGTGTGTGAGCTCACACACGCAGCAGCCAGAGTAGCATCTGTATCTTTTACACACAGCATTCATGAGCTACCTCTTGCCTCAGCTGTGATTAACACAAACATCTCCCGGTGTGGCCAAACATCTCCCAAGAAGCAGAATTGGCCCAGGGGTGGGGTGGGGCAGTTAACACTCCCTCCTGTGTGTGGCTATGGGAGGAGGGAAATTTTTTTAAGAAAAGCAAAGTAAGTGTTGGGCTCACATATACTATTATAGGAGACGGAATGGAACTAAGTCCACTTCTCTTGTTGGGTTTGTCCCATTGTGTTCTACCATTCACAAAGTGGAAGCTGTTACTGTAGAACCATGTTAGTCCATGTGTGCAGGTGTATGTGTATTCAAGTGTGTATGCACAGATATGCATGTATACAAGTTAGTGCATGTGTGCAGGTGTCTCTATGTAGGTGTGTAAATGTGTGTATCTAGGCATGGATGTGAGCTCAGGTGTGTATGTATACAGGTGTGTGTGTGTGTGCATGCAGGTGTGTGTAGGTTCAATGTATGCACGTATTTATGAATGTGTACATGTGCATATATATGCAAGTGTGTGTGAACAGATGTATATGTATGCAGATGTGTGTGCAGGTGTGTGCATATTTGTGCATGCAGGTGTGTATTATGTGAGTGTGTATGCACAGATGTTTATGTATGCATGTGTGTATGCATCTGTGTGCAGGTATGTGTGTATGCTAGTGTGTGTGCGTGTGTGTATGTGTGTGTGTGTGTGTATGTGTGTGTGTGTGTGTGTATGAACATTTCCATGCATTCATGTGCAGGCCAGAGGTCATCACATGTTTTCCTCTATCCCTCTCTCCTTTATTTTTTGAGGCAGGGCCTTTCACTGAGTTTGGAGCTCACCAGTTTGGGTAGACTGGCTGGGCAGTAAACCCTAAGGTTCCTCCTGTCTCAATCCAAGCTCTGGGATTAGTGAGGCACACTGCCTGGCTTTTAGGAGAGTACTGGGAGTCTAGCTGAAGTTCTAATACTTGAAAAGCAAGCTCTTGACCTCCTACACAGCCCTGTGGGCACCTTGTCCTTTCTGAGGTGGCAGAAATCTCTCCAGCTTCAGATGGGCATTCCAGGCAGGTGCTAGATTCAGCCTGGCATCTCTTGGCCTCCATCCTGCTTCCTAGCTGGCTTCACCATGGCCCTGCACTGGCTGGCTCACATGTCAGTGCTCAATGGAAACACTGTATCTGTCTTTGATTAGGAAGCCAGCCTTATCTAAAGCGATTACTTCATCTCTAAATGCAACTGAATAGACTTTCTTTCTGGCTTGTGTTTTCTCTTCTCTCTTTCTTTTCTTTCCATATCCTTCTTTCCAAAATAAACAATAAAATTATCCTGCTCCTGAAACTAACATCTTATTATTTTACCCCATGCACTTAGTCGCTAAAAACAATGTTACTTGGAACCACCTCCAAGATGCTTCTCGGCAGCTCTCTCCGCTGTTTCCTTGGCATGGCATTGCACATTGTAATAGCATCTTCACTGGGGGATTCTGTGATCTTTCTCATTCCCTGCATAGATTTTCACATTTGTTTTTCTTCATGGGGGGTTTGCTTTTGAGATCTTCAGAATTTCACAGGACAAAAAACACAGCATTGATACCTGTGTGGCTTTTCAATCTTTTTTCTATGAAATTGTATAATGTATTTTTATTTCTTAAAATAGAACAAGTTAATTTTCTGATTTCTAAAATGCTGACTGATATAACTGCTTCACTTTTTTAACGTTCATTCTTGGCCACTGCACTAAAACCTGGATACCTCCCAGCCCAAACCCCATAGCAAAAGTTCTCAAAGATTGGAAAACTCAGTTTCCTATTTCTTTTCCCAATCCTGAATTGAACTGGTTTCCAACTCTGTTATTGCTCCTCCTAATATGGCTGTAGTGTGGTCAGCTACACTGAATGTGGACCTAGGTTTCATTTCAATGCTGTCAGTACCATTCATATATGCTGTGCAGCTCGGGAAAATTATTTGACGTCTCTGAACCCCAATTTTCTTATCAGTAAAAGTGAGGAAATACTTTCCATGCTGTCTCATCAGAAGCATTCCTGAGAACTCAGCAAGGGTAAGAACAGCTTTGTGGGGTCTAAAAAGGATAAAAAGAATTGTTTTCTTTTTTCTTTCTGCTAACCTTCAGTCACCCCCCACGCTATTCCAGACACAACTGCTGACTTCAGCCAGAGTTCTCAATGCCATCTTGGCTTTTGTGTTCACGGCGGTTGCCTGATTGTAGGCAACGCGTGAAAACGATCTTACCACGTGTGAGAAAGGAAGAGACATAAATCCGGAAAGCAGTGCACACTAAGGAAGTCTCGAGGCTCGATAACTATTCATTCTACTTGTAAATACAAATGTAGTTCCAAATGGTTCAGAGCCAAAACAGACAGAGGACTTCATCCAACGGACAGCACGGAACAGCCCAGGCTGGGGCCTGGGTAGACGGCTTTAAGGAGAAGACCACTTGCTGCTTAAACGTGAGGGCCTGAGTCTCAGACTCAGCACCCACATAGAAATCCAGGAATGCACATTCACAACTGGGACCCCAGAACTGTGGGGAAGACAAGGAAGAAAGATGATGTGTGGTCAACAGCCTAGATCCAGGCTGAGAGACCCTCTCTCTAGCGACTAGAGTAGAGAGTGACAGAAGTCACATAGTACACTCCTCCAGTCTCTACACATGTCCATGGGTATGCACTCCAAGTGCACACACACACACACACACACACACACACACACGGAGTGGCACTATTCAGTGTGGCCCTGTTGAAGGAGGTGTGGCCTTGTTGGAGTAGGTGTGTCACTGTGGATGTGGGCTTTAAAACCCTTATCCTAGCTGCCTAGAATCAAGTCTTCCACTAGTAGCCCTTAGATAAAAATGTAGAACTCTCAGCTCTGCCTGCCTGCAGGCTGCCATGTTCCCACCTTGATGATAATGGACTGAACCTCTGAACCTGTAAGCCAGCCCCAGTTAAATGTGGTCCTTTATAAGACTTGCCTTGGTCATGGCGTCTGTTCATAGCACTAAAACCCTAAGACGCATACACACCAGAAACACAATAAGTAAACAAACTAACAAAGAAAGAAAGGAATAAGATGTCGCAGGTTCAAAATGGCCTGCTCAATAACTGTATGCAAAGATGCAATTACCTCGGGCTTCCATTGAGGTTGTAATAGGCCATCGTGTCTGTTATGAGGCATAGCTCTTCCTTAAAGGCATCTCTAGTAATCACACAGAACACTCTGAGGCTTACCTTTTCTAATTCCTGATCTTGCCGATTCATGAGGGTTTTCCAGTGTTCATAGAGCTCCACGTCTTTGGTCTGGATGTCTTTCAAAGTCCCTTCCCTTAACACACTCCCATCCTTCATGGCTATGATCTGAGGAAAGAACATGGGAGCAGAGACATAGCAAAACCGAGAAGTGGCCAAATGATTAACCTTTACCCCAGGAAGTGTTTGATGTTTCTTGTCTGTAAGGTACGGCTGCGACACAGACATAGGGAGCCTCACCCAGTCCGCGTGCGTCAGGTACTGTAGTTTGTGAGTCACAAGGACGACCGTCCTCTTGTCGTCCTGGAGAAACTTCAGGATCCCTTCCTGCATCAAGTGGTCGCTCAGGTGGATGTCCAGAGCGGAGAATGGATCGTCCTGCAGAGGAGCGGGAAGGTGTGAGGGAGATGAGGGAGAACCAACTGGAAAATGGGGAAAAGAGCACCGCCCCCCCCACCCCCAAGCTCTTGTGAAGAACTGAGGGTGCCCAAACATGTCTGCGCTGCTATGTTGATTTCTGTGTTGTTTTCCTGCTTGTTTAATATGCAGACCCATGTCTACTTATGGGCCCAAGGAAGAAGTGGCGGGATTCTCGTTCCATCGGTTCTACACACCTCGGCCCACACTCACACAAGCAGAAATGGTAACTCTGAGAGAACGTAGCACCGTCTTATTCTCTACACAGATGAGATGGATTAGGCAGACAGTGAAGCAAAGCGTTTATGTTCAGAAGCTAGAGTCCGTTTATGTGCACGGCCATCACAGAGAATAATATAATTAGCTCGATATTTATCCAGCATTCAATTATTCTCTGCTCAATAAACAGAAACAGTAGTAATGGCTTCATTAAAGTATTTAAGAGCAAACTTATGAAAAATAAATATTAGCAAAGTAATTAAACAGTTATTTTGTTTAGACATCACAGTTACAGATAAGTGGGTAAATTAATGAACATTCTTAGACGCCTTTTATATAAATGCATTTAGTAGCAGAGATAAGAAAGCAGCAGCCCAGCAGCAAACCACTGAACTGAGAATGGGACCTTTGGGGGGAATTAGAGGAAGAATTGAAGGAGGCGAAGGAGCCTGCAAGCCCATAAGAACAACAATGCCAACCAACCAGAGCTTCCAGGGACTAAACTACTACCCAAAGACTATACATGGACTGACCCAGGGCTCCAACCTCACAGGTAGCAGAGCATAGCCTTGTTGGAGCACCAGTGGAAGGGGAAGCCCTTGGTCTTGCCAAGGTTGGACCCCCAGGGCAGGGGAATATGGGGGGGCAGTAAGGGGGATATATAGGGGGAATACTCGTATGGGGGTGGGGAAAGGGAGGGAATGTGGGCTTATGGACAGGAAACCGGGAAGGGGAATAACATTTGGAATGTAAGTTAAGAAATATATCTAATAAAAATTTTTAAAAAATACATGGATATTCTAGATAACAGAATAAGTAACATTGTCATTGTGTGTATATGCGTGTATACAAATACCTAACAAATATAGATATAAATGTATGTTTATATCTGAAGTTATGAATGTAGTTTAGATAGTAGCGAAACGAAATTGATTACTAGAAGAATTTTACCCCCCAAATTTTATAATTTCTAATGTTTCAAAAATATTTCTGAACCTTTGGGTCATTTTTATGAATGCCCGCTATTTCTAAGACATTCTATGAACTAGAACATCCAAGAGATTAATCTGTCTCTCCGCCGCCCAATAACTTGCTTTTAGAAATTGTCACGAATGGATGTGGAGAGATGGCTCGGAGGTGAAGAGCCCTGGCTGCTCTTCCAGAGGACAGATTACTTTAAAGTGAAAGTGCGTGTGAGCAGTATAAATCATTCCAGGGCACGCTGTCCCCATGCTGGCAGTGAAAGAAGCATTTAAACAAATGCAGCAGGAGTCTAATTAACCAGCCACTGGCTTTGAGAATCCAGATAACTATTATAAGGGGCGAATGGGTTGCTTTTGACACAAGTTCTGCTTCTGGGTCCTGTAAAACCTGAGGCATTTTGTTGTTGTTTGTTTGTTTGTTTGTTTGTTGTACAGACCAAGCATCCCTAGTCATTTGTATAGGAAATTTTCATATGGAGAAAGATAACAAGTCAGAAGTGAGTTTTTATTATTATAAATTGACTCAGGTCAATTTTCCACACAGTTCTGAACTGTAGTACCGTAAGAGAGCTGAGATGCATTTGTAACCACCTCTCTCTCTTCTGGGCAATGTCTGGACTGTCATTTGTAAAGTGAGGGGGATGCTAAAGAGAGCGGCCAGACTGATGCGAAGATCCAACAAAACAATGTAGTGTTTCCTTCGATCACATCACAGTGCTGTTTTACCCTTACTGTCTGAGTACAGCAGTGGTAGCTGTCACTGTGTGTCCCTCTCTAAGGTGCTGCAGTGACACTGTCATGTCTCCCAGGACTCACAGGAGATCATGATGGTTCAGAGTTCCATCTCTTGTCAGCCAGGAGTTCAGGCAAGTCATCCCAGCTACTCAACAAGAAATTCAAGGCTTGTTTGGCCCACAGAATAAGTACAAAGCCAACTTGAGTAACTTAGCAATAGTTTGATCAAAATAAAAAGAAGGTTGAGCCTATAGCTCAGTGGGAGAGCACTTGCCCATCATAAACAAAGCTGTAGGTTTAGTCCCAGGACTAGAAAACACACAAACTATGAAATCAAGCCCACTGGATCTACATTCCTGCGTCAGTAATTCTTATAGGACCTTGGATAAAGGAACAGCGTTCACATCAATAAAAGCCACCAATAGCAGTCATTAAAAATTAAGTATTCAGAGCATGGATTAAATGAACTAGCATGTGTACCATTCATAAAATAAGGGTGTGAAAAGATAAACTCTACGTTAACAGAACAAGGAGATGCTGATGGGACTGAAAGGAATTGTCAGCCTCTATGAGCATATTTACAAATAAAGATTAACAATGTCACAGGAGAAGGACACGTTTACCTTCTCTGCTGGATTCTAAATTTCCCATTCTTTATATATGCTGCTGTTTTGGCTCCTATCTCCTGTAGAAACTCAACCAGATAAAAATCACAACCAAGGCAAATCTACAAATTTTGTGACTACATGAAAACCATAAGAAGTGTCTTCAAGACATGGGTTCTATTCAAGTTGAGGAAAAATTGCTACCATTTTAGGAATCATTGAGGTTAACTCTAATCTACAGCCTGAGCACATGCCATGGAAGGGAATATCTATTTAGATGGCCTTGTGACCACCAACAATCCTACTCTCCAACCCTTATCACTTTGCCATGAACTACACAGAAGAAAATCCTGCCCAATTACCCATCACCATCAACACTCCTTCCATGATTCTCCTGGTTAGGAAACCCAGGTAAACCATTACCTCCAGGGGCTGGCACATTGTTTCAGAAGCTAAAGGAGATCACCCCCAAGCTTGACAGCCTGAGTTGGATTCTTGGGTCGCAGATGTTGAAAGGAAAGAACCAACATGGTGATTTGCCCTCTGACCCCCACAATGCACCACGGCAGGCAAACACTTCCTCGCCTTCCCACACAAAATGAATAAATAAATACAACAAAATTTAAGCAGATACTGCTTAGAGCACCTCAGTGCTTTATATTGTAATTTCCTGAACACCAGCCTGGTTCGACCGACTCTCGGTCTGTGAGCATGCACTCGACCAACTCTCAGTCTGTGAGCATGCGCTCACTCTGCTCTGTAATTCCACAAATTAAGACAGCTTTCCCTCAGTTATCCAACCTGGCATTGTAAAGACCCATTTGTCCAGAGAGGGGAAAATACAAGTTATAAATAAAATTAAAGTTCCTATTCTTACCAAGAAGACAATATTGGTGTTCTGGTAGAGTGCCCGGGCCACGCAGATTCTCTGCCTCTGACCCCCACTCAGGTTGATACCCTGCAAAGCAAACAGGAGAAACCCCTGTTTTCATCACTAAGAAGGGACCTGGTGGTAAAGATCACCTTGAAAGTGCAGGCATCTCTGAGCTTTGTTGGCAACACTAGGGATTCTCTGTAATGCCACTGCTGGTTGTATCAATAATTCTCGCTCCTTCCCATGACTCTTCCTTTCACGCTAATGGAGACCTTGGCCATGCAAGAGTACCAATAACCAACACCCTTGGTGACCGCCAAAGACAAGCAATTTCAATTTTCTTTTCTTCCTTTTTTTACCTTTTACATACTTTGGCATATACCTCTTTTCATAGACTTTAATTTTATTTTTAATTATGTGTGCATGTGTGTTCCTGTGTGTGCATATGTGCACATGAGTGTCAGATGCCTGTGGTCAGAAGAGGGAGTCACATCCCTTGGAGTTGGGAGTTACAGGAGGGTGTGAGCTCCACTAGACCGGTGGTCAGACTGAACTTGGCTCTTCTGTAAGAGCAGCAAATGTTTTTTATCGGCTGAGCCATCTCTCCAGCTCTCAACACATACCTCTGTAATTTGATGTTATAAGTTATGCCAATAACATGTTGATTAATAATAAATTAATTGTTATATCATAATTATATAATCCTTAATTAATAATTAACGTTAACTTAGCACCTAGTTACCAAGCTTGTGTACGTGGTAGTTTTACAGCTTTCTGGGCTTTACTCCTCAAAGCAGGCTCATTAGATCAGGATTGCCCTCATTGCTCATTAGATCAGGATTGCCCTCATGGCTCCTTAGATCAGGATTGCCCTCATGGCTCATTAGATCAGGATTGCCCTCATGGCTCATTAGATCAGGATTGCCCTCATGGCTCATTAGATCAAGAGTGCCCTTATTTGGCACACATGGAAGCCAAGCTCAGAGACATGAAGCATGCCTTGACTGAGGCATGGTGCTGCATCAGAAGACGGTTGAGAAGAAGGTGGCCGATCGTGGATAGCTGAAACTGACTGAGTCTGAGAAATTTTCTCAGTGCTTCAGCCATTGTAGCCTCAGCTGTACTGGGCAGAGGACAAAATTACCCGCGACACAATTTGTTATCACGGTAGATAATTAGCCCTCTGCCTAGCACAGCTTTAGATCTGTAGGCGTTACCGATTTTTTTAGTCATTACTGTGGTGAAGATGGCAGGCCTAAATGCTTTCAGCTGTTCGGGATAGCTACAGCGTGATGTCATCATAAAATAAGGGTGTGAAAAGATAAACTATACGTTAACGAAACAAGGAGATGTTGATGAGACTGAAAGAAATTGTCAGAAGCAATCTTCGTCTTCCAAAGTAATTCTAGTCAGCAGGACCAGTAGGCAAACGTATGCTTGGTCAAAGCCAGCGGTGGTGATTCACTCTTCCCAACCCCCACCCACCACCGCAAGCCCTGAGTGGCTAGCACAGTGTGGCACACACAGTTGTATCTCAATGGGTACATAAGGGATGGTGGTGTCAAAGGATGTCTGCCCTTATATTTTGGCCCTTGTCATTGGGACACCATGGGATTCCTAAGCCCCCAGATTTCATTAGGTTCTTCTGGAGATTAAAGACAAACAGAAAACTTTTCTCAAGTTGTGTGCACTGCTTAGTTCAAATACATGCAGCTCACCCTCTCTCCAATTTCAGTTTGGTCTCCAAAGGGTAACAAATCAATGTCTGGCTGCAGAGAGCAGGCATCGGTGACAGCCTTGTACCTTTGGGAGAAAAAGATTCAGGGTCTCTGAGAACACAGATGTTCCCTCAAGGGTCTTATATACCGAGACCATAATCACACCTCTCCCTTACTCCCCCCACTCCAGTCCTCAGAGCTCTCTTCCCTTTCCCTCCCTCCGTCCATTCCCTTCCCTCACCTCCCTTCCCTTCCCAACCTTCCCCCCCTTTCCTTCTCCCCCCTTTAGTTTTGGGGCATAGCTTCTCAGTAAGTGAATTGGTCCAAACCACAGCTCACAAGTGGTTGTTTTGGTTGTAAAATCATGCAAAGTTACCTCTGTCTGTTGAAAGAACTTCCAAAAGTGATGTTTTCCTCGACCGTAGCATTGAGGAGCCAAGGCTTCTGGGCAGCATAAGCCACAGAGTACCTGCTTCTGCTGTGAAGAAGGCACACACAACCTGGATTACACAAAGTGCTGTGCTCAGCATTTCCATGTACCTAAGGGAAATGAGACCTGGGAGGGAGGGAAGACACAGAGGAGACAACGAGAAGAGAAGGCAGAGGAGGCCACGGACCTTAGAATGTGATTACCAAATAAGCCACTTCAGCTACAGGGCTCTGCATCTAATTAAAATGCCATGTGACAAGGAAAATTTGATTCTCCTGTGCTGAAGTGTTTAATGCTATAAACCATCAAGAGAAAATTTCTTTTCTAAATTGAGATTAAAGGGTTATTAATAATTCACTCTCTTTAGTATCCCACAGATGTTTTGGTTTGTATTAAACTCGCTTTATGTAATAGTGGATTCTTTTTTTATGGTGACCTTTAAGAAACATGAATTGAAACTAGAATCAGGGCATCTGTTTGTGACTTAGTTACATAAATATATTTTAAAGTCATAGGCAACATAACTATTTCAAAATGGAGAATGATATCTAGAGGAGTCTGTTTCAATGTTGAAATAACATTTAAGTCCCATATTTCAAACATGTAAAATATTTTTAAGGAAAGGAGTTAAGGGATGGGTGTCCATGATCATGGTACATTATGTAAAATTCTCTTAAGAACTAAGAAACATTCTTAAGGGAAAGACACAAAATAAAAATAAGCTGATAAATCCCTCCTCCCTTTTCTATTTCTCTGGCTTAAAGATTATATCAGATGCCAATACATTAGGCTTTCACCTGCAGTCACTTCAGAATACACGTGAACTGAAGAACTGGAGGATGATGGGACCGGGCTGGGGCAGGGAGTGGATGAGCTTCAAGGTCAGATTTCCATGGTTAGTACATGATGTGTCAGTTACGACGATGGGATTGCAGTTAACAGAAAAGGAAGGTTAAGGGGAAGAATTGAGAACAGCTAAATGGCCATTGGGAAGCAGGGCATCTTGGGGCATTAGAGGACATTAGAGTCTAGTGTGACAGTCATCTTTTAGATAACCACAGATGCAGGAAAGCAGTGGTCCCCAAGTCTGGCTGTCTGCCTGCTCTTCCCCTTACTCTGGGGAATCATTTGATGCTGGGGACCAAACCCAGCGTTTCATTGAGATTCGGCATTGAGCTCAACTTGACTTTGTTTTCTTTTTTTTTCAGCGGCTAAAGCACTGGGCTCTCCACCTCAGGACTGTACTCAAATATCCTCGGAGGCACAGTTCATGCGCGTATTAACTCTTTGTGTTTTTATTTAATGAGCCCTCAAACTCCCTTACTAAAAGACAGTTTGATTTTTCAGCCAAACTTGAAAGGCACGAAATCCATTAAAACAGAAACAGTTGACACAATTCGTTTGCCAAATTAAATGTTTTCTTTCCTTTTGTCTTGAGACAGACTATCACTGTAGCCTGGACTCATCTGGAGCTCAGGGTAGAATGCAGAACGGCTTAGAAAGCAAGCCTATTCATCTGCCTAGGGTTTACAGTACTGGCATAACAGGCGTAAGCCTGACAAATTAATCCTTTTGTGAGCCACCGCTGTTGGAAACATTGTAGGCATGCTAAAAGTGACTGTACACCATCACAATGAAGAGGGAAACTGGGGCGAGAGATTAAAGACCGAGGGAGGAAGTTATTCTTATTAAACTCGGGTGAAAATAGAAATAATACCTTCGGGTTGCTTCAAAAGAAGGCTCAGATTCATTTACACTGCAAGTACGGCAAACAATGGTTCATTAATGACGAAAGGTAGCCTTGAGGGGACGTGCGTGCAAATCAGGTACACGATAAACAGGCACCGGAAATATTCGTATTCTCTCAATATTTTTTCGAAGACAAACCATATAGATAATTTTCTTCCTTTCTGTCTTCCTTGGGCAGGAATATGCCACCACTAAGCTCCCGGATGATAGCAAGACCTGCTCTCTCCACACAAGCCTCTGCCTCAAGTCCCAGCCATACCCTATGTCCCGTTCTGCTCCATTAGCTCTGGAAAACTTGAACGATTTCTCTAGAACACAATTGCCCACAGTTCTGTATCTCCCACTTCTCCCATTAAATTTTTATTTTAATCTACTTAAGTTTCTCATTCACTACCCCGAGAAAGGGTCAGAAGAAACACCTTGAGCATCTAAACATGGATGGCACTCAAAGCCCAGGTATCTCCCTTTGAGGATCACATAAGAAAGCTGGACATGCAGCAGGTTCAAACTACAATATCTGGACACAATAGCGGAGCGGTGAGACTCATGGCGAAGTGGGGTTGGACTGATGACATGTACTTATACCTTCGTTAGGGTGGGAAAAAGGCATTAAATATCAATATTTTATATTTGATTTTTGAAGCATTTAGGCTCACCTGAATTATATTATTTTGAAAGCTCTATATTCAATAGTTTTACACAATTGTTCTAATCCAAAAATAGCTACCATTTTACTTCAGACAGTGTCCTAAGCCTTTTTTTTTTTTGGGAAAATGCATGTAGTCACATCCTCTGGTGACAAATTTGTCTTAGGACTGTTAAGAGTAAATTCCACTATTACACACTGCTAACGACACATCAGCGTGTTTAATTGAAGCCGAGAGACATAATACCACTAAATACCAAACTAATAAACTAAAAAGTCCCTCAGTTATTCTCCCCTGATTTAAGTAACTCATCAATGACAAGTACAAAAATACTTAATTTCCCAGTTTTAGAGTCCAGGACATCTGACCTTAATGTTTTTAATAGTGACATTACTTAAGTCACCCGTGGAAGAAAAAGCAGATGCGTTGAAAGTTAATGGACTCATCTGTACTCATCCGCGTGGAAATGCTCATCACACAACTGCGGCATCATCCCACATGGAGACTTTGGAAACCATCAACTCATGTAAACAATGACTGAGTAAAATCCCTGCTATGTTCAGTATCACTCAGAGCACTGACCGGAGCTGGGAATAACGCACTGGATAGAGTCCTGGTAGCCATGTCTAACTAACGGACCTGAGTTGGAGCTCTGCCTGAGAGCCACGAGGTAGAAGGAAAGACTCCGTGAAGTTGTCCTCTGAACGCCACACCCGTGCTGGGGCATCTGCATCTCCACACAAAACAAATAAATAGAGAGTCCAACTGAAGAGATAGTCTGGTCACCTCCTAGCACTGAAACCACTAGAGAGACTATGGAAATGAAGGTTCTACCCCTCCTTGCTGGGCGTTCTATGGTTGTCAGAGCATGGTAAGCACTCAGGGCCAAGATGAGCAGAGAATCTCAATGGAAACACAGTTCTGGGCATGTCTATGAGGGCATTTTCAGGGAATTTTAACTGAGGATGGAAGGCCCACTCTGAATGTGGGGAACTATATCGAATTGGCTGGGGTCGGACCGAAAAGGGGAGGAAGAATTGAACAGAAGCACTTGCATCTCTGTCTCCTGAGTGCAGATACAACTTGATCAGCCTGATCCCGAAGCCACGCCCCCTAGCGGCTGCCTGATCCCACAACCAGGACACCCCACCCCAACCCCCACCCCCAATCACGAAGCTCTGTACTCTTAAACTGTGAGCTTAAATAAATTTCCTTATAGAAGCAGATTTTTCAGGAGCTGATGCCACGCAGTGTATAAAGAGTTGGCCACACTAAGATAACACCAGGAGAAAAGGCCAGAAAGACGCCCAAAGAACAGGGTAAATCCTCTTTGGCTGAAATATGGCGTAAGCAGTGGGCATAAGACCCACAAAGAAAAGTCGATGTTTTTGTCAATGGCACACCGGATGGTGATGAGCTCAGGAACCGCGTCTTGTGTTCCTACGCTTGAACTGGAAGGAGCAGTGAGCGAATGAAGAGAACCATCCTGCTCCACCAGGGGCTTGCAGAGATGGTGAGAGGGGAAGACAGTGGAGGGAGAGACAATGGGCCCAGGAGGGAAGGGCCTGTGATGGGGGTCATCAGAGATTTAGCATCAAATGCCTCCAGTTTGAGGTGCCTGGGGGATTTCCAAATGACCTTGGCCCTGAAGCAGGATTTAAAGCTCAAGGGAGATCCAGGAAGCAAAGAAGGACCTTGGAATGATTTCCTGTCTTGACAAATGTGTTAGATAACGAAGTTCCAGTTTCCATTCCCTTATTACTTACAAAAAAAAATCAGTAAATGATTCCAACAATCCTCATTTGTTTACGAGAGAACAAAAGACCAGAAGCAGAGAGCTGAAACTGTCACTGTGTTGGGAAGATGCATGCTGAGATGGGTGCTTCTATAAATACAGAAGCAGAGGAGAGAGAAAGCAAAATCCTGAAGAACTGACTAAGGAAGAAATCTATGGCTGTCTGGCTGTCTGGCTGTCTGGTTGTCTGGTTGTCTGTCTGTCTGGTTGTCTGTCTGGTTGGTTGGCTGTCTGTCTGGTTGTTTATCTTGTTGTCTGGCTGTCTGGCTGGTTGGTTGGCTGTCTGGCTGTCTGGCTGACTGGTCGGTTGGCTGTCTGGCTGTCTGATGTCTGGCTGTCTGGCTGTCTGACTGACTGGTTGGCTGTCTGGCTGTTTGGCTGGTTGGTTGGCTGTCTGGCTGTCTGGCTGTCTGGTTGTCTGTCTATCTGGTTGTCTGGCTGGCTGTCTGGTTGTCTATCTGGTTGGTTGGCTGTCTGTCTATCTGTCTGTCTGGTTGTCTGTCTATCTAGTTGTCTGGCTGTCTGGTTGTCTGTCTATCTGGTTGGTTGGCTGTCTGTCTATCTGTCTGTCTGGTTGTCTATCTGTCTGGTTGTCTGTCTATCTGATTGTCTGGCTGTCTGGTTGCCTGTCTATCTGGTTGACTGGCTGTCTGGCTGTCTGGCTGACTGGTTGGTTGGTTGGTTGGATTGGTGCTTCTCAGATGAGGTCTCATTATATAGCCCAGGCTAGCTTCAAAGTCATGCTTCTTCTTCTTCTTCTTCATCATTCTGGGACATGGGATCACCCACATGTGCTGCTGTGCCTTACTACATGCATAAGAGGAGAGCCAGACTGCAAGTTTTACAAGAAACCAAGCAAGAAGGTCATCTGAATATGGAAAATATTAGTTCAGTATCAAGTGACCAGGAGGCAGAGTGAGGTAATGCCTAAAGGGTGACCTTTAAGGATGTCATGCGTTAAAATTATATACCTTATGTATTTGTGTGTGGACACATGTATGCCATGGTCTAAACTACAGAAAAATATATCCAAAGGTTATTGTCCAAACATTAACTTCATTCTTGGCTTCTTTATCACCATCTTCCATCACTATACATTCTTTTTACGGGATAAGGTGGAATATACATGGACTATTCGCTTTGAGTGCAAAGAAACAACAAAATGTATTTCCACATTGCCATGTTGTTAATTTATTAAACAAATTATAGTAGTCAGGAATGGTGAAGCCCAGAGTCTGGTTGACTCAACCAGAGTGCAGGCCCAGAGAAGAGCAGATCAGAACTCTTCCCATGTTTGATGAATCGATGTTAAATGAGAGGCAAGTAATTAGATTATGACAGCACTGTCATATCATGTAACTTAGTCCAGTGGGGTCTGCTTCTCCATCCAGAACAGAGGATGAAAGTCAGAGAGCTGCTTACTATCTGACCGCAGTGATCAACATCAACTGAGGGGTGGCTATATCCTAAGCTTTCCCCTGAGCAGGGGCAAACATGACCACTGCTTTCTGGTTTATCCAAGGCAGATAAATCGGATGCTAAACTTTTCTCAGCTTCCTCCTCTTGCCAGCAACAATGCAAGCCAGAGTTCTAGGTCAAACTTCGCAGCCAAGCCTTTCTTTCTCGTAATGTGTATTTCAAGCCTGGTGTATTCTAAAGGGCCCAGAAGCAATATTTCCTCAGAGAAACCTGGGTGCACAAACAGCTGGCTCTGCTACGTGGAACCTGTTCAAAACTGGGTCCTTGACAGTGAGACTTCACTTTGGTGCCACTGACGTATGCAGCAGGAGGACTCTTAGCAGATACCTCTGGCCTCCAGCAACCAGAAAAGCAGTAGCGTGGCATAGTTCCCAACCATGTCTCCAGCCATTGCTATGCTCACCGGGGAAGAATCACAGCTAGATAGGAACTCCTAGACAGCACTCGTATTTATTTATTTGACAAAAGATACAACCACTCCTTCATATACTGCCTATGAGGACTCAACTAAGTGGGCAGACTAAATAAACCTAGTTTGGCCTTCAGTACTCAGTTATGTATCTATACAGCCCCATATCACTGCATTACACAACGTGTTTTAAAAACCCCTGCTTCCATTCCCCGAATTTGTGACCTCTCTTGGTGTCAGCTGAGGTGTTCGCTCCTCACAAACCCTTCTTACAGTGTCTCAGCACTTGAGGAGCACCAGGTCCCTTCCTCATCATGTCTTTGAAACACTAGGCTTTCCTGCCTGTGCCTCTCTCAATACCCCTAGTGGGTGGCTTACATTAAATGTGGAGAGAAATTGTGGCTTTTCAGCTTCTTATGAAGACTTTAGAAAGAACGTTTATTTGTTCCTCAAGCATTGAACTCTTGATGATCTGTTTACATCTAAGCTTTATAAGTAGTGTGAGTTTTCCATAACTTATTTTATGACAGAAGGAATTTTGAGTGTTCCTCATTTACATTTAAAAATGTGTTTTCACCATCCCCACCTTTCATCTTAGCGTGTACTCGTTTATACGATCATAAATTGTCACAGTGAATTATTTTACAACTTTATGACATTTGAGGTTTCTTTGGGTTTTGATATTTCTGTGATTTATGTTTTCATATCTTTGCCTAGTTCTGAGATTCTTGGCTTGTGAATGGAGAATTATTGTTGTAGAATTCTCCTGGAAGATTTTTAGCTGTGTGAAGAAAAACAATTTAAAGTAGTATCCTAGATAGTACCACCTGTCAACTTGCCTAGAGTCACCTGAGAAAGGGATTCTCTCCATTAAGAGATTATCTAGATCAGACTGGCCTATGGGCATGTCTATGGAAGATTGTCTCCATCGTTAATTAACAGAGGTAGACCCAGCCCACTGTGGGCGGCACCATCCCCTGAGCATGTGGCTCTGGGCTGTATAGGAGAGCTAGCTAAGTGTGAGCTAGGTGAACCAGCAAGCAGCATTCCTCTGTGGTTTCTGCTACAAGTTCCTCCTTGATTTCCTGCCCTGACTTCCCTCAGCGATGGATAGCGACTTGGACAGGTTAGCCAAGCAAATGCTTCCCTCCCCTAGTTGCCTTGGGTCTGAGCGTTTATCATAACAGGAGAGCAAAGTAGGACAGACATACTTACTTGTTCCAGTAAACTTTTCCTTCCAGGGTCTGCATCTCACCAAGGATGGCAAGGAGGAGAGACGATTTGCCACAACCCACCTGACCCACAATCATGGTTAGCTGACCTAGAGAAACAAAGCAGAGGACAGGAAGACTTCACTTAGTTATGTAAGATTAAAACCCACCCTAGGGGCATGCCGGGAGTCTCAGCACTAGGAATACAGACAGCTGGGAAGATTGGTGCAAGCTCAAGGCCAGCCTGATCTACACTAATGTTCTGGGACATCAAGAACCACACAGCGAGATGTTGCCGAAAACACTAAAAGCAAAACAAAGGCTAGGGGGAAAGTTACCAAAATAAATAACAATGTAAGTTAAAAAAAGAAACTAGATGCAATTCCTACACATTTAGACAGGTCTAATGTTTTGACCCCTAGCCCTGTTTGATTTCCAGTAGTGAAGTAAATATACCAACCCCTGTCTTTTTGGAAAAGAAAGGAAAAAGTGAAACATATGGGTATTGACTTATTATTTTAACTTTTTTTGAAAGAAAAGCTGGTGTGGCCCAGGCTGTTTTCAGACTTGCTATAAATTTCTGATGCTTCTGCCAACTGGGCTGCATTGCAGACCCTTGCTTTATTATTTTGTAAATGGAAAATTGCTCATCTGGCTAAAGAACAAAAGAAGTAACTCATTAAACCATCAGCATTAGTTTTAACTTTCACCATTAAATTCACACAATAAAAGGTCAATAATGGCAAAAATTTGTTGTTGGGATGAAAGTGATTCATGTTGTTATTAGGACTCTAAATTCCCGTTTCCTTCCAGGTGTGATAGAAAATGCTCAAGCTACTGATCGTTACACCAGGTTGAGTGAATATTTCTGTTCAGTTATTCAATCATTTTAAATAAAATTATTGTGACCCTCCCTACATGTCTTGTTCTGTTTGGTGCTGTTGTAAATGGTATTGCTTTCTAAATTTCCCTCTTGGTTCATTTGTTGTTAGCAAATCAAAATATAGAAGTAAGACTTAGCCAAGGAAGAAGAGCGTCACACTAAAAACTACAGAACAGCGCTAAGATATACGCAGGAGAGCAGAGTGATATGGAAATACACCCGGGGTTATGTGTTCGGCAAACTGACATTATTAAATGTCCACACTTCCCAACACAATCTACAGACTGAAGGTAACTTTTCCTCAGCATCCTGTGACAAAATGTATTACAAAGAATACAAAGCCTCAGTGATCTCTGTGGTGGTCATACGTTGGGCGATGACAGAATGGAACAGAGAGCCCAGAAATAAACCTTTATGAACAGTCACCTAATCTACCACAAGACCACACAGCGGGGAAGGAACAGGTGGCAATGCACAGAGTGAACGTCCACTTGCAGAAGAGTGGGGTTCGGCTGTTAGAGTCTATTGCAGCCAAAGTCATCTCACAACGACATAAAGACCTAACAGACTGAAAACTTCAAAACCCTTGAAGATGGCATAGGAGAAGCAATTCTTCCTATTGACCTTGGCAATGAATTTTTGGGTTTTAAATAGAAACAAAATTCAATAGAAAAAAAACCAGCAAAATGGGAATACCTCAACATAAAAATGGGGGGGGGTGTTGAACAGAAAACACTCACAAACCTTCTCTCTGATAAACTATTAATCGTCCAAAATATACAAGGATTCCCTACAGCTCAATAGCAGAAAAACAAAACATGAGCATTTAGTGTGAAATCAGTATGAAGGAGACTCAAACATTACAACCAGAACTGCCACACGGTCCATTAAAATCACCTCTGAGTGTCTGCACGAAATAACTAGAGTTCAGATCGGAAGAGATGGCTGTGCTCCCACATTCGCTGAAGGAGCTTTCAAACATCAAAGCAGATAGGAACAATCCAATGTCCGCCGATGGCATGAAAACAAGCTACATACATGCAATGCTCACGTATAAAGAAGGAAATTGTTTTCGACAATATAGAAGCACCTTGAAGGATTATGAGGACAGACAATGATGAAAAAAATACTACATGCGTCCAGGATTGTGGTTTACAATTCTCAAACTCACAGAAGCAGAAATAGAAAAGGGTTGCTGAGGATGGAGGATGCATGTGGGGCAGGGAGGGGGGACTGTTGCTTGGTGGGTAAAACATTTCCAAGATGCTTCCATGCCTGCTCCACAGAATATCTGCATGACTTCAATCTGTGGCAGGATAGCTCCTGGGATGCTCTCCCCACAAAAAAAATTATAAACTAAAAGAAAAATAAAAAGAAAATTTTGGAAGCGTCTGTATATTAAGTTCATCTGCTATGCTGGACCCAAACTCTTGAAGGAGACAGAAAGACTATAGAAGCCATGAGTGCTGGATGTCCCCAAGGGATCTGTTTTCTGAGCACAATTGGGCGGTGTTATATATGAACCCACAGAGGTTATAACAGCATGCACGAGATCTGCACAAAATACAAGCTAGACAGAAGACAGCGTATGGGGTGGGGAGGTGAACATGAAGTCACATGAGTGGCTGAGGAGATTATGGTATTTGGTAGCTGCCAGGAGACAAGGAGTCAGATTTATTTACGGTATAACCACGGGTAGATCAACCACACGCCAGCGTAGGTCCCTCTCCCAAGAGTAGCTGAACATAGGGGAACAACAGATACTGTGGTTGCTGAGTTTAAAAAGAGAAGTTATTCCCCTGAGTTAGGGGAGCAAAGACAGGGGGTTGGAGTTGGAAGATGGAGGTGAAAATAGTCAAAATACAAAATTCTGAAAAGAAACTCGAGACGGAATACTAAAGAGCTGAGATCCAGTTACTGTAGATCAGTTGCATCTCAATAAAACTGAAGGGTAAGCAAATTACCAGGCAAGTAAATAATCGGGGGAGTGATCCTGGAGTACTCACAAGGACCACCAGCAGTTTTCAGGGCCTTGGATGTTTTCACAAATAACCTTCCTTTGAGGTTGCTCTTAAACACAACAGGAAATGAACAACCCCAATTTCTCAAGTTCCACAAATGGCCAAGTGAACAGGAAATAACTTGTCCAAAGACACACATTTTTAAAGATAGTCCCACTTTATAATTTCTAGCTTACAGTGTTGCCTTATGAGGAACCTGGTGCACATCAGTAATAGAAACTTACGGTTATATCTTTAAAACCTCCTTTAATGGGTCAGGAGACATGGGAAATAGGTCAGTGGTTAAGATTATGGGGACTAGAGTTCAGAATACCAGAGCCCAGGTACATGCCAGACAGGCTTGTTAGCCGACCTCTAATTGCAGTCACCCTTAGAAGATGGAGACAGGGCATCCCCAGAGCAAGATGACAAGCCAGACTAGCTATACCACTGAGCTCGCTCTGAATTGAACTGAAAGTCCCCGGTTCACAGAGTAAAGTAGAAGATTGAGAAAGACTCCAGGCCGCAACCTCAGGCCTCCACATATATACCCGCCCTATGCCCCCCCCCACAGACTCATACACACACACACACATACACACACACACACACACACACATAGACTCATACACATACACACACACACATAGAGAGACATACACACAGACACATATACACACAACACACACAGACACATACACACACAGACACACACACAGAGACATACACACAGAGACATACATACACACATACACAGAGACATACACACACACATACAAACACATATACAGACACACACACATACAAACACATACACACAGAGACAGACACACAAACACATACACAGACACATACACACACAGAGAGACACATACACATACATACATACACACAGAGACAGACACACAAACACATACACAGACACATACACACACAGAGAGACACATACACATACATACATACACACAGAGACAGACACACACATACATACACACACAGAAACACACACAAACACATACACACACAGAAACACACACACATACACACATACACACATACACACACAGACACTTACACATAAACATGCAAAGGTTCACACACATATTTGCACACACATGCATCCACGTGCACACACATACACAGGAAGTGGAAACTAAATGAACACAAATAAAGTTTGCTTCACTTTTTGCTATGCTTAGTTATCTTGGTAAAAGGAAAAAGAACGCTCAAGCCATGAGCTTTACCTGTTGGAATTCGAATGTCAATATTGGATAATGTGGCTAAACCACTGCCCCATGAGAAGTATCCGTTCGTCACCTAGAAAATAAGAACGTAGGAACTAAGTTAGACACGTGGTACCAGTGAATAACCAGAGGGCGGCTCCTTTCAGAAGTTTAAATCTAACACAAGGGACAGCAGAGCCTGACCTAAGCTCTGTGTGTTTGGTGGTGTAACTGAGAAGCACTGGTGTAAGACTGGAGAGACCGCTCAGCAGTCCAGAGTGTTGGCTGCTCCCCTCTCTGACAGCTCCCGTGTTCAGTTCCCGGCATCCACATCAGGGGGCTCACAACCAGCTGTAACCTCAGCTCAGGGGACCCAACGCCCTCCTCTAACCTCCACCAACACACACACGCACACGCACACAGAACACATAAACTCACACGGGCACACACACATAAGAATAACAAGTAAATACATGTCCCAGCATACTTTTTCCTTAACTACTAAAAGGAATCATGTTTTCTTCTCACGTACCAGAAAAGGAAGCCAGTGCTGATATCACCCCTGAATGTGAGCACAGAACTACGAGGTCTTTGGTGACAGCTATGACAAATGATTGAAGATGCCACAGCTTCATCCAAGGGTGAGAGGGGAAAACGTGGTCTGAAACCTCCAGACAACAGCCTGGAGCACATGGTCGCCCCTAAACACGTAACTGCACACTTCTCACAGGCCAGGCATTGAACCCCGCTGTCTTGGAGTGGTCTGGGATGTGCAGGGTACCTGGATAAGGAGGCTTCCAACAGGGGGGGTTCTAGGACTCTGGCCCTCTGATATCCAGCACTGTTCCAGAGCCTGCTTGCCATTGGCTTCTCCCTGTGATTTGTCCCAGCCATCAGTCCCCAGCTGTGCCCCCAAGGCCGCCATTTCTGTTTGGGTTCTACTTAAGCACAAGAGGCTGCAGAAAGTATAAAAGCTATGTCTGGAATTATATCAAATACACCAGGGACCGGGGGAAGCTGATGAAGCCAGACAGTGCCCATATTCATGTTGGTACCAATTTCCTCCCAGACATCACATTCTGTCCTGCGGGAAGCTTGTCAAGGCTCAGGAACTCCAAAATAGAGACCCCTTAAGACTTAGGCAATAGGCAACGCACAAGTATCAAGAAATATCTGAAACGTACAAGATTCACAATGCCTGTCCACCCCTCACAGCATATAGCCAGTAAAAGCTGAGGAGGGAACTCTCTGGCCTGTCAAGCCCCATACAATTTGTCCAGAGAGATCCTGGGTTCCAGCTCTCCTGAGCCACCACCCATTCTGGGATGGATGTAGTTTTGAGTCATTCACGCTCCTGTAGGTAACCCCTCCCCCACACTCCTGTAAGTAACTTCAATAGACTCATTGGTTCACCATGCTGTACTTTAACGGTATTGTTATGTCATTTCCTATTTGTGGTGGGTACACATTTGCTCCTACCCTCCTAGGAATAGGGTCATGAATATTTTTCCTTTAAAAAGATGATTTATGATACTGGTATTTTCTGTGAATTAGTTTACGTGTGAGTGCTACAGGAGAGGGTTGAATGGTAGATTTCTGGTAGAAAGAAATGCTCTTTTCTGGGTCCCAGATGTAAGGTTGAAGACGTGAAGAAAAGAATGATGAACTCAGCTGGGCAGTGGTGGTGCATGGTTTAATCCCAGCACTCAGGAGGCAGAGGCAGGAGGTCTGCTAGTTCGAGGCCAGCATGGTCTACAGAGTGAGTTTCAGGACAGCTATGGTTACACAGAGAAACCCTGTCTCAAAGGAAAACAACAAAACAACCACCAAAAAAAAAAAAAAGGATGATAAACTCACCAGAGTACACTTAAAATACTGTCAGGGCTGTGACAGCAAAGAGACCCTCGATCTGCATTCGATCGCTTTCAGACCTCAGCCTAGAGAGTAGCATAAATGCTCGCAGTCCGGTAAGAACCCCAGAGATGAGCTAACCTTTATGGCAACATCTTCAGTCTCAGCAGGCCGAAGACGCCGCGCCTGCTCGTAGTTGTCCAGGTGGTACCTTCCAGGCTGCTTCCTGTTTATCGGTTTTGATTGCTGCGTTCCAAATGGAAGAGGACAGAAGTTGACGCGTTATGAAAACATTGACATTTTACCAAATGCTCACTCGCATTGCTATTCCACTTCGAGTCCAAGAAAAACAAACAAAGCGAATGTCAAATTTTAGTCGGTCCTAACGGCTTCTCCACAAGAGCAAACAGGGACAGATGAGAACTTAAGGCTAACTAGTCGACGTCTTGGGGGAAATGAAGACATAGAACTTGCAAACGATGGTGGGAAGGGTGCTGATTGCTGGCGCTTGCTGGTTTCAGTCCAGCCCAGAAAACCTGAGTCCCTGGCTCAGTGAAAGACTCTGCCTCAAAGGATGAACAGAGAGTGAGAGAGGACACAGATGCCCTTCCCAAGCCTCTCTGTATACACAGGCTTGTGCACCAACCTCGCCACCCACACACAAGCGCGCACACACACACACACACACACACACACACACACACACACACACACCCTACACATCCCTGCAGAGAGAGAGAGAGACAGACAGACAGACAGACAAAGACAGAGAGACAGAGAGACAGACAGAGAGACAGACAGACAAAGACAGAGAGAGAGAGAGGGAGGAAGAGAGAGAGAGGGAGGAAGAGAGAGGGGGGGAGGAAGAGAGAGGGGGGAGAGGGGGAGGGAGAGGGAGAGAGAGAGAGAGAGAGAGAGAGAGAGAGAGAGAGAGAGAGAGAGAGAGATCTCATACATACACACACAAGAACTGGAGAGACATCTCAGTGGTTAAGAACACTGGCTGCTCTTCTAGAGGCCCTAGGTTTCTATCACCCACATGGACGTTACAACTGGCTGTAACTCCAGTCTTCTTCTGGCCTACGTGGGTACTGCACATATGTGCTGCAGACATACATGCAAGCAAAACGCCCACACACATAAAAAAGACTTAAAAAAATCTTTTAGAATAAAAAAAACCTCAAAAATTGTCTATACATTTAGCAATAAATTACTTCCTGATAAATAATTATGTCCCACTTAAATACCGTGTAGAGGTGATTAAGGTTAAATTGTAACAGTCTAAAACTGTCGATTTACCTAGAAAAGCAAGTGATTCTAGAAGTAGGAAACCGTTAAAAATATTTTTTTGTCTACAATTTCAGGTTTAACATCTTAAGAAATTATCGCTTCTATAAGAACTAGCAATGTCTGAAAATCATCCAAACGAGACACTGCCTTTCCAACTCCCGTTAACTGATGTCCCAAAATAACGTCAACCGTCAAACAGAACAATGCCAAGGCTTCATGAAAGAAACACATCCCAAAATCTCAGAAAGAAAACTGACAACGGAGAGTCAGCTGAGGCAAGTCCAGCTAGGAAACACTGTGCACACGTATCCTGCATTAAAGGAAGAGAACGTGTGTGTGTGGTAGTGAGATGTTATGTTAGTTGCCTGCCCTGCCCACAGCCCTCACGGATAGTCTTGGAAACAGTGCATGGAACATTCTGGAATTACCACAACTCTTCAGGGTGGATATATCTTGCATACAAAGTATACCTGGGCCTATATTCTAACATCATTGTCTTCTGGGCTACTACTGTCTCCCCAGGGACTCATAAGAATGACTTCATGCACTTCATGAAACCAGGGCGAGGTCGGGAAGAAGAGTGTGTTGACAGAGACTTGAGTCGCAGCTCCGTCGATGTAATTTGAAGACGCGTTGGCTCTAGAACATAACCGATTCTCTGTGGCAATTCTATAGCCAAGACCACTCAACTCTAAGCTCTCACAGGATAGAGAGTACCCCAAGTGCTCTCAAGGAGGAGTTTCCACTAGCATTGTTTCAAACACACGGCACTTTACAAAAGCTTGTCATTTGTGGTTTGGGCTGTCCACGCTGATGAATGACCCTGGAAGACACCAGATAGTCCGGACTGAATTCAATAACTGAATATTGGACACGGCTGAAGGAGATTCTTTTTCCTTCCAAAAAAATCTCTTTGCAGTATAATTTTTCCCTTCCACCTCATCTCATACAGAAAATAATTCTTCTGATACCTCCAACTCCACAAACTTGACCTCCCCCTTTCTTCGAGGTCGTCTTGCTCTGCTCACTCTGCCTCCCTGGAAGATGGTCTGATGTGTTCTTTGGGAGACGGAAGAGCATCAAAAGTGCGAGGGGCTGGCTACAATCCAATATTTGACTTTCTTTTTCTTTAAAAAAAATATAAATACATTGTAATGCAATACACATGCGTGCGTGCATGCATGTGTATGTGCCTGTGTGCGTGTGTGCGTACAGGTGTGTGTATGCCCGCAGTTGGAGAAGGGGGGAGAGAGAGGGAGAGGGAGAGGGAGAGAGAGAGGCATCAGATACCCTGAGACTGGAATTATAAGTGATTGTGAACTGTCCCACTTGAGTGCTGGGACCCAAACAAATTCTCTGCAACAACATCAAGTGTTTCTATTGACTGAGTCCCCTTGCCAGCCCCCACAGATTTCCTGTGTGGCCCACACAGGTATCCAACCTGTGAATGACCTCAACCCTATAAGCTCCCTGCTCTGACCTGAAGTAGCCATGTGTGTTTGCATTGGTGTACATCTCCACACAACATGAAACATTCTTTGTAGACCCCACCATGGCCGTGTAGACAAGCACACATGAGTTATTTCTCAGACAGTAGTCATGCCTGTTCATTGAAACAACCTTGAAAGAAGGAACACAGAGCATCTACAGGTAGTCAAGCACCTGGCTTAATGTTTTGTTTTGTTTTGTTTTTTTTAGCAGTTTTAACCACAATATGAAGAAAAGCGTATTGTAGATGGATTTTTCACGAAGACTCTCTCAGTCTCACCCAGCTCCACTGAGAGGACAGCAGTGTACTCACTTTTGATGAGTCATACCAGTGGTAAATGTATTTATGTCTTTTTCAAGCAGTTACATAAGTGAGGAATAGTTATAACAACACTGATTTGTTTATTTACTTTGTGTTGTGTATGTGTGCATGTGGAGACAAGATGTCAACATCAGCTACTGTCTTTCACTGTTTCCCACTTACGATTTGAGGCAGGATCTCTCACAGCACCTGGAGTTGATCAGCTCACCTAAGTCTGACCAGTAATACCCAGGGATTCTCTTATTTCTGCCTCCCCAGCCCTGGGGTTACAAGCACGTGCTATCGCACACAGATTTACATGTAGATGCTTGGGGTATAAATGAAGGTCCTTATGCGTCTGTGCCAATCACCTCACCAAAAGAGCCACCTCCACAACTGAAGACAGGTTTCAACCAGTCCCATTGGCTTAGGGTGATAGTCTATGTTTCATAAATTTCCAACTCTGATGCTGACGTTTCTCCTTGGGTGATGATAAATGTTGTTAAAACCATCAACTGCAAAATACACACTTCTTTATGTCACCCTGACATTAACCACCTCCTTAAGCAGCTCAGTTTCAGAGAATGACTCCACTGTCGACCCAGCAGTCAGTCAATCATAAGGCATCCATCCACAGTCAGCCAATCAAAAGGCATCCATCCACAGTCAGCCAATCAAAAGGCAGCCATCCGTAGTCAGCCAATCATAAGGCAGCCATCTAGCAGTCAACCAATCATAAGGCAGGCATCCAGCAGTCGACCAATCAAAAAGCAGCCATCTTTGAGTCTTCTTTCTTCCTTGCTGCCAAGTAATCTTTCAGCACGTTTTTATTAACTGAACATAAAAAAGACGCAGAGGGATCTGGTAATGTGCTTAGCATGGATGAGGCCCTGGGTAATTCTTGAATCCTTAAGTGAGAGAGAAGAGAGAGAGAGAGAGAGAGAGAGAGAGACAGAGACAGAGACAGAGACAGAGACAGAGAGACAGAGAGACAGAGAGAGACAGAGAGACAGAGACAGAGAGAGACAGAGACAGAGAGAGACAGAGACAGAGAGAGACAGAGACAGAGAGACAGAGACAGAGAGACAGGGAGTGTAGAGCATATACACTGAAGTCCATCAGTTCCTCACCCTATTCACCACAACTGCAACAAAATCCTAACCCCAACCATCATCTCTAGGTAGTTACTATAGTGGCCTCTACTCATTTCCCAGTTCCCTCCTTTGGCCTGCTGACCTCACTCAGTCACCAAAGTTAACTTTTGAACAGTAAGTAAGATTATTCTGTGCTTGGAATCCCAGCATTTGGGATGTGGAAGGAAGAAAAATAGGGATTCAAGGTCATTCTCAGCCAAGCAGTCCCAGGCCAGTCTGGGATACATGAGACACTGTCTCCCAAACCCAAAATAAACAAAGTAAATGTTTTCCATAGCCCTTCTACTGCATTTCAGTAAAATCTAAACCCTTCCCATGTTCTACAAACCCATGAGTCATTATTATAACTGCGTCTCATTTTTCTTCTTGTCACCAAGCTCTAGACATACTGCCCTTCTGTGCATTATATAAACCAAGTCACTCCACAACTCAAGATGTTCATGACACAGTCTTCTGAAAAAATGCCTTTCTGTTCCCCAGTGTCCCTCCCAATGGCACGCACCGGTGAGGTTTCAGCCCACTGCTGTCTCCTCAGAAGTGCGGTCGGGCAGATGGTCACTCTAACTTAGTAACCCCGTTACTTTGTCACGTCTCCTTTCATTTATATCCACCCAGGAAATGGTCTTGTAATTTCAAACTAATGTATCATTTGATTCCTGTGGCAAGAAAACAAACCATGCTGGGAGAGAGCTCACGCACCGGTGCGGAGCCACAACCTAGCTCTTGGCATCTGCTACAAGGTAACCTGGGCATCTGGGAGCCTGGTGGATCCATGACCAACGGTTGCTTTCTATTGCGTGTGACACATGTCCAGACAAGACTGACCACTTCCAGACCCTTTGCAGCTATTGAATAAATGCTTGTGGCCAGGATCAGTGAACCTGCTGGTCTGCAGGTGACAAGACTCAGGTTTAAACTCTGAGTCAGATCCTTCCTAATCTTACAACTTTGTCCAAGCCACTGATGCATGCAAACTCAGTGTGCTGCGATGAGACTAAAACAGGCAATGCACTGTATACGTTAGGTGAATCAAAGCACTTAATGTACTAGTGAGTACGTCTTAAACTAGAATGTGTACTGGAGCTAAAACACATCCTAAGAATGTGGGGGAGAACAAACAACCATTCAACTCCCTTTTAAATCAACTGGTGGGTCATTCTCTCCTGATTTATAGAAGCAACATTTCTATAACTGTGTACCACTTTTAGATGTATGAGGATTTATTTTTGTAGGCGCAAGTAGCCATTTTTCTTCATGTGGATTTAAACAAAGCTTGTAGTTTCTTCTAACTGAACCCATATGAAAATATATAATTTGTTTGGACCATCCTCTGTATGGCAAAAGGAAACCAAACCCCACTTACCACTCCGGTGTGCTTCTTACAGGACTCAAAAGGCAGCGTCCCCTCCCCAGTCCTCCAGCTGTCCTCGCCAATCTCATCGCTCAAGAGAAACTCATTCAGCTTCTGAACGCTGCAGAAAGCAATCGACAAACACAGTGTCAGGAAATCCTATGAGGTAACTAAGAGCATTGACTTGTTCACTAGGAGCCTTCGTTACCAACGTCTGCTGCCTATACCTGGAAAGCCACAGGAGCAGCACTGCCTTAGGAAGCAGTGTTCTGTCCATCTTGAAGGACAAGCATTCCTTTTTTTATGAGTGTGTTCTGTAGCTGCTGTGTGCTCTCGTGTTTTAAAATGTGGAATCTGAAGAAGCACCCTCTTCACCTACACGAATATCCCTTGAGCACTCTTCATTCTGAAGCTCTGAGCTCAAGCCCAAGTGCCAAGACCAGACCCAAGAGTCTGAACCTCCAGGTCTAAAAGTGCCTGGAAAACCATATGGATGATTGTTCAATGACTCAAAGAATAAACGGTGATTCACACGGTTTATCTGGTGGATCCAATTCTCCATTTCCCCTTCCTAGTCTGCACACAAATCTCACTGAAGTTTTTACAGAGTTTGTGAGCCCTAATGTCGCTGAATGTCGAGAAGCCACGGTCCTCAGCTATGCTGGGAGTGGAAAGAACTTTCTCTTCTCTAGGTAATATCCTGTCCTCCTAGTTTTAGTTGTCAACCTGACATACTCTAGAGTTATCTGAGATTGTCTTCTCATTTGAAAGATTTCCTAGATCAGGCTGGCCCGTGGGGATTGTCTTCATTATGAGTTGACATAGAAGGGTCCAGGCCATGTGGGTGACCCACCATTCCCTGTGGCAAGTAAGAAGCATTCCTCTACAGTTGATGCTTCAAGTTCCTGCCTGGATTCTTTGCAATGATGGACCGTGATATAGAATTGTAAGCTGAAAGAAACCTTTTCGTGCTCTAAGGTGTCTTGAGTCGGGATATTTCGTCATGGCAACAGAAATGAAACTAAGACACATCCAATTTGGTGCTTCCATTTACTATGTAAAGAGACGGTGCTCAAACCTCTGACCCTCCCTGTTCTCTTCATCTAGCCTACTAGACTGTAGACACCTTTGAAAGCCAAGCTCTCCGTGTTCTGGGCCTATGTCAACGGGCTCATTTTGATTCCTCAGTGATGTTGGTGAAATAATCGTGGTTAATAAATAGTAAAGGCACCCCCTGCTTGCACGAGGTCCTCACCGGAACCACTGAGGCGAATAACTGTGGGAAATACACAAATCCTGGTTCCGAGGTAAAGTAATATCAGCCTTGCCACCAAGGTTCTCCGCTCACTGCAAAGCTGTTGGTGTGAGGCACCTTCTGTGAGGTATAAAATGGCACCTCTTTTGGCATCTTCCCCATCGTCTTCTATCCTCATGCCCTGATAGTTTTGGTCAGAATCATCTTTCCAACCACACAAAACCACTTTTGGCCGCACAAGTACACTCAGATTTTTAGGGTACTTGTCCTTCCCTTCTACGGCCTGCTTCCTCTGATCAACTTCCTTCTTCCTCTCTCTCTCCCACTAGTCAAGAGCAACTTAGCCCTTTCGGGTTATCAAGCACAGTCATGCCCCTAGACCATCAGGAACCAGACAGCCTCCTGTTCCTTTAAATGACTGACGGTCATCTCAGGCCACACCACTCTGTGTACAGGGATTCGGTTTGCTTCCTGGCCTCTTGAAGTCCACAGTGGAACCCCCTGCTCGTGCCCATCCATCTCTCTTCCTTGAAATTACTAAGGTGGCTGGTCTACTTGAAGTATCCATCAGAGAATGTGGACCCACAGAAGACTCTTGGCCATTAAGTGGTCAAGATGGTGTCAAACGAGTAAACCTGAGATTCGTGTAGAGTGGCAGTATTTAGCCTGCGCTGGGCCATTTCTATGCACTGTCTGGTCTTCACCAGTCCTCGGAAGCAGGCAATATTAAGCTACTCATTTGATAAGCAAGAAAACCGATCCTCAGATACAACCAGACAACAACACACATGGAATCGAACGAGTACTTTATGCCTACAATTTGAACGTAGGCATGTCCGGTACAAATCAGTTTGCCTACCTGCCACTGTTAAGTTCAGTCTTTTGTTTGTGCCTCATCTGTTCATATAATTGACAAATGTGCTGAATGTTGTATTTATACACGCTCGCCTGTTCACTTCTCAAATACTACTTTGGTTTTTAAATATTGATTCTGATTTTTATTATGCATCTGTTATGGCTGCGCGTGTGTGAATGTGTACCAGGGAGACCTGAAGAGTGTCAGAGCCCCTGTAGCGTCATTAACTGGAGATGGTGAACTGTGTAACATGGGTTCTGGGAACCTAACTTGAGTCCTCTAGAAGACCGCCATGTGACCCTAACCACTGAGCCATCACTCCAACCCCACCAGTAGGACCGTGGATGTTTAGACACAACTTGAAAACCTCAGGGGGTGTTACATTAGTGTGGAATAACCGACTGTGTGACTGACAGTCGCATGGTTTTTTATATCGATTATGAAGCCTTGCCAATTGGAATACGTAGCCAAGGTATGAGCATGCCTGATAATAAATACCAGTATTTATTTTACAGATGGTGATAAGGGAGACTTGCCAAGCAGAAACATCTCTGAGAGGAATCACAAAGTGGTGGTTGTGGTTGTTGTTGTTGCTGTTGTTTTTGCTGTTGCTACTTTCCCCTGGAAATGAGCGATTTCTTGAATAACATTTTTCCCCTCTGGCAAATAACATCTTTGGACATAGTTACTGCATTACACATTAAATACCAAATACCTACAAGGAATACTACATATTCCACTCCAGAAGGGAAAACACATAAATTATTTCCAAGGAAGTGGAGAAGAAGCTTTAGCATTGTGGGGGAAAAAACACTCTTATTTAAGTACTTTTTTGTTTTTAGGACAGGATCTCAGGTAGCCCAAGATGGCCTAAACTCAGTATGTAGCAGAGGATAGCCCTGAACTCCTGTCTCCAGCTCCCAAGTCCTGGGATTACGAGCATGTGTCACCATGCCTGTCCTTTTTGATAAAAATTTCATGTTTTATTTTAATTTTATGTGTATGGGTGTTTGTGTGTGCACATCTGTGTGCCAGTTGCACGCCTGGTCCCTGCAGAGGCCAGAAGAAGGGATTGGATTTTCTGGAACAGGAGTCAAATTTTAAGTAACAAGTGAGTTTTCTTCTGTCTATTTTGTAGCACCCTAAAACATGGTGGGAGGTTTGCGGCTGTGCCCAGACAAGTTGTAACAAATTAAAAAAAATTTTCCTCTTTGGTCTATTTTGTTATAAACGTATCACCAAGTGTGTGGCATGTGTCTGTGTGTGCATGCTCCACTCTGTGAATGCCACAAGGGCACCTGGCTACTGATGTGACCAGTTTGAAGAGAAACTGTAGGCCTTAGCCTGGAGCAGGGAACTCTGTGTGGCATATATTTCCTCCAGCAAAGAACTTCCACACCTTGTGCACACAGAGCAGACCTGTGTGAGTTTGCTTCGGCCCATTCTAACCATTCTAAAGTACATTTCTGAATGTACTTTAGAGGTCCGGTAAAGGGCATATGACTTCTAAGAGCCCCGAAGAGGAGATTTCAAAATCAGCTGACCAAAATTTTCTCAGTCTCCAATTATAAACAGGCGGCTCAGCTCACTGCTGGCCAACTGGCATTTGAGACTAGTCACGGGTTCCCAGGCACTGAAGCAAATGTAGAAGCCAGTCAACACTGGGAAAATGCTTGCTTGGGTTCCCAGAACCAGTACCCAGTGGGGAAAAAATATCTGGCCACTTCTGCTGACCCACCACCTCTGCAGGACCTGCGAATCAATCCAGAAGGTTGTTTTAGAGAAATGAGCTTTTAGAAGCATATTCTGTTTGGCCTGTGGCTTGGGGAAGCTGGCCTGGGGCCCTAAAGTATGCAGGGCTTTATCAGACTGGCAAATGCCTTTCCCCCAGAGGGGTAAAGAGAGAAGCCTATGATAAATTCATGGAGGTATAATCCACCTTCCACCTCACTAGGATTTATTAACAGGACTGTACACTATGGAGTTGTGGAAGAGCCTTTTGTAATCTTTCTCAAATCAACTCTCCAAGTGCTTTCAATGTTTGGCAAGCTCCTTCTTCCAGAGGCTTGATACATTGTAAGTTATAGGCTGCATTTTGCTTCAGCTTCTAGCGCAAAGTCAAGTTTCAATTAATTAAGACTGCAACCCTGGAAGGGATGGCCATTAAGTGGAGAAAACGAAAATAAGGACCAAAATAGAAGACTCTGGCCATTTATCAACTTTATCGTTTGAAGCGGCGTCCCTTCCAGAGTGCTGCCTAATTTGGAAGCATGACTTCGGGGCTTCAGTCAGTGATCTATGCTAGCCCTCCCTGAGGCAGAGCAATGAGAGAAGAAAGGAAAGTTAGCTGAGGCCAGAGGGTCTGAGCTCTGAAGTCCAAGAGCTTCCAAACAGTTACTGAGAGTCTGGTTCAGAGAAGAGGACTGAAGCTCTGTTAGGATACCACCCCACCTCCCATCCCCCGACCTGGCTCTTTCCAGGATAGCTAACCTTCATACCAACAACCCCCCACCCAACCTGGTTTTTTCATTATGAGGTTATTGGACGTTTAGTCACCCGAAAATTAATATAAACTGTTGCCTACAATCAATGTATTGAGCATCAAACTCCAGGTTTCTTGATAATGCCTGGGCCTTTTGGCAATTATTACTTTGAAACGTCCTGCATTGCTGTTGATGGTAGAATGCACTGCTAAGGGGCAACCTTAAGTGTTGAGGTCTTCAGTGTCAAGACATGTAGATATTTCTTTCAAAACTCATACGAATGTGGCACAGGCTGTCTGGAGCACACGCCGAGATTCTATAAGCTGTATCAAGATCGCAAAGTGAGAATAAGATACAACTTCAAGATCGCCATGTTTGTAAGGCGGTCTAGGGCAGCAGATGGTGGCAAGTACAGCACGGTGTGGCTTGTCAACATATTTGTGTCTATGACACAAAGGGGAAATGGTCACCATCATATAACCTCTGCCCTGGCAGCTGCGCCATGGCAGAAATATAACCAAGACAAAGTCAACCCTGCTGTGAGCATATTTAAAAGAGAAAACTAACAGTTGTCAAGTCTTTCTCTTTTCAACAACATGAGCTAGGATTTGTTTTTTTTCTGGCAGATTAAAGTACAATCAAAGCAGCCTATTCTGTTCGTTTGGAAATCTCCCGTCACTGCTGGTACACCCGTAGATTGGTTCAGCTTGAGTGGAAAACATGATGGCCACATTCATGATACATTAAATGTGAGTGCAAGCTTTGACCTGTGTCACTTCAATGGAAAGCATCATTGTTGTCTCCATGAAGATCCTTCAAGGGACTGCCCTAGCTATCACTGCCGCTTATAGAAATCTGACCTAACCCAACCACCAGAGAAGATGGCAAAGGCAAACGGCTGTTCATTGCCTTGGTATTAATCATGTTAGGGGAAAGAAGACATTCTAAGTGTCCAGTAAAAAGCCAACTATTCAATAAATGTGATTGTTTCTTAAGAGAGGGCTGTGGACTAGCTGGTAAGAAGCTGTCCCCTGCAGCAGATGGGGACAAATACAGAACCCACAGCCAGGCAATATGCAGAGAATGAGAGATCTTGGAACACAGCCCCATATGGAATGTCTCCATCAAATCCCTCCCCTCTGTGCTCAGGGAGTCCCACAGAAGAGGAGGTAGGAAGAGTGAAGGAGCCAGAGGGATGGAGGACACCAAGCAAACAAGGGCTCTACATCAACAGAGTGAGCAAAGCTCATGCGAACTCAGAGACCGAGGCAGCACGCACAGGGCCTGCACAGGTCTGCACCAAGCCCCAGTGTACATGTTACATTTCCAGTCTAGTGTTTCATGGGATCCCTGAGTGTGCAAATGAGCGAGTCTCCTTTTGTGCCTTCTCTTGGGCTCTTTGCTTCTGTTGGTTTGTCCTGTCCGAGTTCCATGTGATAGCTTTTGTTTTATCTTATTATATTTTATTTCGTTATATTTCTAAAAAATAATCAAATAAACAAATGAAAACAGGAACCACTGGGGTAAAGGTGAACGACTGAGCTGTCATTTATACCTGCCGGGGGAGGGAGATCAGCTTTCTCCAACAACTCGACTCTGGGTTTATCAACCGCTCCAGGACAGGCCTCGTGTCCAGGAGTAGTTGGTCAACATACAAGGGACTCCACAGTGTGTGTGTGTGTGTGTGTGTGTGTGTGTGTGTGTGTGTGTGTGTGTGTGTGGTGCATGCACGTGGGTGCACACACACACACACACACACACACACACACACACAGTTTTAATTGGCCACAGTTTGGTGCTTTAGGGGAAAGGTGATTTTATTTTATTTTTCCTGGTTTGGCAGGGGTGGGGAATGGATTTTTGGATCTGAAAGTTCTTAGGGAAGAGGAGAAATATGATCAAAATGTATTTAAATCGAAAATTGTTTTAAATGGTAAAAAAATATAATAATAAAAAGAAGTAAAGAACCCAAGTATGCAAGAATTTCATAGGAAATAAAACACTGCATGCTGACATCATCAGCCTCTAACAATGGGAATCTTCACACATCTTTTTCACAGCTTCTTTTGTACAATTTTGAAAATTAGAGGCACACACACTCTTCATACCATGAATATTCAAAGGGACCAGGACAGTTTAGTGCATACCTGTGACAGCCTTGACTGGGAATCACACCAATGACGGCTTTGACTGACTTCGAATCATACCTGTGACAGCTTTGACGGTCTCTGATTCATACCTGATGATGGCTTTCACTGCGAATCTGACCACCGTGGACAGCAGGAAGAGCGGTGTGACGAGGATGTGGAAGAGAGACAGAGAGGCAAAGGCCTCTGCGGGTTTCAGGTTGTTGCCACTGGCATAGGCATGGGTCACAAATGTCTGCACGCACACACACAAAAGGGTTTAATTAGAACATTCTGGAGAAAGCGGTATACACGCGGACACTCAACTTGATGAGCCTAGCGTATCCTACTGTGCTGGCGTGCCCAATGAAACCATGAGAGGGAGTTACTTCAGCCCGAACTCATAGCAAATATTAAATGCTAAAACAATGCTGGATGTTGGCAAAGGCATAATGGTTTGCACATGATCCTTGAAGTAAGCTAGAGAGACAGACAAGTCATCTTATTTATAGAATAGGAAAGTGACTTCTATCAAATTACTATCTGTGCAGGGAGGAATAAACTGGAAAGAGACCTGGACAGAGTCCCCTATACCCAGTCAGATACTTTCCAAGCAGCCTGGACTCTCTATTCTAAGCAAAGACAATGGTCTAGCATTTAAATGTCCCTACTGCACACCTGTATTATCACTTCCACACTGAGTTTGCATGTCAGTGAGAAACAGGATCATTTAGCCCATCCTGGTTTCTAATGTGAGCTCTTTTGTATGAGGACCAGGTCACTATGATCAAGGTGGATACTTCACAACCACTGTTAGTTTTAATCCCAGTGGGGCATTTGCCTACCTTTCGGGATAATTTTTAATGTCATGGCTAGGAGAGGTCCTGATATCTAGTAAGGTAGAAGCCAGGGATACCACCATTTATACCAATGCTAAGGGTATCCTCTGACAGCACAGAATTATCCAAACCAAAGTGTCCGTGGTGTCATGGCTGAGCAATTCGAACTAGGACCCTTGGAGGGAAACCACAGAGAAGGAAGAGGAGTGGGAAGTAACAGCCACAGCCGCCCACACACTCTCTGTCAGAAGTCATCCATGACCACCGAGCTACCTCTATTTCTAAAAGCAATAAAACGTGTCTTACTGCAAGAACGGCTGCGATGGGAATGGCTGCGTTCATGAAGACTGCGGGGAGAAATCAAACGTGTTACGTCACTGACCTCGGAAACCATTCCTCCCATCACTGACCGCAATACCATTCTCCCCCATTCTCCCGTCACTGACCGAAAAACCACTCCCTCCCTGTCACTGATGGCGAAACCATTCTGCTCGCTTTTAGTCACCCACTATTACTTTTACTGTCCGTGAAGACCAGAATGGCGGAGAGCAATCCCAGCGCTCTGCGTGGACTCGCCAATACTCCCCGGGAGCTTTCTCCTCGTCTGTAGTTATATGAGCTCCCACATACACATTTTAGGCAGAAGGTAATTTTTTCAATAAGGAATTATGAATTTTTATCTCATTAAACGTTCCAAGCAACAGAATTCAGATAAAATAATCCTTTGGTGGTGCCAACTATTAGAATATGTAAAAAAAATGTTCATTTTTGAGGGCATTTACAGGTTATATTTTCTTTGCTCTACTGAACTAATTTAAATTATGAAAATTTGGTTATTGTGAAGATGAAAAATGAGAATTTGACATTACTTCATGCTCAGGATCCAACAGGGGTTATTCGTTTTCACTTTTCAACCTTTCAGTTAATAAATAATTCCCGGGGCTGGGGATTTAACTCAGTGGTAGAGCGCTTACCTAGGAAGCGCAAGGCCCTGGGTTCGGTCCCCAGCTCCGAAAAAAAGAACCAAAAAAAAAAAAAATTCCTTATCTTCCCCCAGCCTTCGAACCACGATGCAAAGGCAACTCAGAATTTTAGGCTAAAGTCCTAGAGGGTTTTTTGTCTCTTGTTTGTTTGTTTTCCTTGTTGTTTTGCTTTAAAGACTGATTGATACATTTTTAGTGTGTGTGTGTGTGTGTGTGTGTGTATGTGTGTGTGTTTGTGTGTGTGTGTGACTAAGTGTATATATGTGCATTATATTTTTGCAGTTGCCTGAGGAGGCCAAAAGAGGGCGCCAGATTTCTGAAGCTGCACTTGTGAGCCACCTGATGTGGGTGCTGGGAACTGAACCCAGGTCCTCTACCAGAGCCGAAAGTCCTTTTTACTGCAGAGCCGTCTTTTGCTTTGTAGCTGAGGCTGGACTGGAATTTACTGTGTGGCACAGTTTGGCTTGAATCTCAAGGCAATCCCTCTACCTTAGGCCCCCCAGGGCAGGGCTATAATTGTATACCGCCAATGATTACAGCATTTGGATTGTAGTAAAACCAGGTGAATGTTTCTAAGGATCCCTTTTGGAAAAACAGGATTTTATCAAGACTGGCACCACTGTTATGTCAACACAAGACCCTGAACGTGGAGACATTTTCATGGCACCTAAAATAGAGCACACCTTGCCCTCGTTGCTGACTGCAGTTACATTTCAGAACAGAGGTGCACACCACCACAAAAACCTAGGGTCATTCATAATTCGAGAGAAAAAACGCACAAACCTTCAAATGCCCACAACTTTAAAGATCTTTGGGAACAAAATAACCCACAAATAAAATTAAATATGAATGGGTGGCGTTTGACTAAGTACGCTAATACAGGCCCATAATTCTAGAAAAAGTTGAGTCTGTACTTAGAGACTTTCATAGCACATAGAAGTTCTTGACACCATACTAGGAAAGCAGGTTGTATGTCAAGGAAGTTTGACTTCTTTCACTTGAAGATTTTTTTCCCTCCTTAACTTAATCTTCAGGAAAGTCTACCAGAAGTGCCCTCCAAAATAGATTAAAAAACCAAGCGTGGGTGCTTTTAAAGAATTTAGATATAAAATAGTCATTTGCATGGTAGTCAAATCAATTTAAAGAAAAAGTTGCCCTACTAATACAGATGAAGATGGTTGCTCCTGACCACTAGACTGTACAAGGAGGAGGAGTTAGAGAAGGACTGAAGGAGCTGAAGGGGTTTGCAACCCCATAGGAAGAACAACGATATCAACCAGCCAGACCCCACTAGAGCTCCCAGGGCTAAACCACCAACCAGTGAGTACACACGGAGGGACCCATGGCTCCAGCCACATATACAGCAGAGGATGGCCTTGTTGGGCACCAAGGGGAGGAGAAGCACTTGGTCCTGTGAAGGCTCATTTCCTCAATGTAGGGGAATGTCAGGGCATTGAGGTGAGAGTGGGTGGGAGGGAATGGAAGCAGGGGGAGGAGCTATGGGAGAGGGGGAAAGGGGATAACATTTGAAATGTAAATGCACAAAATATCCAAGAAAAATAAAATTAAAAAAAAAGAAGAAATCGTTGCCTTTTTCCTGGGAAGCGCCTGAGTTCCTCTCCATAACTGAAGAGCATTCCACCTGGAATTCATGCCACCAGAGGAGACAGCTCAGCAGGTAAACGCGCTCACTGCACAGGGCTGGCAACCTGAGTTCGAGCCCTGGCACCCACAAAAGGTGGGCGTAAGAGTGAGTGTCGAGAACCCGCTCCACAAAGTTGTCCTCTGACCTCCACACACGTGGAGTGTGGGTGTCCTCACACATCATCGAAATGAGTAAAATAAAGCTTTTAAAAGTAGCAAGGATCTCAGTATGTAAAGGATCACAGCCAAAAGCATAGTGCCGAGAGTCAGATTCAGGACTCCCAGACGCTAGCCCTGTGCTGTGCTGGTCTTGATCTTTAGTGTGAAGAGAATCGTGTGGCCTGTGGACACTGGGTAAAACTGTATTCACAAGAACGGGCTTCCGCTGAGGACTAGAGAGAGCAGGTCATTGGGTATAAATCAAACTTAATCCTGTGTGCACTGGTCACTGGGCGTGACAGCGAAGACTCACTGGAAAGCGACGTGTAGAGCGCGAAGGTTTTGAGGCTGGAGAGCTCCTTCATTCTAGTCTCTTCCACGCTCTTGCAGAAAATGTGCTCCCAGGCATACAGCTTAAGGAGCTTGATGCCTTTCAGTATCTCGTTTGTCTTCTTCAGCCTCTCGGTGGAATAATCCTGGAAGGCAGAAGAGGAGACCGCAATGCCGATTCAGCCAATGGCAATAAAGAGGTGGGACCCAGAGATGCTCACGCCTCCAGGAGGCCTTGGTTCTGATTGGCAGGACCAGGAATCACGCGAGAAAATCCCAGGGGTAGCTCAGCTCAGTGTGATGCAGTCTCGACTTCATTCGTTCCTGATATTTTAGGCCAGCATCCAAAGGAATGGTTTCATCACGGTCTCATCACACATACGTCATTATACTGTGTCCCTGTTTGTTCCCCTACTTACTGTCCTCGTGTCCTCTCTCCCCTCCTGCTGGATCCTGTTCCTCTCCCAATCGATCCCACGTTCTGCTTTCTTACTACGTGTGTTCCATCGCCCTCTCTACCTTTCCCCTTTAGGATGCCTTCCTCACCCAATATAATTCCCTTTTAGTATTGTCTCACACACACACACACACACACACACACACACACACACACACACACAAATACAAATATACACATGCATACAGATGCACACACACAATAACATACACACAGATACATCACACACATACAGGCATTCACACTCACACAAATGGACACACATGTATAGATATATTACACATACACCTGCACAAGCACATACCTGCACACAGACACACATTCACATATATACCTATGCCACTCACACATGCACATGGACACACACAAATGGACACACGTGCACACACATAAATGCACACAAAATATGAAATGCTTCCTCTGTTTGCGACATCCACACCCAGGTGCTAGACACATAGTATCTGATTCTGCCAGTGTTAGCATTTGTGCTACCACAGCAGAATAGTCCTTGGCTTTAAAATGAAGAAGTAAAGAAGGGGATCTTTCTAGAAACACATACGCTTCTATTTCTTTTGCAGAAGGACAAGTGTGAACTAAAGGCATGTGCTTTGCTTCCTCTGTGGAGCTGTGAGGGACCAGTGTGGGATGAATTCACATTTTCCCTCAGAGTCTTGTACTTGAGACCCAGCCCGCTTTCACCACGTTCCTGTTCCTTCTTTGTATGTTCTTGTCTAAGGCTAAAAATCAGAGTGACTTCAGAGGATTTAAGGTTCCCAGTTTGACCATTAGTTTGGTGGCCTCCTTCAACTCAGTAGTATCCCAGAACAGCCTACACGGCATAGGAGGCCCCACTACCATCAAAGTGGACACCAGAGTGAAAGGCAGACAGAAGAAAGCAAGGTGGCCATTCGACTGCCTTTCTTTATTTTTTGTCTCTGTGTGGCCTTAAATGCCTATCAAATGATGGTCCATGAGCAGCCAATAAAGGACAGATGTTTGAGGGGCACCCAGTATCCATCTGTGCTGCCATCCCATGCCTTTCTGTGTTTGAATGCTACAGTGAAAAGGGGAGGTGGTTCAGAGCACTGTGAGGACAGACAGACACGAAGAGTCACCTCACCCAAGCAGCAGACAAACAAGGGGGTGGGAAACAGTCCCCCACTTGTATAACATACAACTCCCTTGTCACGGTAGGAATGCCAACTGGAGGGGCAATGCTATGGGTGGGAGCAGCGCCACCTGTGGCATCCGATTGACACACAGCCTCCCTCACACTTGATCTAGCTTTGTTTCTAAACACGCGGTCAACTGTAGGTTGATGTTCTTATGCAGGTGAAAGCAGACACAAGATAAAACGAGGCCTGCCATTGGACGAGAAGAAAGGGAAGCAGGAACAGAGGTTTTAGAAGAGGGAAGAGCAGAAAGAGAGAAGCAACATGGAGGTGGACGTAAACAATCCTCGCTGTGCATCTCTACATAGATCCAGGTTGTTATGACTATTCTTAAAGGATGGACGTGTACAGGATTCTGTGTGTCTAGATGAGCAAACTGTATCTTATCTAGGTGGGCCAGTTTATATCCCTACCAATTGGTTGTAAGTTATTTGTGTGGGTGTATTGCACATTGCGCGTTTAACACATAAGTCTGGTTGTTGGATTCCAGTTTGTTGAGTCATGACTCAACTGTGTTGTTGGGAGTGTGAGCAGAGTCTATGACAGGAAGCCATGCTAGGCTATAGAATGCTTGGGGCTAGCATACTGTGGGGCCAGGCTAACACGGCCCGAGGAACACCATGTGTGTATCAGGCATGGTAACAACCTGCCAAGGGGACAGTGTGTAAAAGCTGCTGACAAGAGCGCACAGATCCATGCAGAGTGGGAACTTGTGGGAACTGGTCATGTGCATTTTTAATTATACCACAACAGTTAACAACGTTACTATTTCCAAATGGTTGTTTGCAGAAAGCCAGTGTTTGCTCAAAGAAAATGATTTCACGGTAATGAAGTTGAAGCAGAAAGGGTCAGTAGGGACTGTGTATTCATGACCATGATTACACTCCGTAGCGTTTGCTGGTTCCAATAGGTTTCAAGCAACCGCACATAACATTGGCGGGAATTGAACTTCAGATGCATGGTACCCAATCTGAGACTCCTGCTCGATTCATGATTCATTTTTTCCTGGTCATAACTGACATCCAAGGCTTAAGAGTCACTTTTGACAGCTTGCTTTCTTTCCTTCCTTCTTTCTTTCTTTCCTTCTTTCTTTCTTTCCTCCTTCCTTTCTTTCTTTCTTGATCCAGTCAGATGTGGTGGTTAACACCTCTACTCTCAGTATTGAAGAGGCAGAAACAAGCAGCTCTCTGTGAGTTCAAGGGCAGCCCGGTCTACATTAGTGAATTCCAGGACAGCCAGAGCCACATAGTGAGACCTTGTCTCAAAACAGAACAAAAGTCCCAAGGGCTTAGCACCCGTGATCCCCACAGTGTGAGACAAAACCAGTCAAGTCTCAAGTTCCCACTCTATCTTTCTAAGCTGTCCTCACATGGCCACTACAGAAACCACTGTGGAAGTTCTTCCAAAGGACTCAAGCTGCATCTATCACATGACCCAGCTATACCACCCCTGAATACTCACCCAAATGACTCCAACTGAACACACCACAGAGACAGTGGCACATCAATGTCAATACAACGTTAGTCACAGTAGGTGAGCTTTCCATTGGCAGGGGAACGGATGAGGAAAATGTGTGGAGACACACCATAGATGTCATTCCACCATAAAGGACAAAATCATGTTCCTGGCAGGACAATGGGTGCAACTGGAGATTATCATATAAAGTAAATTAGATCAGACTCAAAGCAGCAAATGTCGTGTTTTCTGTCATGTGTGAGCTGTAGATTTTACAGAGATGACATGAAATTAGGTGTGAGGCTGCTCAGACAGACAAAGGGGTTGATGGGAAATGAAGAAGGCAGCACGGATGATATAGACGGAATATAGTCAACACACACTGAATACTTGAATGAAATCTACTATGTGGGATGAACGGACACCAACTTTAAAACACTTTTGCAGTAATAAAAGCACACATTCACTGACCGAGAATAAAAATGAAGCCAGGAAGGGTAGCACTTTAATCCCAGCACTCAGGAGGCAGAGGCAGGCAGAGCCCCATCAATTCAGGCCAGCCTGGTCTACACAGCCAATTTCAGGCCAGCCAGGCTGAAAGGTTCCAGGTTTTGGAGGGGATACATGGAATACAATGATTTTTGAAATTACCCAGATTGAGATGGATTGACCTCTTATATTATAATTCAATAATAATTATTATTTCCTAATAAATTCCCCAAGGACTCGACTCACCAGAGTGCTCTTCTGAGCCTCCGCCAGCTTCGTGGCGATGAAGTACTGAATCGGTGCGAGGAGCACGATGACCGCCGCGCCTACCAGTGCGCTTGACCCAAGCAGATTATAGAGCAGGATCACCCCCATTATGATCTAGGAGGGAGCACGGGAACAGGAGAGTGAGCGGGGCTGGGAGCAGGCGTGGGACAAATGCTGCAGGCGAGAATGGACTGTCCTAATTATCATGTGAAGTTTACTTGGGGGTCAACTCAACCGTGACAGTTGGGTTTTTCTAAGATTCCTCTGGGATGGAGAAAGAAGGTATTTTCAGTATGTTAGTGTGTACAGCTGGTGTCAGACCACCCGATTGCTGCAAGCTGCTGAGAGGCCTCCTGGTGTTTCTGGTCTTAAAACGCAGCTCTACACTTGAAAAATAAATTAACATCAAGAGGCTGAAAAGGCCGTCACCCACTATGACCTTGATGTTTTAGGTTTCCCTGGAGTTGTGCCAGCTTTTCCAAGTTTTGGGAATTTACATATTGGCAGCATTCCAACACATAGTAGGGCTTCTGGGGGCCAAGGGCTCCCTACCTGGTGACCCCCAAAGACACTTAAGACAACAAAGCTATGAGCAACCAAACCTGTGGAGAAATCTGGGTGTGGTGACAAAAACTTGTAATCCCAGCACTTGGGAGGCTAAGGCAGGAGGATTGCTGTGAGTTCAAGACCAGCTAAGACTGCGTGGTCGAACTTTAAACCCAAATGAGCAAACTTAAACAAAGCAAACCAAACAAACAAACAAAACCAGCACATAGAAAGTCTCCTGGGGTACTTATCACATGGAGTCTTCTCTTTTTATCAAGTTGTTACTTTTGTTTCTGAGACTGGCTTCCAACTTGCTACATAGCCAAGGCTGGCTGAACTAGCCAAGGCTGGCTCAGGCTTGCTATCTATTGTGTTCAAACACTTGTACTTCATGAGTTTGAATTTCCAGTTTAAAAAAAAGCTATAAGCAATACTTACAAGAACTTGCATTTTTACTATCTATACACTTTAATAAGCGTAGTGTATAATGTTAATTTTAGCATAAAGATGAAAATTTTTGAGATAATGAAAAATACCCAGCACGGCAACCTAGAAAAATAACTGTAAGGGCTTCTTTGGCCTTTGTTACCCAGTGGGATGAAAAACCATGTCTTTAAAGAAAAAACACATTTAAACTGCTAGTCTATACAATATATAACTAAATATCACTGAAGCCTGTCACAGTCCAACCATCTTACAAAGCTCGGTGTTCTGCATTCCACTGTCAGGTGAGGCCATGGGCTGGACTGAAGTGACCGTTCTAGATCAGAAATGCTGTGGAATTTGTCAGAATGAAAGGGTTCGAACCTGGGGGTGGATCTGGACAGCGACACTAACAACTGGTGGATTCCCAAGGGCCATGAAATGCAGGACCCCACTTCCAAATGCTTCAGACCTGGTCACGTATTTAAACCCAAGGACCTTCTCAACTGGGTCAAGAAAAGATGGGTGCTATTCAGAGTGCAGTTAAAGAATTATCATGTAGGGGCTGGGGATTTAGCTCAGTGGTAGAGCGCTTACCTAGGAAGCACAAGGCCCTGGGTTCGGTCCCCAGCTCCGAAAAAAAAAGAACCAAAAAAAAAAAAAAAGAATTATCAAGTAGAGGGGCTCAGCTGCAGTGCATGCAAGGGGCACCACAGGCCTTGGAACTTAAGCAATATAATCCCACCTCCTACTTTTTAACCTTCTAACATCTCTTAGTCTCATATTCCTTATCTACAAAAACAGGGCCTAAGGGCACTAGAGTATTTCAGTGGTATAGCATCTGTGAGCCAAGTGTCCTCTGCTCTGCTCGTTTTACCCCCCTGCTAATGAGCATCTTATGTCCATTGATCTACCTGAACGGGCATGGCCCACAGATTGGGACACAGGAACAAGAACCACATGAGCTGATTGGTTTCTATGGCAACCAAGTTGTTGATCTGTCCCAGGGTCATCTCGCCCATGGATAGGTTAGAAGTAGACAGTCGAAGGATTTTGTTGTAGATCATAGCCTGTAAGGAGAAGCGGGGAAGGATGAAGACCAGGCTGCAAGCTCGCAATACTAATCAGTTAATAATGCCTAACTAATAATCGAAAAGGTAATTATTAGTTTTTTTTAAATATACAGGCTTCTCTACCTTCTTAAACTAATTGTAATCTTAAATGTGAGCTTCTGTTTTCTAGAATTATAACATACACCCTACATTAAGCACTATGCTCAGAAACAGACATTCGTGGGGATGGTAGATGCAAGATTTTTAGAATATCTTTCTTAGTGCGTGATTTTGAAAGTCCCCCTACACATTAATCTGTGTTTCTCTTGTCAAGTAGAAGCTTCAGATCTGAAAGCCAAAGGGGGGATATGAGAAGGAAGGGGAGGTTCAAAGTTGGGGTGACAGAAAGGTGATTGAATTTATGCAACCCCAAAACAGAAGGAGAGAGGAAAATTTGCAGGGGAGGAAGGAGGGTGAGGGGGAGAGAGAGAAAGCAATGTATAAAATAATGTATGTATGAAAACTTCACAACAGTCACTCTTGTAAGTGCTAAGTTTTGAAGTAGATCCTGGAAACTCATGGCTATAACATTAAAGTGAACACAGTGTGGAGTGGGGGGATCCCCTGGCTGGCTAGTCTTCTCATCAATATCCGTGATGAATAAATGATATTTATAAGACACAAAGGTTGCCGTGTTCCACATACCAGCAGAGCCCCACGCAGGTTGATGCCGGTCTCTATGGTCACATAGTACGAAGCCTGCAAAAATGTTCTTTGCAGGATGAGGGCCAGGAAGAGCAGGACAGCCAGCACATGGGCATTTTCCAGAAACTCCTTTGATGAGAGTGTCTCTGAAAACTTTTTGTGAAAGGGAGAAAGGAAACAAATTCAAGCAGGTCTTTCCATGTGCCAGATGTCTAGTTGCATTTGTGAAAGTATGCATGACTCTCTACTTAAAACTCAGTGTTCTTACAATGCAGGCACCAATCTCCCTTGATATGGGGGCTCTCATCAAACTGGAGCTCACAGGTTCAGCTCACGTAGATGTTGGGTGAGCCCCAGAGGCCTTCCTGTCTTCACTTCCCCTGTGCTGGGATGGCAATCACCCTGGGTTTACTGACTGGGATAACTTCACCCAGGTTCTATATATCTTGATTAATATGCGTGAAACAAAATTTAAAACATTTTATTTATCTCACCCCTGTGTCACCTCCAGGGAGAAAATATGACTTGTGAAAAACTGTCTTAGTAGGAAGCTGACTGAGTCCATAGGGATATAAAGCACTGGGTCAGCTTTGTGCACAGCAGAAGCGTGTGGTAACGGTCTATGAAGTGTGTAGCAATATTAGAGACATTCTTCTTTTTCATGATTGTAATTTAGTGCTGTGAAGGAGTGTATAGAACAAATAGGCTTGCAGTTCTGAATCTGGGGTAGTGGTCACCTCCTCCTCCTCCTCCTCCTTACCCCCTCCTCCTCTCCTTCCTCCTCCTCCTCCTTCTCCTTACTCCCTCCTCCTCCTCTTCCTCCCCCTCCTCTTTACCTTTTACTCCTCCCCTTCTTCCTTTTCCTCCTCTCCCTCCTCCTTATCCCACTCTTCCCCCTCTTTCTTTTCCTCCTTCCCCTTCTCCTTAACCCCTACTCCTTCTCTTCCTTTTCTTCCTCCCCCTCCTCTTTACCCCCTACTCCGCCATCCTCTTCCTTCTCAAACTCCTCCTAACCCCTCCTCCCATTCCTCTTTTTTCTCTCCTTCCTCCTCCTTCTCTTTCTCTTCCTTTGTTCCCCCTCCCCTTCCTCCTCCTCCTTTTCTGATAGCTAAGTGAATAAAAAATGTAATTGGCAAAAATGTGTAAGACCCTAAGCAACATTTGTGTCTTCAGAATGTCCATTCTAGCTGCAAGGAAGCTCACCGAGACGGATAATTTGGGACCAGCAAATGTTTGTTTGAATAGCTAGCTTATTGTAGCTGTGTGAATGCTTTTCAATAGGATGTGTTTTTTAAATCTAGTAAAAATATACTTCTGTTTTCTTCCTCATCTGTCTTGAGTATGCATTTGAACCTCAAGTCTTATCCCATCTTCATTCTCCTGGCCCTGCATTTCAGGTGTAGAACTGCTGATAATTAATTTTCGCACAAAGTTCCTCAACACAAATGGTGCTTATTAAATATTTATAAGCTTCAAGTCTTAGGAATAATTTTTTGGACAGATACATTCATTGAGTGAGTGTGTGTGTGTGTGTGTGTGTGTGTGTGTGTGTGTGTGTGTGTGTGTGTGATATTTTTCCTAAAAGAAAATTATTTGGATCTGCACCCTGGAGCTATCCCTGTGCCACATCTATTTACACCCCAATCCCACACCCGGAGAGAGCTTGTCTCCCAGGAGTGCTGACACACCTAAGATCACAGGTGAGACCACTACTACTGTGCCAATGCCTGGGCTAACTGGGATGCAACAGAAGCACACAGGGACTAAGATATGCAGAGCAGCCAGGGACAGGATCCTTCCAGTTTCCATCTCTACCCAGGAGCTGACCCTGTGACACAGCTACCCACAGCCCAATCCTGCCCAAAAAGAGCTGGTCTCCCAGGAGTGCTGAAACACCTAGGCTCACAGGGGTTCACAGGCTCACAGGCTCGCAGGCTCACAGGCTCACAGGCTCACAGGCTCACAGGCTCGCAGGCTCACAGGCTCACAGGCTCACAGGCTCTCACAGGCTCACAGGCTCACAGGCTCACAGGCTCTCACAGGCTCACAGGCTCTCACAGGCTCACAGGCTCACAGGCTCACAGGCTCACAGGCTCACAGGCTCACAGGCTCACAGGCTCACAGGCTCACAGGCTCAAAGGAGGGACAAGCTCCTGTCAGAGACAGAAAGACAGCTAACACTGGAGATAACCAGATAGCAAGAGGCAAGCGCAAGAACATAAGTAACAGAAACCAAGGCTGCTTGGCATCATCAGAACCCAGTTCTCCCACCACAGCAAGCCCTGGATACCCCCAACACACCTGAAAAGCAAGATTCTGATTTAGAATCACATCTCATGATGATGATAGAGGACTTTAAGAAGGACATAAGTAACCTTAAAGAAATACAGGAGAACACAGGTAGACAGGTAGAATCCCTTAAAGAGGAAACACAAAAATTCCTTAAAGAATTACAGGAAAACACAACCAAACAGGTGAGGGAAATCACCAAAACCAACCAGGATATAAAAATGGAAATAGAAACAATAAAGAAATCACAAAGGGAGACAACCCTGGAGAGAAAAAAACTAGGAAAAGCATCACCAACAAAATACAAGAGATAAAAGAGAGAGTCTCAGGTATAGAAGATACAAAAAAAAAAAAAAACATTAACACAACAGTCAAAGAAAATACAAAAAGTAAAAAGCTCCTAACCCTAAATATCCAGGAAATCCAGGACGCAATGAAAAGACCTAACCTAAGGATAATGGGCATGGAAGAGAGATTCCCAACTCAAAGATTCCCAACTCAAAGGGCCAGTAAACATCTTCAACAAAATTATAGAAGAAAACGTCCCTAACCTAAAGAAAGAGATGCCCATAAACATAAAGAAGCCTGCAGAACTCCAAATAGATGAACCAGAAAAGAGATTCTTCCTGTCACATACTAATCAAAACACCAAATGCACAAAACAAAGAGAGAATATTAAAAGCAGTAAGGGGAAAATGTCAGGTAGCATATAAAGGCTGACCTATCAGAATTACACCAGACCTCTCAACAGAGACTCTTAAAAACCAGAAGATCCGGGGTTGGGGATTTGGCTCAGTGGTAAAGCCCTTGCCTAGGAAGCGCAAGGTCCTGGGTTTGGTACCCAGCCCCGAAGAAAAAGAAAAAGAAAAAAAAAAAAAAACAGAAGATCCTGGGCACTTGTCATACGGACCCTAAGAGAACACAAATGTCAGTCCAGGATACTATACCCAGCAAAACTCTCAACTACCATAGATGGAGAAAACAAGATAGTCCATGTCAAAACCAAATGTTCACAATATCTTTCCACAAATCCAGCCCAGAAAGGATAATAGATGGAAAACTCCAACACAAGAAGGGAAACTATACCCAAGAAAAAGCAAGAAATTAATCTTCTTACAACTAACCCAAAAGAAACTAGCCACACAAACATAATTCCACTTCTAATCACAAAAATAACAGGAAGCAACAATCATTGGTTCTTAATATCTGTTTTTGTTTGGTTGGTTTTTGTTTTTTTTAAGTATAGAATAGAGTTGAAAAGAGAGCAGAGACAGAGAAAGGCAGGGAGAGAGAGAGAGAGAGAGAGAGAGAGAGAGAGAGAGAGAGAAGAGGAGTAGAGGTCAGCCATGAGCACTTGGAAAGAGGGGGGAATGGGGAGAGAGCAGGAGCAGGAGGGCAAGACAGCAAGAGTTTTAATATCTGTTAATATCAATAGACTCAATCCCCAATGGAAAAACATAGACTACCAGACTGGACACATAAACGGGACTCAGCATTTTGCTACATACAAGAAATGCACCTCAGTGACAAAGATGCTACCTCAGACTAAAAAGCTTGAAAAAAAATGTCCAAGCAAATGGTCCCAAGAAACAAGCTGGAATGGCCATTCTAACATCGAATGAAATTGATGTTCAACCAAAAGTTATCAAGAAGATGAGGAAGAACACTTCATACTCATCAAAGGAAAAATCTTCCATAATGAACTATCAGTCCTGATCTATGCCCTAAATGCTAGGGCACACATAATCATAAAACTAACTTTACTAAAGCTAAACATGCATATTGAATCTCACACAATGATAGTGGGAGACTTTAAAACCCCACTCTCAACAATGGACAGATTATGGAAACAGAAACTAAACAGAGACACAATGAAACTAATAGAAGTTATGAACCAAATGAATTTAACAGATATCTAGCATTTAACATTTAACATTTCATCCTAAAACAAAAGAATATACCTTCTTCTCAGCGCCTCATGGTACCTTCTCCAAAATTGATCATATAATTGATCACAAAACAGGCTTCAACAGATGCAAGTAGATTGAAATAACCACTTGCATCCTATCAGATCAGGCTGGTCTTCAACAACATCAAAAACAGCAGAAAGCCCACATATACATGGAAGCTAAACAACTCTATTCAGTGATAGTTTGGTCAGGAAAAAATAAATTAAAGACTTTTTAGAATTTAAGGAAAATGAAGGCACAACATATTCAGACTTATGGGAGACAATGAAAGTGCTAAGAGGAAAACTCATAGCTCTGAGTACATCCATAAAGAAATGGGAGAGAGCCACCTAGTTGAAATCTCTAGAACAAAAAGAAACATATACACTCAAGAGGAATAGATGGCAGGAATTCAAATTCAGGACTGAAATCAACCAAGTAAAAACAAAAAGAACTATACACAAAGAATCAGCAAAACCAGGAGGTTTTTTGAGGTTCTTTGAAAAAATCAAAAAGACAAACCTTTAGCCTGAATAATCAGGGGGCACAGAGACAGTGTCCAAATTAACAAAATCAGAAATAAAAGGGGAGTCATAACAACAATAACTAAGGAAATTAAAAAACATAATCAGATCCTAATACAAGAGGATATACTCAACATAATTAGAAAATCTGAATGAAATAGATAATTTTCTAGACAGATATAAGGTACCAAAGTTAAATCAGGAACAGATAAACCATCTAAACAATCCCATAACCCCTAATGAAATGGAAGCAGTCATTAAAAATCTCATAATCACAAGAAGTCCAGGACCAGATAGTTTTTAGTGCAGAATTCTATAGAAGACATAATACCAATACTCTTCAAACTATTCCACAAAACAGAAACAGAAGGCACACTACCTAATTCATTCTGTGAAACCACAGTTACACTGATACCAAAACAACACAAAGACTCAACAAAGACAGAGAACTTCAGACCAATTTCCCTTATGAATATTGATGCAAAAATATTCAATAAAATTCTTGCAAACTAAACCCAGGATCACATCAAAATGAGCATTCACCATGATCAAGTAGGCTTCATCTCAGGATGCAGGGATGGTTCAATATACAGAAATCCATCAATGTAATCCATTATATAAACAAACTTAAGGAAAAAACTAATGATCAGCTCATTAGGTGCGGAGAAAGCATTTGACAAAATTCAACACCCCTTCATATCAAAAGTCTTAGAAAGATTGGGAATTCAAGGCCCATACCTAAACATAGTAAAGGCAATATACAGCAAACCAGTAGCCAACATCAAAAAAAAATGGAGAAAAACTTGAAGCAATCCCACTAAAATCAGGGACTAGACATAGCCGTCTACTCTCTCCCTATCTATTAAATATAGTAATCAAAGTTCTATCTAGAGCAATTATACAACAAAAGGAGGTCAAAGAGATACAAATTAGAACAAAAAAAATCCAAATATCACTCTTTGCAGATGATATGATAGTATACGTAAGTGACCCCAAAAATTCCACTACAGAACTCCTTCAGCTGATAAACAACTTCAGCAAAGTGGCTGGATATAAAATTAACTCAAACAAATGAGTAGCCTTTCTCTATTCAAAAGATAAAGAAAAAGAGAAAGAAATTAGCAAAACGACACCCTTCACAATAGTCACAAATAATATAAAATATTTTGGTCTGACTCTAACCAAGCAAGTGAAAGATCTGTATAATAAGAACTTCAAGTCTCTGAAGAAAGACATTGAAGAAGATCTCAAAGACGGAAAGATCTCCCATGCTCATGGATTTGCAGGATTAACATAGTAAAAATGGCCATCTTAAAAAAAGCAATCTACAGATTAAGGCAATCCCCATCGAAATTCCAACTCAATTCTTCATACAGATAGAAAGCGCAGTTCTAAAATTCATTTGTAACAACAAAAAACCCAGGATAGCAAAAACTATTCTCAACGATAAGAGAACTTCTGGGGGAATCACCATCCCTGACCGCAAGCTCTACCACAGAGCAACAGTAATAAAAAAACCACATGGTACTGATACATAGACAGACAGGTAGATCAATGGAATAGAACTGAAGACACAGAAATAACCCACACACCTCTGGTCACTTAATCTTTGACAAAGAAGCTAAAACCAAATTCAGCATATTCAACAAATGGTGCTGGCTTGAGTGGTGGTCAGCCTGTAGAAGAATGCAAATCGATCCATTCTTATCCCCTATACAAAGCTCAAGTCCAGGTGATCAAAGGCTTCCGCATATAACCAGATACACTTAATCTATTAAAAGAGAAAAATGGGAAAGAGCCTCGAGCACATGGGCAGGGGGAAATTTTTCTGAACAGAACACCAATGGCCCAGGCTCTAAGATCAACTCTAGACAAATGGGATCTCATAAAATTGAAAAACATCTGTAAGCCAAATGACATGTCATCAGGACAAAACGGCAACCTACAGATTGGGAAAAGATCTTTACCAATCCTACACGCAATAGAGGGCTAACATCCAATAGATACAAAGAACTCAAGAAGTTAGACTAGAGAGAATCAAATAACCCTATTAAAAACGGGGTACAGAGCTAAACAAAGAATTCTCAACTGAGATATATTGAATGGCCAGAAAGCACCTAAAGAAATGTTCAACGTCCTTATTCATCAGGGAAATGCAAATCAAAAGGACCCTGAGATTCCACCTCACACCAGTCAGAATGGCTAAGATCAAAAACTCAGGTGACAACAGATGCTGGCGAGGATGTGGAGAAAGAGGAACACTGCTCCATTGTTGGTGGGATTGCAAACTGGTACAAACCACTGTGGAAATTCATCTGGAGTTTCCTCAGAAAATTGGACATAGTACTACCTGAGGACCTAGCTGTACCACTCCTGGGCATATACCCTTGTGATATGTTCCAACATATGTTCCACTATGTTCTTAACAGCCTTAGTTTTAATATCCAGAAGCTGGCAAAAAACCCAGATGTCCCTCAACAGAGGAATGGATACAGAAAGTGTGGTACATCTACACAATGGAGTACTACTCAGCTATTAACAACAATGACTTCATGAAATTCACAGGCAATGTAAGGAACTAGAAAATATCATCCTGTGTGTTGTAACCCAGTTACAAAAGGACACATATGGTATGTACTCTCTGATAAGTGGATATTATAACATAAAGCTCTGACTACCCACGACACGACCACATGAAGCTCGAGAATAAGGAAGACCAAAGTGTGGATGCTTCAGTACTACTTAGAAGGGGGAACAAAATAATCACGGGAGGTAGAGGATGGGAGGGACTTGTGAGGAAAAGAGGAGAGGGAGGATGGAAGGGGTGACAGATCAGGTGTAGGAGAAGATGGGGGATATGTACAGAGGGTGAGGAAATTGTGTGGCAATGGGGATGGGAAACTGAGGGTAGCCACCAGAAAGTCCCAGATACCAGGAAAGCAAGAGGTTCCCAGGACCCAATGGGGATGATATTAACTGAAACACCCAACAAAGGCGAGAGCGAACCTTGTGGAGACCATATCCAGAGGTTAGGCACAGACCCTGGTTGAGGGATGGGGCCACCCACCCTTCTCAAAAATTTAACCCAGAATTGCTCCTGTCTAACAGTAATGCAGGGACGAAGAGTGGAGCAGAGACTGAAGGAAAGGCCATCAAGAGAGGGCCTCACCTGGGATTCCATTTCGCACACAGCCACTAAACCCAGACTCTATGGTGGATGCCAAGAAGTTGCTGACAAGAGCCTGATATAACTATCTTCTGAGAAGCTCTGCCAGTGTCTTACAGATACAGAAGCAGATGCTCGCAGCCAACCATCTGACTGAGTACAGGGACCCCAATGGAGGAGTCAGGGGGAAGGTCTGAAGGAACTGAAGGGGTTTGCAACCCCGTAGAAAGAACAACAATATCAACCAACCCGATTTCCCAGAACTCCCAAGGACTAAACCACCAACCAAAGAGTACCCATGAAGAGACCCATGGCTCCAGCTACATATGTAGTAAAGGATGGTCTTATCTGGCATCAATAGGAGGAGAGGCCCTTGGTCCTGTGAAGCCCCAGCATAGGGGAATTCCAGGGCAGTGAGGCAGGAGTGAGTGGGTGTGTGTGGGGGGCAGCACCCTCATAGAAGCAGGGGAGGGGAGGGAATAGGGGGTTTGCAGAGGGGAAACCAGGGAGGGGGATAACACTGGAAATGTAAAAAATTAAATAAACAATAAAAAACTTAAAAAAAAGAAAATTATTTGCTTTACTAAAAACATTAAATTCCTCTATAAATAACCATGCTTGAACTTCTCATACCACTGCATTAATAAAAAGTGACAATTACAATGTAATCTTTCAATAATGCGTTTCTTTTCAAATACACGGTGAACCAGGCAGGCAAGATGGCTCAGCAGGTAAAGGTGCTTGCCACCAAGCCTGATGGCCTGAGATCAACCCCAGGATCCACACAGTGAAAAGAGAGAACCTGCTCCACTCCCGTAAGTTGTCATTGAGCCCCACACGTTAGCTATGGCACCCGCATGCCTACGCACAGTAGTGATTTCAATAACAATGTTGCCTGTCAGCTCATATGTTTGAGTAGTTGTCCTGAGTTGGTGGAACTGGTCAGGAAGGATTAGGAGGTATGGCCTTGTTGGAGGAGGGGTGTCACAGAGAGCAGGCTTTCAGGTTTTAATTGCCCATGCCAATCCAAGTTAGCTCTTTCTCAGCCTCATGCTTGTGGATCAAGACGTAAGCTCTCACCTGCAGCTCTAACACCCTGCAGCCTGCCTGCCCACCAGCCCGCCCGCCTACCGGTCCACCTGCCTGCCCGCCTGCCTGCCTGCCCGCCTGCCTGCCTGCTGCCACGCTCGAACGCCCCCCACCGTGATGGTCATGGACTCACCCTCTGAAACTGTATCCCTTCAATAAATTGTTCCTTCTATCAGTTTCCTTGGTCATGGTGTCTTCACAGAAATAGAAAAGCAACTAATACAAGCGATAAATAAATTTTAAAAGCCGTGCACTTACTCTCGTCGTGTTATTCTTCGGTTCATTCACACGCTGGACGATTCCGGAAATACAAAGAGGGCCGGCAAAGCCCAGCAAGTCAGCCAAGTAGCGGAACGTGCTGCTCAGCAGGATCGGTCTCCCAAAAGCCCTGTACATGGCCAGCCATATGGAGGGAGTCCGATTCGGATGATCCGCAGCCTTTTTCTGAAACAAATGGACTGAAGTAAATAAAACCTTAGGACAGCAGTCGGCCTCGGCAGCTGCGAGGTGCTTTCTGAAGTCCCAAAGATAACTGTGGAGACATCAGTGGGACGTGGGAAAGTCTGCATCCTTTCATTTAATACAAATATTAGCTATTGGACCCCACACATACACACAAGAGACCTATACAATGGAGTGTACAAGTCAGTTCTACACCTCTGTCCTTAGTCATCACCGGATTCTTAAGGACAAATGCATACTGTTATGAGGTTCCAATCACATTTCCTTTCAAAAGTACCATGAGCAGACAAGATGGCTATGTGAGTAAAAGTGCTTGCCACCAAGCCTGGTGACCTGAGATCAAACCAGGATCTATGTGGTGAAAAGAAAGAACCCACTCCTACAAGCTGTCCTCTGATCGTCATGTATAAGGCATGGCACGCACATGTCCACACGTCAACTCACTACAGTGATTTGAATTAAAAATGGTCTCACAGGCTCCTGTGTTTGAGTGTTTTGTATTTGTGAGAGGTTCCCAGTCACACTCTGTGAGCTAAAGTGGATTATCACACCTCATTTATCTTCCACATTTTCTCAGCTTCACAGAGAGGAGTCGGTTCATTTTGAAATCATTAGAGGCTGTGCTTAAAAAAGAAAAAAAAATGG